>NC_090445.1:8689057-8993557 GCF_031143425.1 Pleurodeles waltl
CACTTGGCTGCGGAGGGGCACTCAGCTGCGTGGCTCTCTAGGCCACATGACTGATGGGCACTATCAGCTTTAGAGTTATGTCTCCTGGTAGAGCTGAGGCTTGGTTCTGTATCCAGCTCCTACTGGGAGTTAGATGTATGTCTTCTGGTAGAGCTTGGGGCTTGGTCCATTATATCCAGCTCTCACTAGAAGTTAGGCTTAGGTTTTCTGGTAGAGCAGGGGCTTGTTTCAGTATATCCAGCCCTTACTGGGAGTTAGACCTTTGTCTCCTAGTAAAGCTGGGGCTTGGTTCTGTAGTGAATCCTAGTTTGTTTTAACGGGATAGCAGGAGTTAGCTTAGCCTTTGGCTTGCAGACTCGTGCCCCCGTCGCCTAGTGACTTTTAACCTACTAAGCTTGCTCTGTCTTAGCCCATTTAATGAATCTAAGATGGCTGCCTTGTTTATAGTTAGGCCACTTGTTATGCTTTGCATTATCAGTGCCACCGCGCTAAGGCGTCAAGATCAAGTGACAAAGACAAACAAACAGTAGGTGTTCACACTTGGGGACTTTCCCTCTCAATACTTTCATGGGATTTGTTTACAATAATTGCCGCCCCAAGCATGTCTGTTATCTATTGTTTGGGAACACACCTACGTCAGGGGTCCTGGTAGATCTGTATAAATACATCGCACTTTGGACAGATAATCAGAGGGATTCCGACCAGAGGGCATCGCCACCATCGCTGACATCGATGCTACACGTCGTCTTGACGCTGACCCAGTCTTCGTGTCCCTGCAGAGTCTGAGATAGAGACCTCATTCCAAGGTAACGAGGGTTGGGGGCTCCTCTCATGGACATGGACATGGCATTGGCAGATTAGGTTTAACAAACTCAGCTCTCCTTTAGGTAGGAGAGTAGGCCTATCATATTAGGGTATTAGGAAATATTACACACTTTGTCTTTTCATGTTATTGCAAGATGGTGTGGGTCTTTGTAATAATGACTCTCGTCTTCACAATTCTGTTTCTTGCACTGTTCATTATCCTAATCATTACAGCCCATGCAACTTTTCACAGATTGCAGTTATGTTAAATAAAAACTATTGAAACTTTACTGCATCTGTTTCATTGCCTGCGTTTGTATGAGACATGATATATCTGTGAGAAAGGGGTAATCTCAGTTTAACCATGACACTCCCTGAGATGTCTTACTCTCGAGTCCATGCGTAAAGGCTGCCACAAATCACCTTTTACTATCTTGATTTTTGGTGAGGTGCTGCTAGTGAGCCGGAAGGATTGGGACAACAGCTGCGACTTGTTGTAGGATAGGCATAGTCGCCTACAAGCAAAAGTACTGTCATCCTTCAACCAGCAGTCTTGCTTAGAGCAAGAGTCCAAACTACGACATGGCGCCACCAACGATGGTGTTTAGGCACTAATTTACAGTTACCCTGACTATCACTGTCACAGACAACAGGTTCCCTAAACACCATTATACGGAGACGTCCGTGGTCTTTGGGAAATTCCTCCTAAGCTGAAAAGGTACCACCTGATTAAGCTGTAGGTTGTCCGAGCTCGAACTCATAAAAGGAATTTACTCCCCATTTGGTGTTCCGTTTTTTCTAAACAAATATGGCTAACGCCATTGACATTCCTGAAAATGCTAGACAAGCTCTAACACATAATTTACTACCACATGGACTTGCAGAGGATGGCGGGGATGTTACTCTTACAATAGAAGCTACTGAAGCATACCAAACAAACATTTTACTGCTGCGTCACCTTTCCTGAGGTCAACCAAAGAACACATACATTCCACACATATGAAATTGCAAACGTACCTCAACGGTACCGAGCATACCAGCATCATGAAATATTGCTCACATACCAAGAGAATCAGAACTGGTTTGAAGGCGCCCTACAACACATATTACAGAGAGTGAGGCTAGGTCCCTTAAGTAATGATGGACCTACGTGGCCTATGTTCGCCACATACACACCTCACCCAGACATTATAAATATGCCGATAGCATATCTGTGAGATTTATATCATGAATTAGTGACATTATATAGACGACTGGTTCAGTTCGTACTGCGAACATTCAACACCGCACCAGCGCGTACAGCACCTGGTGGTTACCAATTGGCTACTGGGATTAATCCACAAACTATACATACTATTATGGGTAAGGTACCCACAGAATGGGAAAAAAATACTGTTCTGGATTGCCCAAAAATCTAATCAGCTGGACACTGTTTCTCCATACAGGACCACAGGAAAAACAGACTGCTAACTATGTGCTTGCCATTTGGGATGGTTCCCTTGGTGGATGATTGTGTCACATGGGGTACAGTCTTCGCTGCCATATATACTACCACACATGGTACCCCGACACTCGCCAATTTACCGGAAGTGTTAAAACAAATGCAGAATGAGCACGGGGCTGCACCAGCCTTGGATATGGGGATGAAATGAATGCGTAATTTTGACGCGGTTTCCTCAATAATACTCAGTAACATCAAAGGGGAAGGAGTAGCACTGGCAATACGCCAGCATCTCTGGGAAACTCCACACCAGGAACAAGAGAGACAGCTACCAAAAATAATTTCCGAAACCTATACTAGTATAGGGCGGGATAGTTTGGGAGCCAAACCAAAGAAATTGGAGTTACAAGATACCACCCTTAAGGAAGGTACAAAGCAGGTACAAGAGGGCTCTAAGAAGCACTGGGAAAAACAAAAAGGAGTTTAAAGATAGAAGAAATAAGAGAGCTGATTCTCCACACCCAGAGAACTCCAAAAGGAGATACAATCTCAGAAATATGGAGAATATAAAAACTCCAGGCAGATATATTGATTCACGTCCCTCTCGTTTATTTCAGGACGCACCGGATAGACGTAGTGATAGAGGGGGCCGTCCTGATCAACGTCCTGAAGACGTGAAACAAAAGAAAGACTCGCCGCAGTCTACAATTAAAAAAGAAGAAAAGACTCCTCAGCAAAAGCCACAGTTTAGAAAGAAAAAGGTGGCAGCACTGACAGCTAAAAATGCCAGTACACTTGAGAACACTGTTGAGGAACAAGAGGTGGGCAGTGACTCTGTTAGACAGCACAGCAGAGGTCACGATATGTCACCAGAGTCTGAAAGATCATCTGGATGCGACAGCAACTAGCGATTTTATTGCAGTTGAAACTGCGGACAGCCGCGTTCTCCCACCCAACAGGGTTTATGATTTAAAAATTCAGATAGAGGGAGATGTGGAGCGCACTATTGGTGTGATATTTTGAGATGAACTTACTAGTGACATCCTATTGGCCGAGAGAGACTGGCCACCTGAACACGTCCTTAAGCTCCCACATGGGGAAGATGTAATTTTGCCTTCTTTCTCTGATCTTGTTCCGGAAGCAGAAAAAGAAGCCTATGCTGCTGAATTGACTTTAGCGCAGGCACCTGCGTTATACCGCAATCATGTAGACTGGGACAAGAAGTCTCCTTGTCATGTTATTCCCGTTAGGTCTACACCCCAACCGCAGCCACAATATCCTGTTAAACATGAAGCAAAAGCCCCGGTGAGGGAGATCATCACCCAGCTAGATTACCAAGGAGTAACTGAGCCCTGTACATCCACAATGAATAACCTGTTATTCCCCGTTGAAAAGCCAGACCATTCCTACAGAACAGTCATTGATTATAGACATTTAAATAGTCAAACACGCACATATGCAATACAAAACTCACATAGCACAGCACTAATAAACAATACAGTGTGCAAAACATATAAAACAACATTAGACATATCTAATGGCTTTTTCTGCCAGAACTTAGCACATGAAAGTCGGGACCCGAGTGCATTCTCATTTGTTTCTCAGAACGCTTTTGTTGTTTACCTCAATGCTATAAAAACAGCCCAGGGCTATTTTCAGCCCGTCTAACATCAATAGTACATGATATTGATTCTGAGGCGTTATCCTATGTGGATGACATATATCTCACAGATGACGACCTCAACATTCATCTTGTAAGGGTCAATCAGATCATTTTGGGATTTGCAGACCTCGGATACAAATTAAACTAAGAAAAATAAGATTGCCTTTCTCAGTGTATTGTTCCTAGGATATGAGCTATCAAACAAGGGGGAAGAGCCTGGCCCCGCACTTTCTAGAGAAATGTGCTCAACTGCACCCTCCTAACACACTTAAGAAACTACAGTCACTACTGGGGTTCTTTAACTTTGGCAGAACATACATTCCAGAAAACGCACAACATATCAAGCCACTTTATGACTTGGTTCAGCCCAATTTTTCTAGCAGGCACTGGATAGTTTAACACACACGCCTCCTTAGGGAAATGCAACAGGACATGCTAGAAGCTAAACACTTGCACACACGTGACAATGAAACAAATTTGGTCATCAGAGTAATTGCTGGTGCCATTGGATTTACTTATGTTACATTCAACAAAGGTGACACAGTACCCACAGCATATAAATCACATTTATACTCTAATGCAGAACAGCGTTTTGCACCTACAGAAAAGATTCTGACAGCAGTTCAGATGGCTGTCATAAAAGAGAGGCCACTTGCCCAGGAGAAACGCATTATTGTCATTACCCCGGTACCGGCCTTAGAGGCCGTCACACCAAAGCAAGCGTTCCTAACGCTAAGGCATTACATCCACGTTGGATACAGTGGGCAACGTCTCTGACCGCCACTGATGTCGATTACATTTTTGATCCAAAACTTCAGACACAAGAGTTTCTACAGTACGAACAGGAGTACCCAGCTCCTCTAAATATCTTGACACTGGACAGATACCATACCATACCTCACATACACTGATGGTTCAGCACAACAGGCTGTAGGTACTAAACATCATCAATACTCAGCCGCTTGCGCAGCCGTGAGTGGAGCGATGGAAGATGGAGTCTTCCACCCTCACAATACCTACACACGGTCTGGGAATGCACAGCTCAGTTGGCTGAACTTAAAGCTTTTATACTAGCCCTAGAACACACAGATCCAGGATGCCAGACTTTAATAATCTGCAAATCATACTACTGCGTCCAGTCATACAATGATTATCCCAATCATTGGTAGCTGAATGGGTTTAGAGATTCAAAATGGAACACCATTAAACACAAGACATTGTGGGGAGGGTGGCTGATCTTAAGGATAAGCTACCGTGTGTCCATGTAGTACATACATTGGGCCATCAACATGTAGGCGTACAAGTTACTGGCAACACATTGGCTGATGAAGCAAGCAAATCAGCAGTAGCTACGGCTTCTGTGGCTGCAGTGACTCGTTCACAAACGAGATTGGATAATGAAATGCTGACTGCTGTGAAAGCTTTGGCTGCAGGCAAGCCCCTTCCGAAAGGATACCCTACAAACTATTCTTACGATATCTGTGCACAGAATATTGCCTACGCAACAATTCCTGGGGTTGGAGATCGAGTGATCCCCAACGAAGACCAAAGATTAGATCTAGTAAAGGCAGCGCATGAGGGTGTCACTTCTGCACATGCTGGTATCTCGGCCACAATAAACACTTCTACAGAAATGCTTCTGGTGGCCTGGTCTATGCAGACGGACAAAGAAATATGTCCTTTGCGGTGACATTTGGCAGCAGATAAAGGGCTCTAATATCAAACGCCCACCACAGACATCCCTCTTAGTGTCCAGCAGGCCACTACAGTGTGTATACCTGGACCACTGCGGTCCACTACAGTCTCATGGTGCATCCAAATATATTCTAGTCGCTGTAGATTCTTGTTCTAGATTCCAGTGGGTATGGCCGCAGTGGTCTGCTGACGCTCAAACAGTTATAAAAGACTTGCTGATCTTTATCGGTACATATGCGGTTGCAGCATTCCATTTGGACCAGGGCCCTGCATTTGCCTTTGAGGCATTCAGGGACACCATGGGGATGATGGGTGTTGAACTCCATTACTCCTCACCATACCATCCCAAGGGAAATTCGGATGTGGAGATGCGGAACTGTGATCTAAAGCAGTCCTTAATGGCTCAGGTATTAGGTTCAGGCTGCAGTTGGCTTCATCACCTATATGGGGTCTAGAGAGCACTGAATAATCTGCCAAGACGGTCCTTGGTTGGTGACTTCGATGACACTCTTCGAGATCATGATTACAGCAAATGATTTGATGAATTGGCTTGCCATTTCCTGATTAAAATTATGCATTCAAATTGACTTTGCTTTGGCACGCTGTGCTTGTCATGGTTAACATGAACATCTCTGTATGTATTTTAGCTGAATTGTTTTTACTCCCTTAACGCATTTTAAAGAGTTTTTTAGCTAGTTTTTATGCTTTTAGCTTTTTAGTTCGGAGCAATTTTAGCATCTGGGTTCCTGTACCTTTGTCATACCAGTTATGGCAATGGGGACGGTGTAGTGAATCCTAGTTTGTTTTAATGGGATAACAGGAGTTGGCTTAGCCTTTGGCTTGCAGACTTGTGCCCCCGTCACTTAGTGACTTTTAACCTACTAAGCTTGCTCTGTCTTAGCCCATTTAATTCATCTAAGATGGCTGCCTTGTTTTTATTGTCGGTATGGCCCAGCTACGAAGGGCTATTAGCACATTCTGCCACGAGAAGACAGAATGTTCTAATAAATAAAACAAAAGACTCACGCAGCATGAGGGGATTTAAATCCTCTCGGGTCCGTGAGGCCTTTGTTCACAGCTGTTGCAGTGAAAGACACACATTTGAATATTGGAACTTCGGGTTTTACCAGACATTAGAAGCCTGGGGGACTCCATTGTCTTCAGTGGAGCTCCCAACATTTCACTGTTCTAATACGATTTATATGTATGTCTTTTGGTAAAGCCGGGGCTTGGTTCAGTATATCCAGCAATTACTAGGAGGTAGACGTAGATTTTCTAGAAGAGCTGGGGCTTGGTTCAGCATATTCAGCCCTTTGTAGGAAGTAGACTATGCTTCCTAGTATAGCTTGGGCTTGGTTCAGTATATCTATATCAGGTCCTTACTAGAAGCTAGACCTATGCCTTCTAGTAGATCTGGGGCTTGGTTCAGTATATCTATATCAGGTCCTTACTAGGAGTTAGACCTATGTCTTCTACCAGACCTGGGGCGTAGGTCAGTACATCCAGCCCTTTCTAGGAGTTAGACCTAAGTCTTCTACCAGAGCTGGGGCTTGGTTCAGTATTTCCAGCGTTTACTAGGAGTTAGACATAAGTCTTCTAGAAGAGCTGTTTGCCAGTTAGAGCCAGTGGAAGGCACACAACCTAAAGCTGCAGAGATCACCTTCTAAAATATTTCTTCCTCGTAAAGGAGTGGCAATGAGATACAGGGAGCTCATTGGAAGTTCGGAAAGCTCACAAGGTATGTTCCAGGGCTCTGCCAGCTATAACTTGCCCAGGGTATATGGTCTTCGATTCTCACCTTTCTTTGACTGAGAACCATTGAGTGGTTCCCAGTTCTGGTGCAACAAAGTTGCTGCTGGGCGCAAGGTTTGGCACTTGTTAGAGCTTGGATTTTCTCTTGTATTGCAGGTTACACTAGTCAAGATGGAAGGTTAAAAATGCAGGAACCACAGCAATTTTGGGAGCAAGCTGCAGACGGGGGTGGGGTAGCATGCATCGATGGTGCAATGCATTCTTAGTGACTTCCTTTATCAGTAGGAATCCCATGGGCTGTAGCATGTTTTGTGCCACCCATAGGGCCCATGCAAACTAGGACTACATGCCTGCCATTGCAGCCTGTGTGAAATGGTGTTTGCACCTTTCACCCCAGATATAAGGGTTGTCTTATATCATGGTCACTGCACTCTAACCCTATAAGTCACCCCTAAGGTAGACTCTTCAGCCAAAGGGTAGGGTGCATTGTTCTCAGTGTGAGGGCTCTCCTACAAACCCCACTCTATTTTCTGAGCTTTGCAGGTATGGGGAAACCATCTTAAGGTATGTATGGACACTTGGTCAACACGAGCTGTCCAACTACATAATGGCTTCACCAAACCTAGCCATGTTTGGTATCAAACAAGTCGGAATCATGCGACCACACCGATTCCAGTGCTAGTTGCATGATACCATGTACTCTGGAGGTCCCCTAGGGGAGACCAGCTGGATGACATCCCTGATTTCACCCCCCCCCCCCCCACACCCAGATAAGTGGATCCCTGCAGAATTTCCCCATCTTCCTGGGTTACTTAAGGGTCCTAGATTTGTCTGCATGACTTCAAGATCCATCTGCAAGTTTCCTCTGCAAAGCACTTCTGCAACATGGACACCCAAACCGCTGCTGTTCTTCGCTGGGACTGAGAGCAAGACTGTAACCTGTAGGAGGGCTCCTACTGCAACTTTGTTTCCAAGTTCTCTAAGACCTCTGCAACCCAGTGCCCATGCATCCTCCAGAGTCACTGGGACTCTGCCCGCACTTAGGAAAGCAAGAAGGAATATCTCTTGGAGTAAAAGAGTCACTCCGCTGCATTTGCAGATAGCTCAACGTCCAGTTTATGGATCCTGCTGCCCCAGACTCTTCAAGGCTGTACAACACAGGTAGTGGTTCTGTGGCTATCCAGAGGTCTAACTTGTCTTCTTTGGAACTGAGAAGGCTGTGGTCCCTCGCTGGAGCTGCTTGGCTGGAACCCCTGTGCACCTCATCTGTTTGCCGTTGCTAAGGCTTTTTGGCCCTTCAGTTCGAAGGCCTCCTAGCTCCAAGAAGCCCTGGCCTCTAACCACTCTCCAGTTCCAAGAATTATGTCCTCTCTGCAACTCCTGCGACGGAATCCCGCTTTGCTGTGCTGCTGAGGCCTCCCTGCAACTCACTGTGCCTGCTGCGGGCGTCATTGAGTCATTGATTCCTACTGGCTCTCCTTCTTGCGGAGGGCTGGCCCTGACCTACCTGCAAAGGATGGGTCACCTGGACCTTGCAGCGCCCCACAAATCCTGCAATATTTGTGCAATGCTTCCCATGGGGTACAGGGTCAAGACTGATTTACATATGGCTGGGTCCAAACTGGGGTGGCATGGTGAGCAAAAGAACAATGGATTAAACCGAGATCTGTGACTGGGGATGCCACCCAGCTGGAATCTGGAAAACCACCACCGGAGGAAGATATTTTGCATACCTCGCAGCCAAGAGCTAGAGCAACCTGCCCAGGCACCTCAGACAAAGCCCATCTCTCACCATCTTCAGGAAGAACCTCAAAACATGACTCTTGAGGCCCAGACCCACCACCAGCACCTTGAGACCCTCACGGGTAAGTAGTTGCGCTTTACAAAAGCTGACTGATTGAGAGGTTTCAGCATGCCGTCCATCATTCTATTATGTCACAAAGGACTGCCCTCAGCTGTAAACAAGGACGGGTGGAGCTTCTATCAGCTGTATTCAAGTGGGGGGGGCTTGCATCTGCTGTATACAAGGACGGGGAGGGTTTGTATCTGCGGTGCTCAAAGTAGACTGCCATCAGCTGTACACAAGGATGGGGGGGGGGGGATTTGTAGCCACTGTACATAAAGAGGACTGCTCTCAGCTGTACACACGGTGGCAGTATGGGATCCGCTGTACACCAGGACGGGGGGGCTTGTATCCGCTGTACACAAGGACAGGGGGGGGGGCTTCTATCCGCTGTACACAAGGACAGGGGGGGGGGGGCTTGTATCCGCTGTACACAAGGACAGGGGGGGGGGGGCTTGTATCCGCTGTACACAAGGACGGGGGGGGGGGGCTTGTATCCGCTGTACACAAGGACGGGGGGGGGCTTGTATCCGCTGTACACAAGGACGGGGGGGGGGCTTGTATCCGCTGTACACAAGGACAGGGGGGGGGGGCTTGTATCCGCTGTACACAAGGACAGGGGGGGGGCTTGTATCCGCTGTACACAAGGACAGGGGGGGGGGGCTTGTATCCGCTGTACACAAGGACAGGGGGGGGGGGCTTGTATCCGCTGTACACAAGGACAGGGGGGGGGGGGCTTGTATCCGCTGTACACAAGGACAGGGGGGGGGGGCTTGTATCCGCTGTACACAAGGACAGGGGGGGGGGGGGCTTGTATCCGCTGTACACAAGGACAGGGGGGGGGGGCTTGTATCCGCTGTACACAAGGACAGGGGGGGGGGGGCTTGTATCCGCTGTACACAAGGACAGGGGGGGGGCTTGTATCCGCTGTACACAAGGAAGGGGGGGGCTTGTATCCGCTGTACACAAGGAAAGGGGGGGGGGCTTGTATCCGCTGTACACAAGGAAAGGGGGGGGGGCTTGTATCCGCTGTACACAAGGACAGGGGGGGCTTGTATCAGCTGTACACAAGGATGGGAGGGGGGCTTGTATCCGCTGTACACAAGGACCGGGGGGCTTGTATCCGCTGTACACAAGGACGGGGGGGCTTGGGGGGGGGGCTTGTATCCGCTGTACACAGGGACGGGGGGGCTTGTATCCGCTGTACACAAGGACGGGGGGGCTTGGGGGGGGCTTGTATCCGCTGTACACAGGGACGGGGGGGCTTGTATCCGCTGTACACAAGGACGGGGGGGTTTGGGGGGTGAGCTTGTATCCGCTGTACACAGGGACGGGGGGGCTTGTATCCGCTGTACACAGGGACGGGGGGGGCTTGTATCCGCTGTACACAGGGACCGGGGGGGCTTGTATCCGCTGTACACAGGGACGGGGGGGGGGCTTGTATCCGCTGTACACAAGGACGGGGGGGGGGCTTGTATCCGCTGTACACAAGGACGGGGGGGGGGCTTGTATCCGCTGTACACAAGGACGGGGGGGGGGCTTGTATCCGCTGTACACAAGGACGGGGGGCTTGTATCCGCTATACACAGAGAGGACTGCCTTTACACACGGAGGCGGTATGGGACCTGTTGTATACAAGAAGGTGGGCTTGTATCCAAGGACAGGGGGGCTTGTATCTGCTGTATACAAGGACGGGGGGGCTTGCATCCGCTCTGTACTAGGACGGGGGGGGCTTGCATCCGCTCTGTACACAAGGCCTGGGGGGGGCTTGCATCCGCTCTGTACACAAGGACGGGGGGGGGGCTTGCATCCGCTCTGTACACAAGGACGGGGGGGGGGTTTGTATCTGCTCTGTACACAAGGACGGGGGGGGGGCTTGTATCCGCTCTGTACACAAGGACGGGGGGGGGCTTGTATCCGCTCTGTACACAAGGACGGGGGGGGGCTTGTATCCGCTCTGTACACAAGGACGGGGGGGGGCTTGTATCCGCTCTGTACACAAGGACGGGGGGGGGCTTGTATCCGCTCTGTACACAAGGACGGGGGGGGGCTTGTATCCGCTCTGTACACAAGGACGGGGGGGGCTTGTATCCGCTCTGTACACAAGGACGGGGGGGGGGGCTTGGGGGAGGCTTGTATCCGCTGTACACAGGGACGGGGGGGCTTGTATCCGCTGTACACAAGGACGGGGGGGTTTGGGGGGTGAGCTTGTATCCGCTGTACACAGGGACGGGGGGCTTGTATCCGCTGTACACAGGGACGGGGGGGGCTTGTATCCGCTGTACACAGGGACGGGGGGGGGGCTTGTATCCGCTGTACACAGGGACGGGGGGGGGGGGCTTGTATCCGCTGTACACAGGGACGGGGGGGCTTGTATCCGCTGTACACAAGGACGGGGGGGGGGCTTGGGGGAGGCTTGTATCCGCTGTACACAGGGACGGGGGGGCTTGTATCCGCTGTACACAAGGACGGGGGGGTTTGGGGGGTGAGCTTGTATCCGCTGTACACAGGGACGGGGGGCTTGTATCCGCTGTACACAGGGACGGGGGGGGCTTGTATCCGCTGTACACAGGGACGGGGGGGGGGCTTGTATCCGCTGTACACAAGGACGGGGGGGGGGCTTGTATCCGCTGTACACAAGGACGGGGGGGGGGCTTGTATCCGCTGTACACAAGGACGGGGGGCTTGTATCCGCTGTACACAAGGACGGGGGGCTTGTATCCGCTGTACACAAGGACGGGGGGCTTGTATCCGCTGTACACAAGGACGGGGGGCTTGTATCCGCTGTACACAAGGACGGGGGGCTTGTATCCGCTGTACACAGAGAGGACTGCCTTTACACACAGAGGCGGTATGGGACCTGTTGTATACAAGAAGGTGGGCTTGTATCCAAGGACAGGGGGGCTTGTATCTGCTGTATACAAGGACGGGGGGGCTTGCATCCGCTCTGTACTAGGACGGGGGGCTTGCATCCGCTCTGTACACAAGGACGGGGGGGGGCTTGTATCCGCTCTGTACACAAGGACGGGGGGGGGGTTTGTATCCGCTCTGTACACAAGGACGGGGGGGGGGGCTTGTATCCGCTCTGTACACAAGGACGGGGGGGGGGCTTGTATCCGCTCTGTACACAAGGACGGGGGGGGGGCTTGTATCCGCTCTGTACACAAGGACGGGGGGGGGCTTGTATCCGCTCTGTACACAAGGACGGGGGGGGGCTTGTATCCGCTCTGTACACAAGGACGGGGGGGGGCTTGTATCCGCTCTGTACACAAGGACGGGGGGGGGCTTGTATCCGCTCTGTACACAAGGACGGGGGGGGGCTTGTATCCGCTCTGTACACAAGGACGGGGGGGGGGCTTGTATCCGCTCTGTACACAAGGACGGGGGGGGGCTTGTATCCGCTCTGTACACAAGGACGGGGGGGGCTTGTATCCGCTCTGTACACAAGGACGGGGGGGGGGGGCTTGTATCCGCTCTGTACACAAGGACGGGGGGGGGGCTTGTATCCGCTCTGTACACAAGGAGGGGGGGGGGGCTTGTATCCGCTCTGTACACAAGGACGGGGGGGGGGGGCTTGTATCCGCTCTGTACACAAGGACGGGGGGGGGGGGCTTGTATCCGCTCTGTACACAAGGACGGGGGGGGGGGGCTTGTATCCGCTCTGTACACAAGGACGGGGGGGGGGGGGGCTTGTATCCGCTCTGTACACAAGGACGGGGGGGGGGCTTGTATCCGCTCTGTACACAAGGACGGGGGGGGGGCTTGTATCCGCTCTGTACACAAGGACGGGGGGGGGGGGGGCTTGCACCCGCTCTGTACAAGGACGGGGGGGGGGGGCTTGCACCCGCTCTGTACAAGGACGGGGGGGGGGGCGGCTTGCACCCGCTCTGTACAAGGACGGGGGGGGGGGGCGGCTTGCACCCGCTCTGTACAAGGACGGGGGGGGGGGCTTGTATCCGCTCTGTACAAGGACGGGGGTCTTGCACCACTCTGTACACAAAGAGAAGGAATGCACTCAGCGGTACACAAGGCTGCAGTATACAAGGACTGGGGGTTGGGGAGGCTCGTATCTGCTGTACACAAAAAAGGACTGTGCTCAGCTGTACACGGGAGGGCAGTATATGGGATCCGATGTTTTCAGAGGGATGAAGGTCACATGAAAAACAGTCTCAGGATAAATGGCTTTCGTGACATGATAAGGGCAGGGGTCGAGCATCGGGCCCCTCCAGAGCAGAGGAGGGGGCGGCTCCAGAAAAGAACAGCGCGGACCAGAGCGCGACCATGGGAATACAACACGCACATACATGTAGGGCGCGGTGCATGATATTTACATGTATGTAACAGGCGTCACCGACGCATCCTTGGGCTGCCAGAGCCTCGGTGATCCAAGGGCCCCGCAGTGTCAGCTCTATTCGTGTAGCCTTCGACCTCCGCCTCCCGCACCCCGAGATGAGGCTTTGGGGGCGCACTCAGATCTCGTGTCTCTGGAAGGGCGGCGGAGGTGGGCTTGTGAAAACTAATGATCTGTGGACTAAACGAGCCGCAAACCGGACTGGGGTCCCCTCGTAAGAGCCCTGCGTGCCTCTGTGGGTGCGCCTCAAAGAGGGGGGGGCTCTCGCTGAAGATCACCCTGCATGCGGTGAAGGCTCTGCACATCGTCCATGGGGAGTGGGGTGGGGTGGGGGGGCGGGAGTGGCGAGGGCTCTGCACATCCTGCATGGGGGGAGTGGGGGCTGTGCACATCCTGCATGGGGGACATACATGCCCCGCTCCTGTCCCGCTCCCCCCCCCCCCCGGGGGTGAGGGCTGTGCACATCCTGCATGGGGGGGCTGTGCACATCCTGCATTGGGGGGTGGGGGAGGGGCTGTGCACATCCCGCATTGGGGGTGGGGGGGCTGTGCACATCCCGCATCCAGGGCTGGGAGCTGGGGACCGCAGGAAGCGCGGCTGCTATATATAGACACAGGAGGTGTTTGCACGTGTGCGCGCGGGCGGATTAGTAAACATGTTATAACCTCTTTATACATAGGGCTGGGGGGGGGGCGGGGATGGGTGAACATGTTATAGCCTCTTTGATGTGGGTTTGTGGTGAAGTAAACATGTTATATCTTCCTTGTATATTTGTTCAGGCACAAGTAAACATCTTACAATCTCTTTGATGGGGTGAAGTAAACATGTTATAGTCTCTTTAAACATAGGGCTGGGGGGGGAGGGGTGAACATGTTATAGCCTCTTTGATGTGGGTTTGTGGTGAAGTAAACATGTTATATCTTCCTTGTATATTTGTTCAGGCACAAGTAAACATCTTACAATCTCTTTGATGGGGTGAAGTAAACATGTTATAGTCTCTTTAAACATAGGGCTGGGGGGGGAGGGGTGAACATGTTATAGCCTCTTTGGTGTGGGTTTGTGGTGAAGTAAACATGTTATATCCTCCTTAGTATACTCCACGCACAAGTAAACATCTTCCAACCTCTCTAATGGGGTGACGTAAACATGTTATGGCCTCCTTGGTATACTCCACGCACATGTAAACATCTTACAACCTCTTTAATGGGGGTGAAGTAAACATGTTATGGCCTCCTTGGTATACTCCACGCACATGTAAACATCTTACAGCCTCTTTATGGTGGGTGGAGTAAAAGTGTCACAGACTCCTTAGTATATTTATTCATGCAGAAGTAAAACATATTACAGCCTCTTCAATAGGTATACTCCACGCACCATTAAACATCTTACGCCCTTTTTGTCGTGTCTTCGTGAGGAGTGAACATGCGGTGGCCGCTGCAGTACATGGGTGCAGGCAGTAGGATTGAACATGAAAAGTCTCTTTGGTGCACGTGCAGAAGTAAACAAGTTATGAATGCAAAAAAAACAAGTGATGGACGGAATGCTGAACAATGTCAAACATTCACCCCCAGTACAGAGATCTGGGCCTAAATTCATCGTTTGTTTGCTGCCCATGCCATTCCAGTTTGGACCCAGCCATGTGCAAATCAGTCTTGACCCTGTTCCCCATGGGAACAGTCCAGCCCGAACTGCCAGGCCAGGTCCTCCCTGAACCGGAAACAAGCATCCTGGGACCAGTTTTGGGGTTTCAGCAGCACCTGGACAGGAGAGGGTCCCAGCAGCAGCAGCACAGTAGGTGCCTGTAGCAGCTGCAGAGCACCAGAGTAAGGCGAGCTCTCAGCAGCAGCATCTGGACAGGAGGGGGCTCAGCAGCACAAGCACAGTAGGTGCCTGTAAGAGCTGCAGAGCACCAGAGTAAGGAGGGCTCTCAGCAGCACTAGGACAGGAGAGGGCTCAGCAGCAGCACAGTAGGTGCCTGTAAGAGCTGCAGAGCACCAAAGTAAGGAGGGCTCTCAGCAGCACTAGGACAGGAGAGGGCTCAGCAGCAGCACAGTAGGTGCCTGTAAGAGCTGCAGAGCACCAGAGTAAGGAGGGCTCTCAGCAGCACTAGGACAGGAGAGGGCTCAGCAGCAGCACAGTAGGTGCCTGTAAGAACTGCAGAGCACCAGAGTAAGGCGAGCTCTCAGCAGCACCAGGACAGGAGAGGGCTCAGCAGCACAAGCACAGTAGGTGCCTGTAGTACCCACAGAGCACCAGGGTAAAGAGAGCTCTCAGCAGAAGCATCTGGACAGGAGAGGGCTCAGCAGCAGCACAGTAGGTGCCTGTAGCAGCTGCAAAGCACCAGAATAGGGGGAGCTCTCAGCAGCAGCACCTGGACAGGAGAGGGCCCCAGCAGCACAGCAGGTGCCTGTGCCACCCATAGAGGAACACAGTAAGGAGAGCTCTCAGCAGCAGAACCTGGGCAGGACATGGCTCAGCAGGTGCGTGTGGCACTCACAGAGCACCAGAGTGAGGAGAGCTTTCAGGAGCAGCACCTGGACAGGAGAGGGCTCAGCAGCACTGAAGAGGTGTCAGCAATACAAGAAGAAGGGTCTGCGGCACCTGATCAGAAGAGGCCTCAGCAGCACTACAAAAGGTGTCAGAAGCACCTAGAGGGAGTAGAGGTGTCAGCATCACCAGAGGAGGCCTCTTCGTTGCTAGAAGCACACAAAAAAAAAAGTCTCAGCAGCACAAGAGGTTTCAGCAACACCCGATCAGAAGAGCCCTCTGCAGTATGCCACCCATAGAGGAACACAGTAAGGAGAGCTCTCAGCAGCAGAACCTGGGCAGGACATGGCTCAGCAGGTGCGTGTGGCACTCACAGAGCACCAGAGTGAGGAGAGCTTTCAGGAGCAGCACCTGGACAGGAGAGGGCTCAGCAGCACAGAAAAGGCGTCAGCAGCACCAGAAAAGGTGAAGTATCACCAGCACATGGACAGGAGGTATCATCACCAGAGGCCTCAGCAGCACCAGAAGAGGTGTCACCAGCAGAAGCGTCAGCAGCACCAGAAAGGTCAAGTGTCACCAGAACATGGACAGAGGAGGAGTCAACATCACAAGAGGCGTCAGCAGCACCAGAAGACGTGTCACCGGCACCAGAAAAGGTGAAATAACACCAGCGCGTGTACAGAAGAGATGTCAGCAGCATAAGAAGCCCCAGCATAACAAGAACCCTCAGCAGCACCAGCAAAGGTGAAATATCACCAGCGCGTGGGCAGTAGAGGTGTCAGCGGCATAAGAAGCCACAGCAAAACAAGAACCCTCAGCAGCACCAGGAAAGGAAGAGCGCTATGGAGGACACGGGCTGGGAGATAATTCTTCCAAGCGCTATCCTGACGGCATATGATGGCCTGTCCTGCTGTCATTCCTCGCCCTTCCTCCATCAGAGAGCAGCACACGCCGCAGCCGCCATCATCCATTATTACCAGGGCCGTCTCCTCACACTCGCATCACCGGCGGCACCGTCACTCCTCGCCCCACCTCTAAGGATGTCTCCCAGCCCATCACCTGGAGCATCACTGGCCCCACGCCTCTCTTCTGTGGGAACATGTCTCCACCTGAGCGAGGGCACCCCCTCTCCATCAGAGAGAATACCTTGCCTATCAGAAGCCACCCTTCCCCCTGCCCCTCAAGGCGCCCGCTCCCCTTCCCCCATCACGGAGGCCACCCTTCACCACTGGCACGGGCGCTGAAGGCGCCCCCTGTCACTGAAAGAGCCCACCTCACTGAAGGTACCCTCCCTACACTGGGCATTCACCCCTGTCACTGAAAGCCCCCCCAATCACTAAAGGTACCCCCTGTCACTGAAAGAGCCCACCCCCCACCTCACTGAAGGTACCCTCCCTACACTGGGCATTCACCCCTGTCACTGAAAGCCCCCCCAATCACTAAAGGTACCCCCTGTCACTGAAAGAGCCCACCCCCCACCTCACTGAAGGAAGCCTCCCCGTCACACTGGGCATTCACCCCTGTCACTGAAAGCCCCCCCAATCACTAAAGGTACCCCGTCACTGAAAGAGCCCACCCCCCACCTCACTGAAGGAAGCCTCCCCGTCACACTGGGCATTCACCCCTGTCACTGAAAGCCCCCCCAATCACTAAAGGTACCCCCTGTCACTGAAAGAGCCCACCTCACTGAAGGTACCCTCCCTACACTGGGCATTCACCCCTGTCACTGAAAGCCCCCCCAATCACTAAAGGTATCCCCTGTCACTGAAAGAGCCCACCTCACTGAAGGTACCCTCCCTACACTGGGCATTCACCCCTGTCACTGAAAGCCCCCCCAATCACTAAAGGTATCCCCTGTCACTGAAAGAGCCCACCCCCCACCTCACTGAAGGAAGCCTCCCCGTCACACTGGGCATTCACCCCTGTCACTGAAAGCCCCCCCAATCACTAAAGGTACCCCCTGTCACTGAAAGAGCCCACCTCACTGAAGGTACCCTCCCTACACTGGGCATTCACCCCTGTCACTGAAAGCCCCCCCAATCACTAAAGGTATCCCCTGTCACTGAAAGAGCCCACCCCCCACCTCACTGAAGGAAGCCTCCCCGTCACACTGGGCATTCTCCCGTCACTGAAGGATCCCTCCCCGTCACCGGTACCCGTCATCCCAGAGGCCCCCCCCCAATCACTGACAGCATTCTCCCCGATGAATGATAAAGGATACCACCGGGACTCCTTCCACCCCCACTGCTAAGATCACCTTTCCTCCGCGGCCGCTCCCTCCCCATGGCGGAGGGCATCCCCCCGTTCTCCATCAGGGAGGGCTCCCCAGTCCCCCCCACCCAGTCGTCCCCCCGGAGCGCCTCTTACTTGCCCACGAAGTTCTCCAGCACCGAGCTCTTGCCGGCGCTCTGGCCCCCCACCACGGCGATCTGCGGCAGGTCGAGCTCGGCGTTCTGCCCGATGGCGGAGAAGGCGTCCTGCAGCCGGTTCACCAGCGGGATCAGATCCTCCATGCCGCGGTTCCCCATCCTGGTGGCGGGTGAGGCGGATGCTGCGCTCTCGGGGGTCTGGGCTGGGCTGGAGATCCGCGGCTCAGCTGCTACCGCCACCTCCTCCTGCGGATCTCCCGGTCCTCTGTGCGCAAAGATGGGGATTTAAACTGCACGCACCCGTGGCCGCCAGCAGAGGGCGCCCTAGCGCCTCCTGAGGCATCATGGGGCCTGTAGTTCTTGTGGCCACAAACACAGGGTATGTGGAGTACAGCAAGGGGGTGCCCTAGCACACACCGAGGTATCACTGGGTGTGCATTTCCTGTGGCCACTAACTCAGCCGCGTACCACAGGGTATGTAGAGTAGAAGAGGGAGCGGCCTAGGATCTCCAGAGGTATCAAGGGCCGTGTAGTTCTTGTGGCCACTAGCACAGCTGGGTACCACAGGATATGTAGAGTACAAGACGGGGCGGCCTAGGATCTCCTGAGGTATCATGGGACATGTAGTTCTTGTGGCCACTGGCAGAGCCGCCTACCACAGGGTATGTAGGGTACAGCAGGGGGGCCTAGCATCCCCAGAGGCATCATGGGGAGAGTAGTTCTTGTGGCCGCTGGCACAGCTGGGTACCACTGGGTATGTAGGGTACAGCGGGGGGCCTAGCATCATGGGGCAAGTAGTTCTTGTGGCCACTGGCAGAGCCGCCTACCATAGGGTATGTAGGATACAGCAGGGGGGCCTAGCATCCCCAGAGGCATCATGGGGAGAGTAGTTCTTGTGGCCACTGGCACAGCTGGGTACCACAGGGTATGTAGGGTACAGCGGGGGGGCCTAGCATCATGGGGCAAGTAGTTCTTGTGGCCACTGGCAGAGCCGCCTACCATAGGGTATGTAGGATACAGCAGGGGGGCCTAGCATCTCCAGAGGCATCATGGGGCGAGAGGTTCTTGTGGCCATTAGCACAGCTAGGTACCACAGGGTACGTAGAGTACAAGAGGGGGCAGCCTAGGATCTCCTGAGGTATCATGGGACGTGTAGTTCTTGTGGCCACTCCCATAGGGTATGTAGAGCACAGCAGAGGTCGCCGGCACCTCAAGGCACCATGGGGCGAGTAGTTCTTGTGGCCATTGACAGAGCCACGAACCCCAGGGTATGTACACTAGAGGGAGTCCTAGCGCCCCCTGAGGCTATCATGGGGTGTGTATTTCTTATTTCCACTGACACAGCCACATACCACAGGCTATGTAGAGTACATCGGGGGCTAACATCTCCAGAGGTATCATGGTGCATGTAGTTCTTGTATCCACTGGCAGCGTTGCATACTACAGGGTATGTACAATATAGCGCAGATGCATCATGGGGAAAGTAGTTTTTGCAGCCACTAGTAGAGTCTGAGAAAAGGCCTCTTTCCTCATGGTTAGCCTTCACTCCTTGCCTGGTATTTGATATAGTCTCAAAATTGTTAGTGCCCATGGCCCCTGAAAACCAGGATCTCTGGGCCAGATCTCTTTCCCTAAAACTGCAGTGATGCACTGGCACAATTGGAAACACCTTTAGCTGCTACTGTAAGTCTGTAGTAAATGGTACTTAGGTACCTAGGGCATGGGGTACTAAGCGTCGGCCCCTGAGGGCAGCAACACTGACTGTGCCACCCTCTAGGGCCATGCATCCAGATGCACCCAGCACTGCCATTGCAGGCTGAGTGTCCTGGTGCAAACCTAAAATACAAACTTGACATAGTACACTGCCTGTGTGCCCTGTCTAGCCTACTCTGCATATGCTATGGGTAAGTCACCCCCTGGCAGGCCTTCCAGCCCTAAGGCAGGGTGCACCATACACCACAGGAAGTGGTCACTTAGGGGCTATAGCCACCCTAAGGTAGATGACCCATTGGTCACTACTAGGTAACCCCTAAAACGCCCACAAAATACAGTATTTAGTGGGTATCCCTAGACCAAGAAATCAGATTCCAAGGACAAAAGAAGACCAGCAACAAAGAAGACCCAAGGCTCGAGAACTGAAGTCCTGCTGCACCAAGAAAAGGCGCCAAACCCTGCCTGCTGCACCCAGGACTCGACAATCACCGCTGAGGGGTTGTTTGTACATTGGACCCCCAGAGGACCTCCACGCTTTGAAAATCGCCAAAGATCTTGCTTCAGAGTGAAGGCATCACTCAACAACCACAAGGAACCAGTAAGCCAGTGAGGTCCACTTCACTGACCAGCTGCTGACTGCGGAAACAGATGCCGCAGCGGGACCAATCTCCGCCCAATGGACCATGAGGACAAACCCTGCAAGTGTGCCAAGTTTGGTGGCACTGTGCCCTCCAGCAGCCGAACTGTACTATTGCCCTGAGTAGTGATCACTTCACATCAGACACCAAGGACAGTCCACTCCGAACTGCAAAATGACCAAGAGGAACTCCCCAGTTGAGGGACTTCAGAAAACACCAGGACCACCCACCAGAGTGCCCCTGCTGACCCTCAAAGTGACCTACCTCCTGCTTCCAAAGGCACCTTTGCGCAGAGCTCCTGGCTCACCGATTTGCTCTGCACCTGGCCACCCTGTGCCCTGCACCAAAGATCCAGCTGTGCCCTAAGGGTCTCCCACCCCTTGCAACTTCGACACTCCAGGGGGACCTACCAGACATACCTCTAAGTCCATCTGCGCAGTGCGTTCATAAGTGGTTTCCCGCAGTGGCTTGGCACCAGCTCCAACAACTTTATGCAGCTGCTCCTGCCAAAACCGGGAGCCGTTCGAACTTTTCCAGCTGGTTCGTAGTTCCCACCGACGACCTCAACATGCTTACAAAAGGATACACTGGCAAACGCATTGCCTGATTTTATATGTATTTTCAAAGTATTTTCTCCATTGATTCCTATGGTGCGTAATTAGGCACAAAAAGACTAATTTCATTAAACTTCAAAAATTCATAACTTAAAAAGTACTTAATTGATTTTGATGATCTAGGTCTCAATTGTTTTATACAAATCTGAAGTGTTTTTGTTAATTGGTCTCGAGTTATTCTTTTGAGTGTGTGTTCTCATTTATTGATACTGTGAGTACAACAAATGCTTTGCACTTCTCCAAATTAGCCTAACTGCTCAACCAAGCTACCAAAAAATTAGAGCATTATGTGGTCTAGTTTTTACCCCTGTAAACCAACATGTGATTGCCTGGACACTTGCACAGTGTGCCTAGCTTTGCACACTACATAGAGGGCCAGCATCCTACACAGAGACACATACCACAGGGTATGTAGAGTACAGCAGGGGATGCCCAGCACCTCCTAAGGCGTCGTGGGGCATGTAGTTCTAAGTTGAAACTCAGACAAAATAGCAACATTGAGTGATGTGCCCTGGACGAGGTTGTTTTTTCTCACCAAGCATGTCTGCCAACGAGTAGGGCAGTACTGGTCAGAGTATTTAGAGAATTATAGCTAATATAGCTAATGATATCAAGGAAAATTGGACCTTACTGGATCTAATGGTCTGAGTTATAGAAATCCTGAAACCAAATTGGCAGTTTGTGGTGTAATGCTGCTGTTGGCTAAAAGGGTTGCAGTGAGATGGTGAGGGGACCCCCACCAAAAATGTCCAATTGGCTAAAAGATCTGATTTACAGTAACCAAAACTTTGAACTGTATGCTAAACTGCAGTATGTCACTTTTTCCAAAACAGAAGATTCAGCGTTAATACTCACCACTAGCTGTAAAATGGAGCTTGGACGGGGTAAACCTTGATTCTTCATTGCTATGTATCTGGAACATAGGGATGACTCTGGTGTTTTTGGGTTATGTTCCAACATTTTGTGGGTGTCCTTTACAAATAAACATAACATTAAAAAAAATACTTGCTACTAAATCAGGTTTGTTGGACCACAGGATAATTAAGATATGAGGCACAATCCAGTCTTCTCTTTTTTGTTCTACAAAAGGACTTGAGTGACATTATCTCCTCTTCTTCTGTCTCCATCTTTCTATTTCCCATTCATCCCTTTCAGCCGGGCTGATTGTATTACACAGACCTGCTGGTCAGTGCTACAATATTGGCCTCAGCACCCTGAAGCCAATACCGTAGGACACCATCAGAATCGGAATGCACATTGCCTGCAAAGCAGGCAGTGCGCATTCAAATGGTGCTGCACAGGGGTGGGTGGGGGGGGAGGCCTGCACTGCCCATGCCATGGGCAGTACAAGGGCCCCCCAGCACTGGCTTTCCGCCAGCCTTTCCAAGGCAGTGTCCCCACCATGGAAAGGCTGGCGGAAAACTGAGTTGTAATCAGCATGGCGGCGCTGACTTCAGCGCTGTTGTGGCCGAGTACAATTCAGACTCCCATCAGCCAGTGGGGAACGATGATCCAGGTGGTGATGGCGGCCCACCGGCAGGTCCGACCGCCAGGGTTGTAATGTGGCATCGGACCACCTGGAGAGGAGCGGTCTGACCGTCATCGCCAGTGTGGTGGTCCTTAGACCGCCACACTCGCAATGAGGCCCTTAGTCTCTCGCCTGCAATCACATCCCTCTCATTCCTCCTTGAATCTCAGTCACCTTCCCTCTAACATGGTACTTTTTGTAACTTTAGTGTTTTATTTAGATTTTATCGCTCCCTCTTGCCTCCAATCTTGCAGTTAATTTTTTGCTCTACTCACATGCAATCTTCCTATGTGCCTCATATACCTTCTAACTCCCCTGCGCCCTCTCTGTGTCTGTTTCCCTTTCCTCTCAAGAAACACTATTTCTCTCAAGCTCATTTTCCTTTGCAAGTTTATTTTTCCATAGCTACTTCTTATAACCAGCCTTTCTCCTAAACCAAAGACTTCGTGCAATATGAGGAACCTTGTCACAGTAAATTTCACCAATTTTCGTTTAGTCTTATAGAGAGCAAAATCTGTTTATGTTCTTGATGGCTAAAGAAGTGGCTGAAAACCAACTGTTTAAGCTACCATGGCTCAATAAAACCAACAGTACAACCATGTCATTAGAGATAATTATTTTGAAAAGCAACTTAAATTTTTCAAATTATTCATTCACTAGGGTGAAAGATATACCTGAAAAGAATTGCAAACTGCTGCTCTTTGGAACATGATTAATTTTTACAGACCTGTTCATTATTTGGGGCCCAGGATCTCTGCTACTCCCGTGCTGTAGTGCTCACTTCTGCTGATAACATGATACTAAGGATGGGGCTAATCATACTTTTTTTCCATTTGGGGTAGTAGAGCGAGTGTGATGGATTCTGAGTTCACTTACCTGAACCACTTCTCTCTGCAAAGCCTCACTGTGCATGGACAGGAGGTAGCGGATCACGCATGGTTCTCGAGTATTAGTGCGTGATGCGGACACCATTTCTAAAATTAGTTACTCCAACCTGCAATGCGCTGTACTTGGCAAGGGAGCCTTACATGCCACGAGCCTCACACATCACACCCTTCCAAACCCTTACCTAAACTCCCCGCGAGTATGAGCCTCCCACCTCAAACTGCTGCCTGAGGCTCCCACCTCACACTCCGGCCTGAGGCTCCCACCTCACACTCCTGACAGGAGGCTCCCACCTCACACTCCCGCCTGAGGCTCCCACCTCACACACCTGACAGGAGGCTCCCACCTCACACTCCCGCCTGAGGCTCCCACCTCACACACCTGACAGGAGGCTCCCACCTCAAACACCTGCCAAAGCTTCCCACCTCACACACCTGTCAGGAGACTCCCACCTCACACTCCTGACACGAGGCTCCCACCTCACACACCTGTCAGGAGGCTCCCACCTCACACTCCTGACACGAGGCTCCCACCTCACACACCTGTCAGGAGGCTCCCACCTCACACTCCTGACACGAGGCTCCCACCTCACACACCTGTCAGGAGACTCCCACCTCACACACCTGACAGGAGGCTCCCACCTCACACACCTGTCAGGAGGCTCCCACCTCACACACCTGACAGGAGACTCCCACCTCAAACACCTGTCAGGAGACTCCCACCTCACACACCTGACAGGAGACTCCCACCTCACACACCTGACAGGAGGCTCCCACCTCACACACCTGTCAGGAGACTCCCACCTCACACTCCTGACACGAGGCTCCCACCTCACACTCCTGACACGAGGCTCCCACCTCACACACCTGACACGAGGCTCCCACCTCACACACCTGTCAGGAGACTCCCACCTCACACACCTGACAGGAGACTCCCACCTCACACTCCCGCCTGAGGCTCCCACCTCACACACCTGACAGGAGGCTCCCACCTCACACACCTGACAGGAGGCTCCCACCTCACACACCTGTCAGGAGACTCCCACCTCACACACCTGACAGGAGGCTCCCACCTCACACACCTGACAGGAGGCTCCCACCTCACACACCTGACACGAGGCTCCCACCTCACACACCTGACACGAGGCTCCCACCTCACACACCTGACAGGAGGCTCCCACCTCACACACCTGTCAGGAGACTCCCACCTCACACTCCCGCCTGAGGCTCCCACCTCACACACCTGTCAGGAGACTCCCACCTCACACTCCTGACACGAGGCTCCCACCTCACACACCTGTCAGGAGGCTCCCACCTCACACTCCCGCCTGAGGCTCCCACCTCACACTCCCGCCTGAGGCTCCCACCTCACACACCTGACAGGAGGCTCCCACCTCAAACACCTGCCAAAGCTTCCCACCTCACACACCTGTCAGGAGACTCCCACCTCACACTCCTGACACGAGGCTCCCACCTCACACACCTGTCAGGAGGCTCCCACCTCACACTTCTGACACGAGGCTCCCACCTCACACACCTGTCAGGAGGCTCCCACCTCACACTCCTGACACGAGGCTCCCACCTCACACACCTGTCAGGAGGCTCCCACCTCACACTCCCGCCTGAGGCTCCCACCTCACACACCTGACAGGAGGCTCCCACCTCACACTCCCGCCTGAGGCTCACACACCTGACAGGAGGCTCCCACCTCACACACCTGTCAGGAGGCTCCCACCTCACACTCCCGCCTGAGGCTCCCACCTCACACACCTGACAGGAGGCTCCCACCTCACACTCCCGCCTGAGGCTCACACTCCTGACAGGAGGCTCCCACCTCACACTCCTGACACGAGGCTCCCACCTCACACACCTGACAGGAGGCTCCCACCTCACACTCCTGACAGGAGGCTCCCACCTCACACACCTGTCAGGAGACTCCCACCTCACACTCCTGACAGGAGGCTCCCACCTCAAACACCTGCCAAAGCTTCCCACCTCACACACCTGACAGGAGACTCCCACCTCACACACCTGACACGAGGCTCCCACCTCACACTCCTGACACGAGGCTCCCACCTCACACTCCCGCCTGAGGCTCCCACCTCACACTCCTGACAGGAGGCTCCCACCTCACACACCTGACAGGAGGCTCCCACCTCACACATTTGACAGGAGGCTCCCACCTCACACTCCCGCCTGAGGCTCCCACCTCACACACCTGACAGGAGGCTCCCACCTCACACACCTGTCAGGAGACTCCCACCTCACACTCCTGACACGAGGCTCCCACCTCACACTCCCGCCTGAGGCTCCCACCTCACACTCCTGACACGAGGCTCCCACCTCACACTCCTGCCAAAGCTTCCCACCTCACACACCTGACAGGAGGCTCCCACCTCACACACCTGACAGGAAGCTTCCCACCTCACACACCTGCCAGGAGACTCCCACCTCACACTCCTGACACGAGGCTCCCACCTCACACTCCTGACACGAGGCTCCCACCTCACACACCTGACAGGAGGCTCCCACCTCACACACCTGACAGGAGACTCCCACCTCACACTCCTGACACGAGGCTCCCACCTCACACTCCCGCCTGAGGCTCCCACCTCACACACCTGACAGGAGACTCCCACCTCACACTCCTGACACGAGGCTCCCACCTCACACACCTGACACGAGGCTCCCACCTCACACACCTGACACGAGGCTCCCACCTCACACACCTGACACGAGGCTCCCACCTCACACACCTGACACGAGGCTTCCACCTCACACTCCTGACACGAGGCTCCCACCTCACACACCTGACAGGAGGCTCCCACCTCAAACACCTGACAGGAGACTCCCACCTCACACACCTGTCAGGAGGCTCCCACCTCACACACCTGACACGAGGCTCCCACCTCACACACCTGCCAAAGCTTCCCACCTCACACACCTGCCAGGAGACTCCCACCTCACACACCTGCCAGGAGACTCCCACCTCACACACCTGACAGGAAGCTTCCACCTCACACTCCTGTGAGAGTCTATCTCAAACTCCTATCGGACCCTGTCGGCCTCACACCTTCTGCAGCCGCCTTCAGTTCGTTCCCGCCAAGTCAGCGTCCGCGCCGTCCTCGTGCGCCGTGCGCGTGCTCAACACGCGCTCTCTTCTAACCGCCCCTCCCTGGTCCGCGCGCCTCCTGGCCTATCGGTGAGCCCCTAAACCCTCTCCGCTTTGCCCCCGCGCGCCTCCTGGCCTATCGGTAAAGCCCTCGCGCGCCTCCTGGCCTATCCGTGAGCTGGTGACGCTATCCTAGTGGCTCTCCGCTCGCCCCCTCCCTGGTCCGCGCGCGCTCTCAGGCTTCGTTCCTCACGCCTCCGCTGCTCCTCGGTGGCTTCCCCACTGTCCCACTGTCGGCCCCCGGAGCCCTCGCCGCCCACCGGGCCAGTCCGAGCCGGGAGCGCCGGCCGCTGGCGGACCCGGGAAGGCTCCCGCCGGCCAGTTAAGCGCTTTTGGAAGAGTCGCGTTGTGGGTGCGTCAGACTCTTCACCCCTCATCGTTTCCCTCGGATTTCCATGGAAGGCCCCGGGTGGGTCAGGAGGCCCGGGCTGGTGTATGTGTGGATAGCTGCCGGGTTTTCTGATCGTTCATGGGTGACATTCTGTGGCTTCAGTGAACTATGAGTGACACTACAGCCAAATGCGTGACACTTCGTCAAACATGTCGGTCCCATAAACTTTAATTTATTATTATTTCTTTGTTCTCATAATGTTAGCTTTTTATATCTAAAACGTATTAGCATATGTGAAATAGTCAAGAAAAGCCAAAGGTTAAACCCAAGTGATTGTGGGCAAAATACGTTGTCAATCTCTGTGTGCTCCTTCTCTTTTTGTGAATCTGTGACTGTCCCATAGGCCAATTCCAGGCCACTATAAACACTCCCTCCTTGATAGTGCCTCAATCCAGGTGCTGCACAATGCCGTCCATTCCCTCCTTTATACTGCCTCAATCCAGGCACTGTGCGACGCTCTCCCTCCTTGATACTGCCTCAGTCCAGGCACTACCTGATGCTCTCCACACTCCCTCCTTGATACTGTCTCAATCCAACTACGTGACACTCTCCTCACTCTCCTTGATACTGCCTGAATCCAGGCACTGCACAACGCTCTCCGCACTACCTCCTTCATACTGCCTCCAAAAAGTTCTGCTGCATGGCATTAAACCAGACAAAAAAGAAGGTGGTGATGGGATATGGGAAGTTCTGGAGCTGATAGCGAAGACCTGGTAGGGCCACCGTTTTAAAGATCGCTGCTCTGCCTATGAAATTGAGGGGGAGGGTGGACCGGAACGCGATCTCCCTAGTCAATTTGTCCAACTGGAGTTCTAAATGTTTCCTCTGTGGTTTAGAATCCCTCACTGGAAACATATACTCCCACTGTAGGAGGCTGGCCCTCTATGTAGTGTGCAAAGCTTGGCACACTGTGCAGAGGTTCTAGATAACCACACATTGGTTTCCAGGGGTAAAAACTAGGTCACCTAATGCTCTACTTTTTAAGCTAGCTTGGTTGAGCATTAGGGCCAAGCTTGGAGAAGTGCAAAGCATTTGTTGTACTCACAGTGCAACTCACACCCTCAAAGGAATACCTTGAGACCAATTTATAAAAATACTTAAGATTTTTATGTAATTTTTAAGACCAAGATTATCAAAATTGGTTAAGTACTTTTTGAGAGAGGAATTTTTGAAGTTTAATAAAAATAGTCTTTTTCATGCGTAATTACACACCATTGGAATCAATGGAGGATAAGCTTTAAAAATACTTACAAAATCATACAGTTGGTTTACCAAGTTCTTCCTCTGCAGATTGGTTGAGGTCGTCGGTGGGTACACTGTGCCAATTGGAGAAGTTTAGGCGGCTCCCCATTCCGGCGAGAGCAGTGGGAGAAAGTCTCTGGAGCTGGTGCAGAGCCCCTGCGGGGGACCACTTGGAAAAGCACTAAACAGGTAAGTTGAACGATGGATCCTTGGGGTCCCCTTGGACTATCAAGGTTGCAAGGAGTGGAGGACCCTTAGGGCATAGCAGGTTTTTCATGCAGGGCACAGGCTGGCCTGGTGCAGAGCGAATTGGTGATCCAGGAGTTGTGCGCAAGGAAGCCCTCGGAAACAGGAGGTTGGTTGATTCCCGGGTCGCTTACAGGACAACTGGAATACTCTTGCGGGAGGTCCGGGTTGTTTTTGAAGTCCCTCGACCAATATCCAGGGTATTGACAGAGGTTGGCCATTGAAGGGCACAGTGCCACCAAACCTGGCACACTGGCAAGGTTTGTCCTTGTGGTCGTCGATTTGTAGTTTTGTCCATCTGCGTAGTCCGGTTCCGGAGTTAACAGCTGGTCAGTGAAGTGACCCTCACTGGTTTATTGGTTTCTTGTGGTTTTAGAGTGGTATCTCTACTCTGGAGGGACTTCTCTTGTGATTTCCGAAACCTGGAGGTCCTCTGGGATTTTTGTAAAGTTGTCCAGCAGCACCTCAGCAGTGATTGTCAGGCCCAGGGTGCAGAAGGCCGGGTTTGGCACAGTAGGTTTCTTTGGTGCAGCAGCTTCACAATTCTTGTGCTTCGAATCTTCTTGGTGCTGGTCTTTTTTTGTTGTCAAATCTGATTTCTTGGTCTAGGAATGCCCAATAAATACTGTATTTAGTAGGTGTTTAAGGGGGAACCTGGTAGTGACCCATGGGTCATCTACCTTAGGGTGGCTACACTCACTAAGTGACCACTTCCTGTGGACAGGGGTCACTTCTCTATACCTAAGGGGTGGCAAATGCCAGGTGGGGCCACTCCTCCTATCCTTTTTATGCCATTGCTCCCACCAAAAGTGGGGGTTTGCAACTGGGGCGGCCATCTGCTGCTAGCAGCAAGCCTGGTGGTCAAATTTCAAAGTTTGTAAGCCCTTAATGTTCTCCACCAGAGCACATTCATGAGGGGAGGGGGTGTTAGCATCTCCACCCAGGAATGGCTTTGTTCTGCAACCCAAAGAGAAGGATATCCCACCCCAAGGTGGTACACTGGTTGTCTGGTGGTGGCAGGCTGGATGTAACCAGTGAGCAACCATGCCAGTGTAGTTTGTTCAGAGTGGCCATCATGTAGCCGTGAAATTCGTATTGACCAGTGTCCAGCACATGTATTAAAATGGCTGCTCTGATCACTCACTATGTCCCAGGTTTGGCAAGGACACAGCGGGGGCATATTGCTCATGCAGCTATGCCCTCACATGCATTATAATACACCCTGCCTTAAGGCTGGAAGGCCTACCAGAGGGGTGTCTTACCCTTAGTGCATGCAGTTTATACTGGACAGGGCACACAGACAGTGTGCCATGTCGAAGGTGTGTTGTAGGTTTGCCCCTGAGTACTTAGCCTACAATGGGAGGACTGGGTGCATGGTCCAAAGAGGTGCACAATCAGTGCTGCTGCCCTCAGGGGCCTACCCTTAGTACCCCATGCCCTGGGTACCTAAGTACCTTTAACTAGGGGCTCATAGTGGCAGCTAAATGTTTCTCCAATTGTGCCAATGCATCACAACAGTTTAGGGAAAGAGCTCTGACCCAGGGAACCTGGTTAGGAGGGGTCCTGGGCACTACAATTTCTAGGCTACATCATACATCAGGCAAAAGTGTGGGGTAACCATGTCAAAAAGAGGCCCTTTGTCACACCCAAATATTTGAATCCATCACTCAGCACCTGGATGTCTCCTTTCCACGTCATTGGGGAGTAAGCATAGTCAGTCACATATATGGAGAACTTAACCATGTTAAGTCAGAGTCCTGTAAAATTGCCAAATATACACTGGCTCTGGAGAACCCAGACAGCCAGCCATGCCGGTTCATCCATGAAAACTAAGACGTTGTCTGCTTATAGTTCAGCCCTTTTGGTGATGGCCACATCGTATTCAGACCCCTTTATCTTTGTGTCTATCTGAAGTCATGGCATGAGAGTCTGTATGGTCAGCCGAAGAGAAGACAAAGGGCAATCCTGTTGAGTGCCATGCTGTATAGAGAATCCATGCGACAGAGTGAAACCTATTTTAATCCTTGCTGCTGGGCTGTGTAAAGCAATTTGATGCTAAGTGTTCCAAAGTTCATCCTAATGAGCTAAGAAAATAAGTAGCCCCAGATTATTGAGTCAAAGGCTTTGTGGAAATCATTCAGGAACAGGGCTTGTACACCAGGCAGTCCATCAGATGGAGCCAGGGCATTATAGACCTGTCTACCCCCAACTCTTAAGCAGTAATCTGGCCTGGAAGAAGGGTCCTCTCCTCCTCTGTCAACCTCTTGGAAGGGACCTCAGCCAAGAATGAAACCAATTCTGTATGTGTAGGCACTTTGGGCTGTCAGTATAAGTTTGCGTAATAAGCTGCAAATATACATGCTCTTGAATAGTTCCCACTGATTGTGTGCCCTTGGTTTTCCACGATGAAAGCAATGTGCTGGGTTTTACTAGTCTTGTCTCCTCACTGATATATGGAGCTCTGCATAGCCAACCTTAATGTGCAAGCTTCATTCACCAGAGTTTGGTCCAGGATATTCTGTTTGTAGAGCAGATCTCGGAGAACAACTGGGTCTAGGGTCGACTGGTGTTTTGCCTCCACCTCCAGTATACATGACTCGAGGTCTGTGATTTCTCGCTGCTTCCTCCTCTTCCTACCCATCTGATGGCACATTATCCCCTCCCTCAGGGTTGCCTTAAGCGCCTCTCAGAACTTCCCCCGGTGAGGTGACAGATCCCCTGTTGATTGACATATAGCTATCAATTGCTGTCATTTTATGAGCCCTTCTTGCTGGTCCTATTATTACCCAGGCACTAAGACGCAGTGGAGGTGGGTCTTGCCACAGTCTCATCCATATTGTGAGTTTAACTGGAGAATGATATGACAGTATGCATGCAAGAACATGGGCCTCCTTTAATCAGTGAGTCTCCGTATTAGGCACTTGGAAATAGTCAAGTTGTGAAAATAACCCTGTGCACCACAGTAGAATGTGTAGCCTTTCTCTATGAGATGCAGGAAGTGCCAGACGTCTGTAATATCCACATTTTATAGGAAAGTAGCTTAATATGTACGGACGGTGTGTGGGTCTCCTTGAGCCGGAGGAAGGTCTATCCTGCTGAACATTAGCAACCCTTGCTCTTGCTCCTGTCTTCTTCTTGTCTTTCAGCGTCTTGAGTCCCTCACAAGTGATTTGCTGCACTTTATAAATCCTTGATTGATTGATCCCTTCCTACACCCAGGGATCACTTGGGAGCTGCAGTAGGAAGTCACCCAGGATCCTGAGAAAGTCTTAAAGACAGCGGGGGGTCATATACACTAATCAGGGAGAGCAACTGTCCCTGAGAGAGACCGCGCACTGTTACACATCTGCCTAACCTGTCCTGCCGTGATCATATTGCTTTGAAAGGGAGATGTTTGTAAATAAGAATGGCCACCCTGCACAATCCCCTGGTGATACCCACGTGGAACACCTGGGAAAACCCTCTTTGGCCAGAAAGGAAAATGTATTACCCATTGTAGGAAGTTGGCTATGTATGCACTATTTCAAAGTAAGGAATAGTATGCACAGAGTCCAAGGGTTCCCCTTAGAGGTAAGATAGTGGCAAAAAGAGATAATACTAATGCTCTATTTTGTGGTAGTGTGGTCGAGCAGTAGGCTTATCAAAGGAGTAGTGTTAAGCATTTGTTGTACATACACAAACAATAAATGAGGAACACACACTCAAAGACAATTCCAGGCCAATAGGTTTTTGTATAGAAAAATATATTTTCTTAGTTTATTTTAAGAACCACAGGTTCAAATTTTACATGTAATACTTCAAATGAAAGGTATTGCAGGTAAGTACTTTAGGAACTTTGAATAATCACAATAGCATATATACTTTTCAAATAAATCACATATAGCTATTTTAAAACTAGACACAGTGCAATTTTCAACAGTTCCTGGGGGGAGTAAGAGTTAGTTAGTTTTTGAAGGTAAGTAAACCTCGGGTCCAAGGTAGCCCACCGTTGGGGGTTCAGAGAAACCCCAAAGTTACCACACCAGCAGCTCAGGGCCGGTCAGGTGCAGAGTTCAAAGTGGTGGCCAAAACGCATAGGCTTCAATGGAGAAGGGGGTGCCCTGGTTCCAGCCTGCCAGCAGGTAAGTACCCGCGTCTTCGGAGGGCAGACCAGGGGGGTTTTGTAGGGCACCGGGGGGGACACAAGTCAGCACAGAAAGTACACCCTCAGCAGCACGGGGGCGGCCGGGTGCAGTGTGCAAACACGTCAGGTTTTTCGTTGAAATCAATGGGAGACCAAGGGGTCTCTTCAGCGATGCATGCAGGCAAGGGGGTGGGCTCCTCTGGGTAACCACCACCTGCGCAAGGGAGAGGGCTTCCTGGGGGTCACTCCTGCACTGGAGTTCGGATCCTTCAGGTCCTGGGGGCTGCGGGTGCAGAGTCTTTTCCAGGCGTCGGGATCTGAGAACAGGCAGTCGCGGTCAGGGGGAGCCTCGGGATTCCCTCTGCAGGTGTCGCTGTGGGGGCTCAGTGGGGGCAACTCTGGCTACTCATGGTCTCGTAGTCGCCGGGGAGTCCTCCCTGAAGTGTTGTTTCTCCACAAGTCGAGCACAAAGGCCCTCACCACATGGGGTCAGAAACTCGTCTCTCAGCAGCAGGCTGGCACAGACCAGTCAGTCCTGCACTGAGCAATTGGGTAAAATACAGGGGGCATCTCTAAGATGCCCTCTGTGTGCATTTTTTAATAAATCCAACACTGGCATCAGTGTGGGTTTATTATTTTGAGAAGTTTGATACCAAACTTCCCAGTATTCAGTGTAGCCATTATGGAGCTGTGGAGTTCGTTTTTGACAGACTCCCAGACCATATACTCTTATGGCTACCCTGCACTTACAATGTCTAAGGTTTTGCTTAGACACTGTAGGGGCATAGTGCTCATGCACCTATGCCCTCACCTGTGGTATAGTGCACCCTGCCTTAGGGCTGTAAGGCCTGTTAGAGGGGTGACTTACCTATGCCATAGGCAGTGTGAGGTGGGCATGGCACCCTGAGGGGAGTGCCATGTTGACTTAGTCATTTTCTCCCCACCAGCACACACAAGCTGGCAAGCAGTGTGTCTGTGCTGAGTGAGGGGTCCCTAGGGTGGCATAAGACATGCTGCAGCCCTTAGAGACATTCCCTGGCATCAGGGCCCTTGGTACCAGGGGTACCAGTTACAAGGGACTTACCTGGGTGCCAGGGTTGTGCCAATTGTGGAAACAATGGTACATTTTAGGTGAAAGAACACTGGTGCTGGGGCCTGGTTAGCAGGGTCCCAGCACACTTCTCAGTCAAGCCAGTATCAGGCAAAAAGTGGGGGGTAACTGCAACAGGGAGCCATTTCTTTACACCAATTACGTAGGTTTCCTGGAGGAACCCATTTGGGTTAGTGCACCGGGTGGCCTTCAGAACAGCTTTTCACATTAGGAATCAAACCCAGTCTCTGGCCCAACCTCATTTTGTTCAGCCATTGGGGAGGACCTGGATAAGTGTTGGAGTGCCATGTATAGTTTCCATGGAACACCTTCAATGAACAATTGGTCAAAGGTTGCCTTTCTGTAAACCCTACATCCTGAAACCTATAAACCCTACATCCCAACCTCCATATACTTCCAAAACTGGAAATATCTGCTGCTGTATGAACCAGGCACCATTGCCAAAAGGGCAACCATACAAGACCCTGCAACAACTCTCCTCCCATCAAACCCATAACTCAAAGCCCTGCATAATATAGCTTACAGGGGGAAGCCTCACCTAGCAAGAGGTACCTCACACCTGAAATTGGAGCAGTAGAGCACAGCAAGTGCTGTTCGGCAGAACCAGTAGGGTGACTACACTAAAATTGTGAAGGTGGTGGTACAGAGTCATTCGGTTCATTGCTATCAGACAACGGTTTTTGAAGTTTAGGACCATTGTTCAGCACCTCCTCGGAGAGGTGTCACCATCTATTTTTAAGGCTCTTTCGCAGTAGTTGAGTCCAGCGCTTTGGGTCTCTTCCATTCCCTGCAGTTTCTCCCCATGGAGACGCACAGCCTCCTTAATTTGGACATTCTTCAACCCAGTCCCAGGTGGTTTCTGGGGCGTCAAAAAACATTATCACCATAGAAGACCTTGAGGCGGGTGGGTAAAAGCAGCATAATAATTTGCAGATCCCTCAGTTTTTGCTACACTTCCAGGAAGGAGTGGAGTTGCTCTTGGACTTTCATCATATAGTCGGGAAAACCATGACCGTTGGGGAGCCGTACCTCAAGGTGCCCAGTTTGCAAGAGGCTCTCTGGATCTCATTCCTGTTTGGGAAGATGAAGATACAGGCAATGAAGGGCCGTAGTGGACCTCCCAGAGGCACACTCTACTAGGAAGCCCATGGAGACATCTTCCCAGGATTTCAACTACTGAGTCGAATTGCTTGGGGGTTGACCCATCCAATCCCACCGGGATGCCAACAACTTGGATTTTTATTAACGCTTGAGTGTCCTATGGCATCCTCCAATCAGGCTTCCCTGAAGACATGTGGTCTTAGTTTGGAAGCTCTGAATAGCTTCCTTTGCTGTTAAGATGCGACCATCAACCTCTGTTACTCCTTCAACAGTGTGACGTAGATCCTGAAGGAGTAGGGTAAGTTCTATCTTGAGCTCATCAATTTTCCCCTCTAATGAGGACCTAGAGTCCCTTATAGCTTGTAGGATTGTGTTTATTTGGCCCAGAGACTGTTCCCCCCTGTTCAGAAGCAGAGACTGATGATTTCTTTGCTGTCGGTAGGGCGATATTGGTAAATGTGTTGATCTCTCTACGTAAAAAGCAATGGCTTACTGTTTATTCCACAGTGGGAAGCTGGGGGGATGCACAAACATCAACCATTCAGTAGGAATGTTATCAGGTCAACCGCTCATTACAAGCCAGTGTTTCTGGGTACCACCACCAGCAGGGTTACAGTGAGCTTTAGCTTCTCTCAGCTTTCTTTACAACAGCCTAGCAGCCTGTTTGACAGAACCAGTGCAGGCAAGTTGTTGATCCAGAAGCTAACCCAAGCCCCCTGTCAGGGAAGGGAGGCAAGACCCCAGGGTGGACAGGGTCACGCAGGGGGTAACTGCGTCTGGATTATGGGCCAGCACTGCTGCCTCACCCCATGCAGGGCAGTTAAATACTGCTCTGCCTACACAGAGTCCAGACCAGGGTGGATCTAGCCACCTTTCGTGGCTGTCAAGTCAGCAGCTCAACAATCACTTCAAGGGCCATGGTTTCAGCACTCATGGAGCGCTGAGACAGACCAGCAGCGTGGTGCCACAGCTCCAAGCAGGTCGGCACCCACTTCATGCCAACTCCAGGGCAGGCCTCAGATCTCCTTTGGATCAGGTCTGTAGGTTTCTGCAAGGACCGACGCAGCCCTCTTCTCAGGCCGCCCAAGGAGCTTGGACCACAAAGCAGACTGATCCCCACATGCCACGAAATGGCGAAGGCCCTTAGGGCATCGCTGCTAGTATTAGGTGTGGCTGTAAGCAGCACCCTCTCAGTTGGCCCCACAGCACAGTAGTGGGGTGGCCTCAGGCTCACTGCGCTACCATTTGTCCCACATTCTAGGGGACAAGTGCCACTTTGGGCCCCTGCAGCCACCTGAAGAGCATCCACAGGAGTCAGGTGTTCAGCAGCACCTCCTTCCCTGCTGTGTTCAGGTCTGCTAAGCAGGGCTTATGTCATATGACAGAGACCTGAGCTCAGCCAGTTATGACCACCATCTTAGGTGACTTGGCCACGCCCCCGTATTGTTAACTTTAAATACCATTAAATCTGTCAGAGTGATCTTTTTTGACTGGTGTTTTCCCTTGGTTTGCTGGAGGATGGTAGGGTTTATCTTCAAGTTGTTTTTTTTAATTTTTTTTTATTAATACTTGCAATGTTCCTTAGGCATGCTGAAGACAGTTGTTTCTCATATCTATGACTGACCTGAATTTGTATTCCCCCAGATTATTTTTATATTCTATTTATATTGTTTGTGAGTTGATGATAGTCTGTTTGTATCTGAACTCTGCTTATTTTGTGTTTATTTTGAATGCTGAGTTTATTTTCAGTTGTCTGCGCTTTATCATGTTAGTTCACAGGCACATTTGTTGGTTTATTACTATGAATTAATTTCTGGAGAGACTGCAGCACACATTGACCTCCCACTTAACCTGGTTCCTTAAAACCCTTCTGTACTTCTAAGCAGAAAGTAAGCTTCTCAAAAACTGTCAGTTGAGTCATTGAGTTGGTAGGGATTCTGACTTAAAACAGCAGATAATCCGGGACAGCCTTTCATGTATTGCTGAAGGACTCTTGCCTGACTCTTGGGTTATTTTGCCAATCACTAAATCAGTAGTATATCACTAGTAGTTCAAAACTTGACATGTCACTATATTAGTTTGCATGTTCTCAAAGTCACTCTGACCTGAAATATAAAGGAGACTGTTAAATTGCTGACCAGGCCTCACTCAAGTTTGTAGACTGTATCCATAGCGTTGTGCGCGTTGTGTTCAGTCTTCCTGGTGTCGCATAGGTTCTCATTATCCTAATGAGACTACTGGATTTGGGCGGCAGAATCACCTGTGCTGCAGGGGACTGAGTCTGATCCCGCACCATGTGACACCTGTCGGCCTAATCCGGGTTTTGTTCTGGCTAACTAACAGTGCCTCATCTCCACCAGAGAGCAGAGGTGATTGGGCAACCGGGCACATGACATAAATGACTCCTTAGGTAAATCGTGGTCACTTAGATCTCATCCGTTTCTCTCAGTTACATTGGTCTCACGTAAGCAAGGACAATCAATCAGAGGCAGACTATAATTCAATAAGGCTTTATTGAAGTAACTGCATCTTGGATAATAAGGCATGTATTGCAATAACTAGGACAACGAAGCACAACAAGATCACAATTGTGACAAGGAGAGAACAACACAAAAACAACGCTACCATATTGTCACTAAGAATGTTAAGGATAGTTCTCACCCAAGCAATGTTAGAGCACAGCATGTTAACTCTACTTCTACCCTTCAGGTTTCCCCTGGGAAGACATCATCCCTCATACCTGAGCAAAAGGCCTGTAGTTTACATAAGCAGCTGCAGTAAAGCAATCAGCATACAGTCGTAGTCATCTGGCTGGAATCTCTCTCTAACGTACATGGGTCAAAGTAGTGTTTTTATAATAAAGCAGCTGAGGTTCCAAGAAAGGAACCCTACGTAAGAGTGTGTATGTTTCTGTGAACATTGGAGATAAAGTGTACCACCTTTGCCGGCAACCTATCTTACTGCAGCCTTGAGAAAAGCAGAGTGAAAGAAATGTCTTGTTTAAGAATGTAGTGCTGACCTAGGCGAAGAATAGCTAGACAGAGAAAATAAAACAAGACTGCAAATGTGGCTATTGTTAAAATAACAAAAATGAAACAGAATAAAATATATCTAGGTTAAAGTGCAAGCGGCAGGCCTAGTATGCTAAAATAACATATATAAAACTATATCTAAAATGGCTACACAACACTGGGCCAGTGGGTTCTCATTCACGCTGCTTGTTTTGTGTTGAAGATGAGTAGAGGAGTGCAGCAGCCAGCAGTTAGAGATCAGACGGTGGAGCCGCCTTCTGGAGGCGCAGGAAGAACCAGATCAGTAGCATGGATCCAGTAGGAGCAAGGCGCTCTTCCACCCCTCCTCTCATCTACCACTGGCACATACAAAAGCATATGTTACACAGTATTAGAAACAGGGAAAGGGGAATGGGATACAAGAGAAAACAGGCACTGAATATCACCACTCTGATTCATCACTGTGCTGGGCTTCTGTTGGTCAAAATGAATAGCTAAATGCAAAAGGAGATACATTTGTACTGAGCCATAAATTTCTGCATCTAACCTTAACAATGAAAACATGAAACTAAAAGTATCTCTGTGTAACCAACTGTGTTTCTTGTGGGACAAAGCCGAAATTTCTGAATCTGAAACATAACGAGTGAATAACTACATATATTCTCACCAACCCTTCTCTTTTATTGACTAGATAAGTATCTTTTGGTTCATAAAGGTGCACTCTCTGAAGCTGATACGCTTGATTTCTAATTTGTCTTTGGTGTCACTGAAAATAATTGAAGTCATTAATATTCTGTGATTCCTAGCATTAACAGCACATGTATAATTTACTAAGTTTGACTTTTTCCTTTAGGCTTAATCACATATACATTGGCTAGACTCTATTCAGCTGGGATGGGGAGAGGGGCGGCACAGGACATACAGGAGCGATGGGGCCACAACTGTAGGGTTTTGGGTCATCTGCCTCAATTAGTCTGGGGTCCATGCTACTATGGCTTTGTAAACTAAGCCAGGTAAACCCTTTCCGCACTTGACTCTTAGGTTAGTGAGGGCAGGCAGTCAAAGGCTTCTCAGAGAGATAGTGTGGTGGGGGACTTAGAACTCAAACATTAGAACAGACACAGTACCTCACTGTCCAGCTCAGACATTGTCTTAATTAAAACAAGAAGTACTTTAATATCACAGCAGAATAAAATACTACCTCATTAACGGAGATTCAGCTACAGGGTTCTACCATCCTCTATGTCAATGTCTCTAGCTAAGTGTCACACCATCTATAGTTGCCCAACACAGCTCTCTTGGTGCCCCAATATCCACAGTGTCTCAGCAGAAATGAAAGGTAATAACCAATGTCAGGCACCAGTGCAAGCTCACTATCTGGTTGTGCAAGCAACTACTATGTTAGGTAACTCGTAGGTCAGTTTGTTCAGATCTTAAGCCATGCAAATCATGCTGGCAATTGTTATTCTTATAACAACGAGGCTTATCTTTGCGTTCAAGATACAGTCTTTCAGTCAATTGATCTCAAGCCCATATTATCTGTTTACTGGAATGTTGCCTGGTGTGAGTATTGGTGATGTGCTATTTGTAGTAACTCCATCAGTGAGTGCAAGATATAAGGCATGGGCCTCGCCTGTTTCTTGTGCCACTGGAAATTAACAGTACCGCAGGCCTTGTCATCAGTTGTTTGTCTTCAGCACTTGCGTCCATCCAGAGAGGGTCCTCCAGGATGACAACATTTTTTATTCTTCCAGTTTGTTCAGCATGTTGAGGCAGTAGCAGAAGAAGTCTGTCCGATCATGCTGCATGGATGCTAGATGGAACATTATTACTTGGGTTTATCAATGCTTCAAGCATTTCTCCACATGAACCACACACGGAGCCTGTGGCACCTTACTGCTCAGGTCGGCATCGGTTATGCTCCTTGAGCAAGTAGGTTCTTGTGGGTGTTCCACATGACAAGACTGCGACTGGACTTCTCCTCCTGGCCATTTGTTCCTCCTGCAGGGCGCGGCACTCTCCTTCCCTTTCAGAGCTAGCTAGGCTTCTAGGCGCAGAACAGTACCACATCTTCTCCAGCAAGTTGCACAAACTTCAGGTGATGTCCCCTCACTTCTGCGAGACTGGCTATCATGCAGACCATAGCCTTAATCTCACAGCAAGTATTTTGTAGAACATTCCCTCCCTGAGTCAGTGACACAGCTTGGTACTGTAACAAAGTGGATGGTTTGTATCCCACTTTTACACTCATTTTCCAGACTAGATTGTGATCCACTATCTAAAATTCTGAAACCAGTTTGAAGTGTTTTCCTTTCAACTATCACATTTTGGATGCAGTGCAGACACACTCTTTGTGCTCTCAAAGCAGGTAGTACAGGTAGTAATGATGCTGGCTCTAAACAGAAGTATCCAAAACATGGGCACAGTGAAATGTGATGACTCTACACCTGGCTGTTATCAGCCATCTTGAAGTAGCAGTGAGTGAAAGACAAAAGGACTGCCCCTTCCTAGAAACCTCCTTGTTCTTAATAGTATAATCTGCTAACTCACCTCCAATCTCCCACTGTCAACCAAATGCTCACAAAGGACTAATCAGCAATCCCCTTGTAAATCATCTTCACAGAATCTTTAAAGGCTGCCTTGTCTCCATCCGTCCTCACTTCAGTATTTACCTCCTCTCTTCTTCTGCACCTGGAATTCAAAGAACTTCTTTTTCACTGTGTGGAGAAGCTCCACTACATTCAGCATCTTGTGCCATGTCACACCAGGGGCTATCTCAACATGGACCCAATTGGTCTTGGAAATTAGGCTATTGACACAACCTGGAGTCTTCCTACCACATTTATTTTACATACATAGATTTTTTTTGTCTCTAACTTATAACATTTGAGAGTACTGTAATTTACTTACAATCAGAACAGAAATTATAACTAGTTTTCATTTTCTCCAAAGATTCCTGTGCTGATATCTGTACTTGAGTAACCTCAAGAGGTTTTGCAACAAAAGAACTGGTGTGGATAAGGGCTGATCTGAAGGCACTGTTTTGGGGTCACATATGCATGATATACGCAGAAGGGGCTGAATGTTACATCTAAGCAGAAAATTACATGAGTGAGACCGTTTGGCAACTCCCCTAAACCAGAAGGAAGGTCTGTTCTGTATAGAAAAAAATCCACAAGTCACAAAAGCTTCATGTCAACAACCCCGAACTGTAGTAGTTCTGTGTCCATATAAGGTTCCCGCTTAGTGCACCTCTCCAGGTCTGGACCGGTGCTGGTCTTTGATATCACTGTGGGCAGGCCTAGGCATCACCAAATCAGCTTGGCCAACGGAAAAGTCAAGATACCAGTTTCACATCCTATTGGGTCATTTTAGGCAGGGGTGCTGGCAAGTTTACCATGCAGGAGACATTCACATCCCAACAAGATTTCATGAGTATTGTTTTGATGCACAAATACTTCCTATTCCTTCATGAAAAAAATCACAAAGTTCAAATGCAAGCAAATCAAAAGTCCTTATGTCATTCTAAATCTGATGTTCAAAATAGTTTACAGTTAATTTTCCAACACAACTTGATTTTCTGAATTTTTCTTTGCATTCTCAAACTGTTCCCCTGTAAACTCTCAAGGAAGTAACTGTTCTGCAAATCAAACACTGAATCCAAGCAGCAAAGTCATGGCTGCAGCAATATTGTAACAAGGTTGCCAAGCAAAGACACCGTGGAACACAGGAATGTCATATCCAATAATCTAAGATGGCTGCCGCTGTCTTCAAACAACGCAGTAGTTCAAGAATGTACCCATAGAGCATGCCTCTTAACATGCCTACTGACATCCTACATCCTACCCCAAAGGACACTGTCTGAGCTGCAGAGCTCCTAGGTTGTTATAATGCCTTACATAAAAATAAGAAAATAAACATGGGACATAAAGATTAGAAGCTGCTTCCCCTAATTTCTCTTCAGGCCAAACTCTTCCAGGCGTATTGCAGTTATTTTCTTACAATTCAAGCATCTAAAATCTTATGTACCTCCTGTTCACTTTTGGCATTCATCTAAACCAGCACAGGATTTCTAGCAAAACTATGGACTAGCAGATGACTCTCCAGTGACCAAAGCAGTTCAGTGTTAGAGTAACATGATTAACAATGTGTTTAATTGAAAATAGACATACAACCTTGGGTTTCAACTGAAAGAAATTCTTCAAATGTAGATTTGCTAATGTGTCTTATCTATAATATTTCAGAATGCTTGATTTCTCTTACCATCCACACAGAAATTGTAACCAGTTTTTGCTTCATCCAAGGCTTTCTTTGCTGATATCTGTACTTGAGTGAACTCAATTTAGAGTTTTTGTATCAAAGGAATATGTGTAGATAAGGACTGATCTGAAGGTAGTATTTGGGGGTGGGGCCATAATTCATAGTAAAAGTGACATTGCAATATATAAATATTCAGGATTATTGTATGGTAATTCTGCTAACCACAATATCTTACTCCACTTGTCATCTTTTTAGAATGCTTGAGCTCTCAGTTGTATATTTATTCATCCTCTCAGTCTGAGCAGTCTGTCTGAGGGTGATAAGTGGTGGACAGATTGACTTTCATGGCAGTTTAAAATCTTAAAGTAAATTGAGAACCTCAGTCAGTGATCAGATCCAGTGGAATACCATACAATCAAATTATTTGTTGTGTAAATACCTGTGCTGGTTCTTTAGAAGTGCCAGGATTCAGAGGTAGACAAAGTCTGAAGACAATCTGCTTCACTCTTCAGAGTGTAGCTCAACCCATGCGTGCACACATACAAATAGCAGGACTAAACCCTAGAGGGGAGGGAGAATGGGAGGGAGGAACAGAGAGAAGAGACAGCTGGAATGTTGTGATCTTGTCAACCACACATCTTTCCTGCTTCAGGAAATTCACAATAGCACTTTAAAAGGTGAGTGCTAAAAAGTAGACTGAAAGTATGAAAAAGAAACAATAAATTAGTATGATTCATAAACAATGACATTATTTTAGAATATAAAATATTGTTGGCAATGCTTACTTGGGGGCACAGGAAACCTAAACCACAGTCAATGTAAACTGGTACCTTCAACTGTAGAATTCCAGGTTTAAAGTAAACCTGGAAATCGGGGAGGAAGCCGGAGAACAGAAACAGCAACCATTATCGAATCGTAGTTCAGAGACAAGCCTGTGTTCAGTCAAAAGTGTCAGGGAAACAGAGAAGGGAAACAAAACAAATGCAAGGAACGCAATATGGTGACAGAACCGGAGCAATAATGAGGGAGCCAATACAACACGGAAAGCTGCCAGACACCTTTCTAAGCAAAGTGGACTGCTTATAAAGCCTGGCTGTCACCTATATCCTGAAAGTCCCTCCACTCAATCTTCACAAGTGATCCTGATACCTTAGCTGCCATTTTCTGGTCATCCACTACCTTATATTCCTCCTAATACAGATTATATGCAGACCGTACCTGACAACAAATCACTGTTTCCACATAAACCCCTAACTCAGGACAACCTCCTCCTGTCTTGGTACAGATTGTGAGGAAACATTTGGTGAAGGGAAGATACTAATCTAGGAACATGGGAAATGTGGAAGGTTCCCAGGAGCATTCTGCTGGTCCGTTTGTCTTCCATGCCACAGGACATGCAATCAACCCTTAATCCTTCTAGAATCACTTATAGATTCAAACTCACAAAAGTCATCCTTGATGACTGTGTCAGGGTCAGCAATAGTTTTACATGTGACAGATTTGACTCTAGATATGAGGAATAATGGATGCATTTATCAACTATCTTGAAGGTCTAATACTACTGCAGGTCCAACCACCCAAAATACAGAGAAAGGTCTTATAAATGTAGGTGCAAACTTGAGGTTGAAACTTGGCAAAGTCGTGAAATGAGCATACAACTAAACCCGAATCCCTTTTTGTAATTGGGATTCTTTTGTTGATGACAGTCAGCAAATTGTTTATAATCAGCCTTGGCTTGCTGCAAATGGAGTATGGTATTGACCTGTTCTGAATAAATTTTAGATAGGAGGGCTGCAATAGATGGAATTGAGGTGACCTTTGTGTTCTCCAGGAAGAGTTGAGGCTGAACGCTATAGGAGATGTGCCAGTCTCCACAATAAAAGTTATGTTTTGATAAGTGTGCCTTAAGATGGGAGCTACAGTGAAGGTGGATTCTAGTTGGGTCAAAAGCTTATTGCTAAATAAATTTTACCTCACTGAAATTAAGTTCCATTTCTGGTCAGTTGTACAATAGGGGCTGTCACTGTAGAAAAGGATTCAATCAAGTATTGATGAAAATTAACCAACCCTCAGAACCTCTGTATGTGCTTCACACTGCGAGGTTGGGGCTAGTTCATCACTTCAGCCCCTTTTTAAGGACCTATACTGATTCCTTTATCTGAAAGGAAGAATCCCGGGAACTGTACCAACTTAAAGGTGCATTTATCTAATTTGGCATCTACGGAATCGGATTGTAGATATCTCAAAGCTTCCTGCACATGCTTTTGATGCATGCAGTTGTTATCTAGGTAGGTAATGAGGAAGGTGTTCAAAATGTCTCTGAAGATGCCACTCACTAGAGGTTGAAAGGAAGCGTGAACATTACACATGCAAAACAACATGACCAAATGCTCAGAGTGAATGTATCTAGCATTGAATGTGGTTTTCCCTACATCATTTCCCTTTATTCTGATTGGATTAAAAGCTCACCTTAAACCTAGCTTAGTGAAGCTCTTGACAGTGTAGACGTGCTCTAGTGAAACTGAAATCCATGGAAAGAGGAAGCGATTCTTTACTGTGATGTTTTTCAAATCTCGATAGTCTGCACATGGTCACAGCTCTCCTGTGGATTTTGAAACACAAAATATAGGAGCAGCTGCATGCGACATGTAATGTCTAATGAAGGCCAGCCTAACAGACCATCTGGGTCAATGGGGATCGCCGATTCCTTTGCACGAAAGGCTAACTCTAGAATCTTAGTCAGTGGGCCAATAACATCCAGTAATTTATCTTGGCAGTTGCGCCAAGCCCTAGCCAGGCCTTTCTTGAAATCTTTGGAATATATTTTTTAGAAACATGACCATAGTAGGGCCCTTCTCGGGGGTTTCAGTCACCTTCCTGGGGAGATCTGGTCTGAGGGATTTAGATCATAAATTGCCTCTCACTTCCTTCGTAAAACTCTGTCTGATGTGGGTTTGTACATAGTCTGACACCTCTTGGGGGAGGGTGGGACCAGCTAGATGAGCGCGATGGACAATATCACTGGAATTGAAGCCCATTACTTTTGCAGGTTTAGACAGAAGAGGGGAGTCACTGAGGCACCCTGCATGCTTCTTTTTACTGCTTCGGGACCTGTTTCGTCTTCTTGGTCCAGATCGCTGGAATCTGAGGAGTCACAGTCCACAAAGGTCTCTGTCCTAGAGCAGACTTCAGAGGGAGACACATCCTATGGAGAGGCAGTATGTGGCAGGTCGAATGGTATAAAAACCCTCAGAGAGTTATTATGATGGTCAGATAAATGATTTATTAGAGTTTTTATGGGATCGTCTCTAATTGTCCCTTCGCTCTCTCCTATGGGTTCAGTTCTTAGGGTCTTGTCTTTTATTCTCCTTCTTGATTTTTCTTGTCTCTTCTTCTTTCAGGTGGATGTTCTCCCTTTCTGTCGGCAGTCTCCAATGGTGTGATACCGTGGGGAAAAAGGAAAACGCTAAGGTAAGTGGGGTATTTAAATATGTTTTATGGTTCATTAAAGTAAAGGGGAAGAGGTGACCGGGGGGGGGGGGTGATGGTTGTGAGTTAGGGCCAAGTGAATAAACTCTCTCTATAGTGCACTTTTTGTGACTCTTGTGGTTTTTCTTGTGCTTTTTAAACTCCCTTCCAAATCCTCCCCTCACTCTGTCTTTGTCCCCTTCCCCTGTGCCCTTTTAGCTGGGATAATCCCTTTTGTGTCCCACAAGGACCGTACCTTAGCAAGCCACAACCCTCCTGGGTCGTGGCTGGTGCTGGGGTGTTCCTTCGGCGTAATGTCCTGGACAATCCTCTCCGTCTCCTCTCCACTCCGCAAGGGTCGGGTCTCTCCTGCTTCTTCCGTTCTTCTCTCGTCTCGCTCCTTCTCCTCCCTTTCCTCCTGGTCGTTCGGGAGTCCCTTTAAATCGGGAACTTCTCACCGTGTTGTTGCCGCGGCCCGGAACCCCTCCTGGGTTGCCGCGGCAACACGAGGACGCCAGCCGTCCTCCGAGGGCGTTCCCACGGCAACGTGGGAACGCGGAAATGACGTGTCGGAGAGGTCCGACACGTCTGTTCCGGTGGATGCGATGCTCGTGTTCGGGCTCGCCCGTTCACACACCCCTTCCCAAGACAGGTCCTGGTCGAGGACCGAAGAGGTGCAAGGGTAGCGAGATAAATAGTCAGTAGGACCTTGTTGCGACCCAGGGACGTGTCGAACCTGAAAGGAAAAAGGCTGCAGTTCAAGGAACCATCGTAAAATCCGTGAATTGGAATCTTTATGAGCGGCCATCCAGGTGAGGGGAGCGTGATCCGTGTATAGAATAAAAGACCGGCCCAACAGATAATACTGTAAACTGTCCACTGTCCATTTAATGGCTAGGCACTCTCGTTCGATGATAGGATAATGTCGCTCCCGAGGGAATAATTTTCTGCTAAGAAATAGGATAGGGAGATCCCGGCCCTCTCTGTCAGGCTGACTCAAAACCGCCCCTAGTCCTACATCGGAAGCATCTGTATACAGATGAAATGGTTTAGTAAAGTCTGGGCATTGTAATATTGGTTCCCTAGTCAGATAGGATTTTAATCCTTCAAAGCTATTCTTCTGAAGATCAGAAAAGGGTAACAACTGGTTAGGGTTGGATTTCGACAAGAGATCTGTGAGAGGCGCAGCAAGGGTGGAATAACCAGGTATGAACCTACGATAATAGCCTACTAGACCCAAAAAAGAGCGTAGGTCCTTCTTTGTTTTAGGGGTAGGGGCATTTTTTATGGCTTCTATTTTTTTTATTTGAGGCTGGAGAGTGCCTTGGCTAATATTATACCCGAGGTACGATATGTCGGTTTTCCCCAGTACACATTTCTTGGGGTTGGCTGTTAATCCTGCTGTTGCCAGAGTACGAAAAAAAAATTCTAGATGGGTCAGATGATCCCCCCATGACTCGCTAAAAATGACTACATCATCCAAATAAGCCGCTGAGAATGTTTGGAAGGGCTTTAGTAACCTATCCATTAGCCTTTGGAAGGTAGCTGGAGCTCCATGTAGGCCAAAAGGCAACACTGTGAAATGATAAAGCCCAGATTGGGTGGAGAAGGCTGTTTTTTCTTTATCCTCTGGAGCCAGAGGAATCTGCCAGTACCCTTTAGTCAAGTCGATTGTGGACATATATTTAGCTTTTCCTAATTTTTCGAGAACATCGTCTACTCTAGGAATTGGATAGGTGTCAAACATTGAGATTTCATTAAGTTTCCGAAAATCTATGCAGAATCTTACGGCCCCATCAGGTTTTGGTACTAGGACTACCAGGGAGCACCAGGGACTATTAGAGGGTTCCACCACTCCAAGAGCTAACATTTTCTGGATCTCATCCTCTATGATGTGCTTTCTCGCCTCTGGAATACGATAAGGTCGTAAGCGGACTACTTTACCCGGAGAGGTTCGTATTTGATGATAAATCAAAGAGGTTTTTCCGGGGTTTTCTGAAAAAAACTTTTGGAAGTGACTCAATAGGGAAAATAACTGCCCTTTCTCAGACCTGGTTAATGACTCATTGATAGAGGGATGTTATTATTTTCGGGCTGATAGTTAGGGTAACACTCAATGTGTAATTCCTTACTTGGATATAGAAACTGTCCCATTTCTACTACATTGTCTGTGTTCTCCAACGCTTCCCATTTCTTTAACAGGTTTACATGATAAATTTGTGTCTTTTTAGGGTTAGCCGTTAACTCAATCAGGTAAGTAACAGGAGAGACTGCTCGGATCACTCGATAAGGACCTTGCCATCTGGCAAGAAGTTTTTGTTCAGACGTGGGACGCATTATGAGAACTTGATCTCCTGCCTGGAAAACTCTCAACTTGCTCCCTTTGTCATAATAGTGTTTTTGTGTTGTTTGTGCCTGTTCCATATTTACTCGTACCTCCTCCCATAGCCCTTGTAAATGGGACTTTTAAGTTGTGGATGTATTCCAGCAACGGTCTTCCCTCTTCCTCAGCTTCTTCTTCCCAAGTTTCTATGGCCATGTCTAAAAGGGAGCGTGGTTGCCGTCAGAACACTAATTCGAATGGGCTATGTCCTGTGGATGCCTGCTCATGAGTTCTGATAGCGTACAAAACTAACGGTAATTTTTGATCCCAGTCCCTCCCTGAATCAGTGACTATTTTCTTTAGTAGGGTTTTGATGGTCCGATTGTAGCGTTCCACCAATCCATCTGTCTGTGGATGATAAACGGATGTTCTTATTTGGGAAATCCCTTAAGTCTTACAAACTTGTTTCATGAGATTAGATATGAATGGGGTCCCTTGGTCTGTGAGTATTTCGCGGGGAAACCCTATTCGAGTGAAAACTGTTATCATTGCTTGTGCGACCGCTTTTGTGGTCATGCTGGTCAGGGGAATGGCCTCTGGGTATCGGGTGGCATAGTCAACGATCACCAATCTATATGTGTGTCCTTTAGAAGACGGCACTAAGGGTCCAATTAAATCCATCCCCACGCTGCTAAATGGTATCTCTATGATGGGAAGGGGCAAAAGTGGTGCTTTCCTGGGCTTACCAGGTTCTGTCAGTTGACACTGGGAACATTGGGAACAATACCTCCTGATATGTGGAAAAACCCCTGGCCAATAAAATCGTCTGAGGAGATACTCTTCTGTTTTTTCTCTCCCAAAATGTCCTCCCCCTGGTTGATTGTGGGCTAGGGTCAGGACTTGATTCCTATAATTTTCGGGTACTATTAGCTGATGTTTGTGATTCCCATCCCGGGTAGTGGTCACCCTGTATAGGAGATTTCGTTTAACCAGGAAGTAAGGACCCACCTCCTCTGTTTCTTCTGTTTTTGCCGATTTCCAAGCCTGAGCGAGGGAGGGATCCTCTCTCTGTTGTTGGTGGAAACTTAGGGGCGCATCATGTATTTCTGCTATAAGTTCTTGATTTTGATCTCGCTTGTTATGAGACCTGAACTGAATTTTTCCATCTCGCTTCTCTCTACGTGAAAGTTTCCTATGAGGTAAAGGACCTTCAATATTACTGTCTGAAAAAGGAGCCTCAAACCACCAGTCCTGGTGAATTTTTGGTTTTCGAACATGATCCAGAAGTTCTGGGAAATGTCCATAGTCAGTACCAATGATACATTCCTCAATAAGTTGAGACATTACTCCCATCGGATGTAAGTCCTTGTAGTCTTCCCACTCTATGTTAACTCCTGTCACGGGGTATTGTTCCTTATCGCCGTGAATACAACAAATCGTGACCCACCTACTGGATTCCCTATCGATTGGGCTTATTAAATCTTCCCGAACCACAGGTTGGCTGCAACCCGAATCTATTAGAGCACATACAGACCGACCATTTAGTCTCAGGGTTTGTTTAAATTTAAGGTCTCCCTGTCCTGTACAGAGTACGCGTCTCCGGGTCACTCCTATCTCCATGGGTTCACTTCCTTCTAGTTTCCGCGGACACATACGAGCTATGTGCCCCCACTCTCCACAGTTATAGCACTGTGGTCCCTGTAAAGGAGGACCTTCTGTCAATCGGCGGGGACCCGGGTCTTCCACGGGGAATCTCGGTGAAGGTTTTGGATTGGGTACAACAGGTTTTATGTTGGGTCGTGGGGGCATACCTCTCACATCTGTGGATCGATGGTATGCGCAGGCTAGGTCAATGGCCATGTCGGTATCCACCTTTGGATGTTGTCGAATCCAATTTTTTGTTGACGTAGGTAAAGAGTCTAGATACTGCTCGAGGACAATAGTCTGTATAACCTCCTCCCTGCTATTCCCAATTGGACCCAACCATTTCAAAGCTAAATCTTTCACGCGGAAGTAGAAGGTTCGGGGGTCCTCATTTGGTCCCCATTTTACTTTCCGAAATTTAACTCGATAATACTCGGTGTCGTGGCCTACCTGTTCTAGGATGCTGGTCTTTTTATCTTTATATGGTATTGTTCCCCCGGGATTTGCTGCTTGATAGGCCGCTTGTAGGAGGCCTGTAAGCAACGGTGCCACATATTGACCCCACCTGTCTTCCGGCCATTGAGCTGAAGAAGCAACCCTTTCAAAGTTAGTGAAAAAAGACTCGGGGTCTTCTCCCTCCTGATATTTTTGCAATACTGAACTGGGTACATTGGGGTGTACTTTGCTAGCGGCGATTGTTTCCGTTAATTTCTTCATGGCCGTTTCATGAACCAATTGGTTGTTTGCTAATATCGTGGCTTGGCTCTTCAATGCTGACTGTAAGGCCTCTCTGTCCTCTTTCACCTCTCGTTGGTGTGCTTCCCATACTAACTGCAGATGGCGTTGGCCCTCTGCTAGTTGTTTAATCATATCTTCTAGGGACGGAGTGTCACTCATTATGTATACCGTTCGGTTACCTGTGGGAGGGTTCCTTTCCTATTGATCCCTCTGCACTGTGGCAGGTCGAACGGTATAAAAACCCTCAGAGAGTTATTATGATGGTCAGATAAATGATTTATTAGAGTTTTTATGGGATCGTCTCTAATTGTCCCTTCGCTCTCTCCTATGGGTTCAGTTCTTAGGGTCTTGTCTTTTATTCTCCTTCTTGATTTTTCTTGTCTCTTCTTCTTTCAGGTGGATGTTCTCCCTTTCTGTCGGCAGTCTCCAATGGTGTGATACCGTGGGGAAAAAGGAAAACGCTAAGGTAAGTGGGGTATTTAAATATGTTTTATGGTTCATTAAAGTAAAGGGGAAGAGGTGACCGGGGGGGGGGGGGTGATGGTTGTGAGTTAGGGCCAAGTGAATAAACTCTCTCTATAGTGCACTTTTTGTGACTCTTGTGGTTTTTCTTGTGCTTTTTAAACTCCCTTCCAAATCCTCCCCTCACTCTGTCTTTGTCCCCTTCCCCAGTGCCCTTTTAGCTGGGATAATCCCTTTTGTGTCCCACAAGGACCGTACCTTAGCAAGCCACGACCCTCCTGGGTCGTGGCTGGTGCTGGGGTGTTCCTTCGGCGTAATGTCCTGGACAATCCTCTCCGTCTCCTCTCCACTCCGCAAGGGTCGGGTCTCTCCTGCTTCTTCCGTTCTTCTCTCGTCTCGCTCCTTCTCCTCCCTTTCCTCCTGGTCGTTCGGAAGTCCCTTTAAATCGGGAACTTCCCGCCGTGTTGTTGGCGTGGCCCGGAACCCCTCCTGGGTTGCCGCGGCAACACGAGGACGCCAGCCGTCCTCCGAGGGCGTTCCCACGGCAACGTGGAAACGCGGAAATGACGTGTCGGAGAGGTCCGACACGTCTGTTCCGGTGGATGCGATGCTTGTGTTCGGGCTCGCCCGTTCACACAGTACAGCCAGGATCCCCAAGAAGGGTGTGTCAGACAACTTTTCAAAAGATGCAGTATGTGCCCCCCACCCCCCCACCAGCTTGGATTTAGCTGTGCCCTGCTTAGAAGTAGGTAGCACATCCCTTCCTGCAGGGAAATGGGAGGAATTGAGCCCCGTTGCTGGCTGTAGCCTCTTAACTGGTGAGTAATAGGCCCCAAAGCTTCAACCAGATCTCACTCCAAGAAGCTATCAGGGTGCTCTTGGTAGGGGTCAACATCTACTTCAGAGACGCCATAGTGGGCCATCTTGTCAGTCACAAACCTGATACCCCCGAGGAGTTTACAGACAAGGGGATGCTCCCTTATGGGGCGACTATCCACCGGATCATGGCCTGCGGAAATTACAGAACGAAACGTATTGATGGATCTATAGGCTAGGCCAAGGAAGCCAAAACATTAAGGATGTGGACATTTTTTTGACCCCACAGAATCCAGGTGCCGTGGACAACACTAGCCCAGCCATCTAGTCCAAGCTGATCGGTTCTACTTGATGACACAGTCAGCCCATGATTTTGTGAGCAGAGTTGCAGCCTCTCACAAAATGCCTGGGATTTTCCAACGTTCTCTGTAATCTTCAAGTCCTAGAGGCGTAGAGAACGCTCTGTCACATGATGGTGGCAATTTCCCGGAAAAAGTAAAAGACAGATGGGAGAATCCCAAGACAGTTCCATCAGAACTGGAAACCAAACTTGCGATCTCATAATTGGGTATTTACCACCAGGTCCGCAATCTGCCACCAAGTCTAAATGGACAGCCTCATGATCATAGCGAATGGGGAAAAGTATACCCCATTCTCCAGGCTTCAGGTCTGGAGAAATGTATCCTTCACCGAGGGATCTGACTTCCAGCTACAAAATCTGTCCAGCTGACGGTCCAGTCTTGAGGCAAACAGGTCCTTTGTGAAAAGGCCCTAATGGGATTGGATCCCTTGAAACACCTGCGGATGTAGTTGCCAGAGGCTGATATCCCGATAATAGCGAAAATTCCAATCCACCACTTGGTTGAACCTCCCTGGAAGCTGTTCCGCTGTCACAAATATCTGGCCTCTTTTGGGCATTGACCCAATATCAGGATGTCGTCTACATAAACAAGCATCCTGATTCCTCGAGCCCAAAGGTGTTCTACCACTGGCAGTAAGACCTCCAGAGGTGTTCTACCACTGGCTGTAAGACCTTGGTGAAACACCACAGCACAGAGGATAGACCAAAAGGGAAAGAGGTGAACTCAAAAGTCCGTCTTCTCCACTGAAATTGGAGGAAACGCCTGTGAGGTGGGAAAATGGGATTCATGAAATAGGCGTCCTTTAGGTCCATGCAAACCATTTAGTCATTCACTTGCAGGAGATCCCTGAGTAGGTGAATTCCCTCCATTTTGAAATGGTGGAAAACCAGCCACTCGTTGAACTCCTTGAGGTTTATAACGGGCTGTTGTCACCTGTCCCTCTTTTCTACTAGAAATAGATTGCTGAGGAACCCAAAGGGGTGTAACCAAGCCGGGACAATCTCACCTTTCTCCAAAAGTTCGGAAACTTCAATGTCCACTAGTGCCATCTGTGGAGAGGAACATTTTAGAGGGCGTGGTCTCATAGCCTGGAAAGGGGATCCATAGAATTCTATAAGGAACACTTGGACAGTCTGCAGCACCCATGCGTCTGAAGTAAGAGCCTCCCAAATTGTGAAGAAACATAGCCAGTCTGTCCCCCAGCTTGAGCCCCGAAGGGGGTTGAACACTCACTTTGGGAAGAGGTGTTGGAGGCACCATTCCTGGAGCCTCCTCTGAAGCCGCTCTGGCGCAGATAGCCTCTTATGGGGTAAAAGGTCTGAAGTTGGACAAATCCTGCCACTGTCCTCCTCAGACTTCTGGTCCATTGGAGGATTGGTAAGTGCCTTGCCTGGTCAAGCGCCCCCTACCACGACCTGCGTTGGCAAAAACACAAAGCGTGAAGACTCGTTTAATCAATGTCTGGACCTTATCAAGAGAGGTAAATAAATGTGTTAACAAACTTCCCTAACTCCCGAATAAAGGGTTCCCCAAAGAGATTCCCTTGGGGAGTTGGTCCGGCTTCAGATGTTGCTAATTCCTCCAATTTGGGGTCGTTCTTGATTCATTCGGGAACGGCAACTTTCTGTGGACATAGCACAATTTGCGTTCCCCAAAATAAATACAGCTTGTTGAGCACAGCCGGGCAATGCTTCAGGAGATATAAGTGTACCCGATGCCTTGGCATCATCTGCCATGTCCAATATTTCTGTTAGAGGACCAGCGACATCCAGTAACTTACCTTGGCATGAACGCCAAGACCAGTTGATCCCTTTTTTGGGATCCTTCACAAATGTAACAAAAAAGGTAGCCCTCTTAGTGTCGATATCTGGTGTGAGGAATACCTTACCCTCCAGTTAGGGCCTAGGGCATTTTGCCATTTGGTATTTACTGACCTTCCTGAGGTGGCTCGCCACATATGATGCGACTTTCAGAGCCAAGGACTATTGCGTGGAGCGTGGGTGCAACAACTCATCCGGGTCCAGCATATCAGAGTGTGTGAATAGAAGGTCCTGTTCTGACTTACGTTACTCTGAAAAAGGAGGATGAAATAGCAGATGGACGCCAAGGCCTCAGATTCTCCCCATCGCCCTCTTCATCAGTGGCTGATCCATTACTTGGTTGTAGGATAGCCTTGGAGGTACTGGGAATGGGTGAGGGAGACCTAGGCGGAGGCTGGGACTCCATGAAGGCCGTCTTTAGCCTTACCAAGGCATCCAGGTCCACCCCTGGTTCGAGTGCGTGTGTACGCGTCTTTTCTGATGGTGCCTGGGGCTGCCCTGGAGGTGTGGGGGCCAATAACCTAGTTAAGTCTTCCCTCCCCAAGAGGAGTTGTAGACACAGGCCCTCATTATGACTTCTGCAGTCCATAACCTAGACCGCCAAAGTCCCGCCAGCCACAAGATCGCCAGGGATGGCAGTCATCCGACCGCTATATTATGACTTCTGGCGGCTCTTCCCCAGAATTTGAGCGGAGAGCCACCAGCAGCCATATTGGCTGTCCGCGATGCAGTGACGGCTGCTCCGCTTGCACCACCATGTCATCACAACACCGCCACCCCTATTACGAGTTGGTAATAGGCGTGGCGGTGTTGTGGTGACAGGGCAGTGCCAGCGGAGCAAGCCCCAAGGATCCCTCCTGGACGTCCACTATGTAAAGGTAAGTGCCCGTCCGATAGGGGAGTGATGAGTGGTGTGTGCGTGCATGGGGGTGTGCGTTTGTGTGATTTGAGGGAGGTGGGGTTTGTGTGCGTGTATGTGTGATTATGAGTGTGTGAATGGATGCAGGGTGGTGGGGGTGTGTGCTAGTGTGTGTGTCTGTATGAGTGCGTGAATGCATGATTGCATGTGTGTGTGTGTGGTGCGTGCATGTTTGAATAGGGTGGGGGTGTGGTGGTCTCTAGGGGATGAGGGGGGACCGTGGCTAACGTTTAACAGCACGTTTAGCACAAGTGATTTTGGTGCACGGCCCTCTAGCGGTCGGCTGAGGATGTCGCACCCAAGAGCCCAGTCACACAGATCAAAGAAAAAGTGCCCGCGTAGGAGCGGCAAGCGTTCCCGGGGCTGTGCTACCAGGGATCAGTATCGCGAAGCATAACTGTACTAAACACCGGTGTGCCAAGCACTCACTGTAAACGCACACATTCACAAATCCAAAGAGGGAAGGCAAGGTACTGATCCTCACGACTTGCCGGAGCAGTGAAGAAAGAGGAGAAGATGCGACCTGAGCGGCTCTTGAAGGGGACGATGCTGTGAATTGGAGGCGTATCTTCTGTGGATTCATGGGACTTGTAGTTTGTTGTTACACTGTTGACCTTTTCCATGTTTGTCAAAGGCAGCTGGTTAATAACGCGAAGAGAGGAACAGCCTAATTCTCACCTTCGGTGCTGCCATAGAATCTTGTGGTACATCTCAGAAAACCTGGTCCAGCCTGGAAGTAAAGTTTCCTAACACAACTTGGTGCAAACATCCAGAGAGGAAGATTCTCACACAACTAAGAACTAAAGATTTGAGGCCCATCCTCTGTTCAAGGATTTTGAGGAGGATAGAGGAGGGTGGAGTGGTCTGCTCTGTTAAATACTGCAGATACATCTAGTAAGACAAAGTGGCAGGTATCGCCCTCATCAAGCATGGGATGGATATCATCAAGTATTTTCAGAGTTGCTGTTTCTGTGCTGTGGCCAGCTTGAAATCCGGATTCAACAAGGGAGAGTAGATTTTTTGTTGTCAATGTGTTTGCTCAATTGAGAAGCCACACATTTCTGAATGCCTTCACCTAATCAGGGGCAATTTGTTATTCATATGTTATTATCAGGTATGTTGGATCCACATTATACTTTGTCAGAATACGTGAGATCTGGTCTACCGTGAGACTGTTGGGGAGGGATCCTTGGTGCAAGGATGCGCTGATAAGTAAAAGCCAGTGGAGAGCAAACAAGTTTAACTCTGTTTCTATGGCCTTGGCAGTAAAAGGTCTGCCCTCCATGGGCTTCCCTGGACTAGCTCTCTGACCAGTGAAGGCCCTTGGGGACCCGGCTCCTGCACCTGAGGCTCCCACCTCTGGCCTCTCCTACTGCACTCTCATTCCAGCTCTTCTGGGCACTGCTTTGCTAGTTTTCTCACCCACTCTGTGATCTTTTCTTTCACACTTTGTTTGTTCTGCTCCCTTTCCCCTGTTTTCTCTCCCTCCGCTCTTGCTTTCACTCTGTGGTTATGTTTGTACTTTTCACCTTTTTTCTCGCTCACTCTGTGCTCTCTCTTTCACATGTTCTTCCCTTTTTGACCTGCTTTTCTCTCTTTATGATCACTCTTTCCTTTCACTCTTTGCCTGTTTTGTACTTTTTGGCCATTTTCTCACTTCCTCTGTGCCCTCTCTTTCACACTTCGCATGCTTCTGCGCCTTTTACTCTGTTTTTCTCTCCCTCTCTTAGATCTCTTTCACTCTTTGCCCATTCTGTACTCAACGTTCTTTTGTTCTTCTTTTGCTTTTTTCTGCCTTGTGCCTTTTGCCTTCCTCCTCTGCTATCTCTTGGTGCCTGTTTTTCTCATCTACCACCTGCCGCCCTTCCCCTCCGCCTACCGCTCCTTACTTGTTTTCCCACACTGCTGCTCCTTTCCCATGCCGCTATAAGCCCTGCCCACTGCTACTTGTGCTTCTCACTTTTTTTGTTTCTTGCACTGAACAGGGCCCCCATGGCAGAAGTGGGCATGGTAGAAGGTTAAATTCACTATTCTAACTCCAGTCCTAGAATATTTAGGGAAAGAACAACTTTCCCCCAAATATTCCAGGAGGCTTATTTACTGTTCTAACTCTAGTTCTGGAATATTTTGGAGAAAGTTATAAAGTCCCCAAGTGTTTTAGGGTTGAAAAGTAATGATTTTGAATTAGAAAAAGTGCTGACCTCTGGGTTCAGCTTAGGGCAAAAAAAATAGGAATACTGCGCTCCTGTCCCCTTTATGGACCTAGTTAATGTCGGCTGCTGATGCGCCAAGGACCGTGCTTAGCGCCACAAACCCTGATCCCTCCACCCCCTGCACTACTCTGTGGTGCGCCTCCGGTCACTGAATCCAGGGAACCCATCCACATGTTGCTACTGCACCGGCCTAACCAGAGTGAGCTTTCGCCTTCTCCACCCGCTTGTTTGTTTGCAACACCACACCCACCATGTCAATCAATCAATCAATCACAGAATTTGTAGAGCGCGCTACGTACCCATTAGGGTTTCAAGACGCTGATGGGGGGGGGGGGGGGGGGGGAAGCTGCTACTGGTCGAAGAGCCAGGTCCTAAGAAGTCTCCTGAAGGCGTGTAGGTCCTGGGTCTGTCGTAGGTAGGTAGGGAGGGTGTTCCAGGTCTCGGCGGCGAGGAAGGAGAAGGATCTGCCGCTGGAGGTCTTACGCTGGATGCGGGGAACGCTGGCGAGGGCGAGGTTGGCGGAGCGGAGTTGGCGGGTAGGGGTGTAGAAGTTGAACCTGTTGTTCAGGTATGCTGGACCAGCGTTGTGGAGTGCTTTGTGTGCGTGGGTGAGGAGCTTGAAGGTGATCCTCTTGTCCACGGGGAGCCAGTGGAGGTTTCTTAGGTGATGGGAGATGTGGCAACGGCGGGGTGCGTTGAGGACCAGTCTGGCGGAGGCGTTTTGGATGCGTTGGAGGCGTCGTATGTTTTTTGCTGAGATGCCTGTGTAGAGTGCGTTACCGTAGTCTGGCCTGCTGCTGACGAGGGCCTGGGTAACCGTTCTTCTTGTTTCTGTCGGGATCCATTTGTAGATTCTGCAGAGCATGCAGAGGTTGTGGTAGCAGGAGGAAGAGACTGCGTTAACCTGTTTGGACATGGAGAGGGAGGAGTTGAGGATGAAGCCCAGGTTGCGAGCGTGATTGGTGGGTGTTGGCAGGGCTCCCAGTGAGGTGGGCCACCAGGAGTCGTCCCAGGCGGAGGGGGTGCGTCCGAGAATGAGGACCTCCGTCTTGTCAGAATCATGTCATGTCTACTCCACGCACACACACAATACCAAGACAAACTTCCATGCATACTTCTCAACACACGATCACTTAGCAAACATGCCACAGAAATCTGGGACATGCTGGACAATGACTCCCTGGGCCTCCTCTTCCTTACAGAAACCTGTCTCGCATCGGCATCCGACATATACCAGCAGGATACAAGCTTGCACACCAAGCCCGCAGCACTGAACAGGAAAAGGGATCACAATATTATTCAAAGAATCCTTCAACTGCAACACAGCCTCCTCCGTGAGCTCCTACACTTCAGACTACGAATCACAGCATCTTTTTTTTTATTTTTATATTTTTATTAGCATTTTTTCAACAAACAAGCATTAATCAACTTGCCCCACATTTCCCTCCCCTAATCCTGTATCCCTTTATCAGCTCCAATCCATGTACACTGTCCTGCTTGGGTATTGTCATTCTGAGTCACTGGTGCCAGGTGCGTGACGCAGCTCGTGTCTTTTATGTTCTAGTGATTCTGCTCTTCAGCTGCATCTGATTCCCATCGATGATGTGCCTTGTTCCCGGGATTCAGTTTTTGGGTCCTGAAGGCGATCAAGCAAGTGGTCCCACTGCTGCGCCCCGTCCACATTCCCAGCCCCTTTCGCTACTTCTTGGTGCAGGGCCCTTCCTTCTGCTTCAGCCCGTCGGACTAGTGTGTCCCGCCATCTTGATGTATGTGGGCCTCTGGGATCCTTCCAGTGCATTGTGATCTCCCTTTTTGCCAAGATCAGTGCTAAATCTAGGTATTTGGTTGTAATTCTCTTCGGGTGGGGTCTGGGGAATCCTCCCAGCAGTGCCACATTAGGGAAGACTGGAGCCTCCTGTTCGTCACTATTGTAATGCTATGTAAGACCTCATCCCAGTATTGTTACAGAACCCTACATTTCCATAGCATATGTATCAGTCCAGCCTCTTGCTCCGAGCACCGAGGGCATGCATTATTTGCATTGTTATACATCGATGCTATCTTTGCAGGGCTGAGATATGCTCTGTGGTATATATATATAAATTAATTAACTTAAAGCGGGCATTTCTAGGTACCTTATATACATGTGTTGTAATTCTTCCCCATTGTGCATCATCTATGGGTTCCTCAATGTCTTCCTGCCAGAGGGTCCTCAATCTTTCTAGGGGGGACAGTGTGCCTCTTTGTAATGTTTTGTAGAGTATGGATACCACTTTCCTCTCTCCCCCTATTGTGCAGAGGGCGTGGCATCCAGCATGTGTAGGAGGTTCCCTTGATCCCTGCTTCCAGTGTCACTGTATTTGGGCTGTGAGTGATCTATGCATTAGGAACATCCCTGGTGGGGCTCCAGAGTGTGCCATCATATCCTCGTATGACATCAACTCCCTGTCCCTGAAAAGGTTCCCTAGCACAGTGATGCCATATGTCCCTAGTTTTGTATTTCCCGCAATAGTATTTCCCCCAGGAAGCGAGGTCAGACAGGCCAATGGTAGGTTCGGTGAGTATGGGGATGTGGTTCTGGTGCGCTGTAAGCTGCGTTTCCAACAGTCGCTCATGAGCTGGAGGTCCAGCGAACCTATCGTCTGTTTCCCTCCAGGAACCAGGAGTATCACCACGAGGGCTGCAGTAGTGCATCCCTTTGGGTGCCCTCCTGGTGTTGCAGAGAGTGCTGCATGCCATGCTTTAGTCAGCACTTGAAGCTGGCCTGCTAGGTAATATAACTCAATGTCTGGCGCCGCCAACCCCCCCCCCCTCCGTCATGGGTCTCTAGTTTATGCCAAGCTAATCTATGACGTCCTAGTCCCTAAATAAGACTAGTGAGAATAGAGTCAATCTCCCGGAAGGTTGGGCGGGGGATCAGTATGGGCAGAGTCGAGAAGCCGTACAGCAATCTTGGCAGGGCCACTTGGCCCGCTACCGACAAGGGTAAAGTCCTCCAGAACTGGGCATCTGTTCTCAGTTTACGGATCGCACTATTCACATTGCCCTCTAGGAGGTCCCCTAGCTCGTGGTATATGTTGACACCCAAGTAGCGGAAGGTGGTCGAGAACCATTCCAGGCCGCGATTATTTATAATTTGGGGCGCTCCTTTTTGTAGTGGGGTAGATGAGGGATTTCTGGCAGTTTATGCAGAGCCCGACATGTCCCCAAATTGTTCTAATAATTTCATGGCACCTGAGAGTTCGATCTTTCAGGAATATTAACATGTCGTCAGCGTAGAGTGCGATTTGGTGAGTCTGGTCCCCAACTGTCAGTCCCTCGTGCTTCCTGGTTCTGGCCATCTGTGCCAATGGCTCCATTGCGATGGCAAATAGCAATGGCAATAGCGAGCATCCCTGTCTGGTGCCCCTACCTATTTTGTACGAGCTCGAAATTGTTCAGCCTGTGCAAACCCGTGCTGTGGGGGTTGAGTATAGCAGCTTCGTCCACTTTAGGATCCCAGGACCCAGGCCCAACTGTTTCATTATTGTCTCCAGATAGTCCCATCTGAGACTATCAAATGCTTTTTCAATATCTACTACTATTGTTGCTGCTGTGCTGAGATTTGGGGAACCGATTGCATTATCTTAACCAATCTCCTTATATTAAGGGCGGTATTGCGTTTTGGGGTAGACCCCGTCTGGTCGGGGTTGATACATTTTTCCATGTGGGGTAGTAATCTTGTGGCGAGGATGCGACTGAGTATTTTGTAGTCCATGTTAAGCAGGGATAGAGGGCGATATGAACGTACGTCTGTGGGTGGGCAACACTGTTTTGGCAGTGGTACCACAATGGCCTCATTTGTGGACGGGGGGAGACTTCCAGTCTGCAGCGCCTTTGTGCAGAGAGCACTTAACTGTGGCGCCAGGAGGTCCATGTACGCACTATAAAATTCTGCAGGCAGTCCGTCTGCTCCGGGTACCTTCCCTCTGGCCATCGCCCCCACCGCGACTGTCACGTCCCGAGGGGTTATCACCTCCCCCAATACCTGTTGTTCGTCCTCTCCCAGGGCTGGGAGCTGGATGCCCTCCAAGCATCTCAGCTGTTCCGGTTCTAGGGTCGCTGCTGGGGGGGCGTAAGGCGTCAAGTAGTACTCAGTGACGCTAGCATTAATTTCACTTTGCTCGTACAGTCTTTTCCCTGTCGGGTCCACTATTTTCATCACCAGCGACTGCTGTCTCGGCGGAGCTGAGAGCCAGGCCAGCAATGCCCCTGCTCCATCTCCTTCTGCATGCTGTCTAGCAATGTATTTCTTATAGTCAAAGCATCTAAGCTTTTCCAGAGCTGCTGCCACTTTGTTTTTGGTTTCGAATATTCTTGGGGCTAGATCTGGGTCATCTGGTCTGTTACGGTCCAGGATTCTCAATTCTTTCTCATATCTATCAATTTCTCCCTCCAGGGACCTCCTGACCCCCATTACCCCAAACATGCAATGGCCCCTGATAGTCACCTTAAACGCTTCCCACTCCAGGACCCGAGAGGATGCTGAGCGCTGGTTTTGTGTGAAAGATCCTTTAATTGTATCTCTAATGGTTTGCTGGAAGGCACTGTCTTCCAATGTTTCTACATTGAGTAGCCAGTCTGGTATCTGGGGGTGTTCTCTTCTCCAGTCCAGTGTGAGCAGTAGCGGGTTGTGATCAGATACTGTGCGGCAGAGATATTCTGCGCATCGTACTGTGCAATTCACATCGGGGGATGTCAGGAACACGTCCAGTCGGACATGTAGGTCATGCATGGGCTAGTAGAAAGAGTAATCCCTCTCTTGCAGATGAAGATGTCTCCAGGAGTCCGTAAGGCCCCAGTCCCTTTGCCAGTCAGTGAAACTTTTAGCTGCCCTGAATAGAGGGGAGTGTCCCAGGGGCGGATGAGATCTATCCCACTTAGTATTTGCATTGTAGTTAAAGTCGCCCCCCACTGTTGTTGCCGGGGTTAGATGTGGTCCCCACTTGTGTGAGATTGCGTTCAGAAAGGTGCCCTGGTCGTGATTAGGAGCGATAAATACCTCCCAGTGTGATGTCCCGTCCCCCCAGCCGGCCGGTCACTAGCACATAGCGGCCTTCTTTGTCTATTAGTGCTTCTGTTTTTTGGAATGGGACCCCTATCCGCACCCACATCAGGGCCCCTCTTGCATATGCCGAGTATTCTGTGTCATATTTCTGCCCTCTCTATAGTTTCGATATCGCTGTGACCTCCTTTCCTGTGAGGTGTGTTTCTTGCAGTATTGCTATATGTACTCCTTTCCTTTTGAGCTGATTATAAACTTTGTATTGCTTATTCATGCTGTTCAATCCTCTGATGTTCCAGGTGAGGAGTTTGTAGTCTGGTGGTCTATCCATAGTCTGTGTGGGTGTGTGGTTTGTGGGTATGTGGTTTGTTGGCGTGTTCGCCCTCAAGTGCCCATTTCGTGTGTGACAACGACCATGGATCTAGCCAAGGGGATATGTGACATGGAGCTGATATCCCTGCTATAAACCAATTAACTTCAAACATAACAGTTCTCTTCTTGTCCAAACTCCCTCTCCCCAGGACTGGTGTTGTAACTATCCCTGTCCAAACAGTCCCCAACTTATTAAACATTATGTGTGAGAGCCGAGGCAAGCTCTGTGCTTCACCCTTAGACCCCCTCCCATACCTAAGTCACTTGATGTTGTGCGCTTCTCCCCGGCGTTACTTGCTGTTATTGTGCGGTGGTGAAGAACCAAAGCAGTGCAGTCTGTTGTTTGCCGACCCCGTATGCAAACATTCCTGGGGCCCCGTTTAGCACCATAGTTCTGCAATGGCCCGGCTTCTGACAATGTCTCCTCTAGGGGCCAAACCTCCGTGTTTGTTGCTTCAGAGCGTAGTGTAGACGCCGCTGTCCCTCAGATGATCTCGTCGGATGTCCCTGGGGTGATTCTTGGTGGGTTGTCGGATGAGTCAGGTGATGAGCAGGAGGCGCCGCCGGATAAGGATTCCTAGTCTGATTGAGTCTCAGATGGGAACGGGGAGACAGACCCCTCCTTCCCCAGGTAAGCCACGGCTTTCACCGCTTCTCGCCGTTCCTGTAGGGCCTGGTTTCATTTTGGGGCTGCGCCCATTAGACGTCTCCCCTTTTTCCTGCGAGGTTCCATGTGCGTCCTTACAGCCCCCTCCTGGTTCTCTCCCACGGTCGTCCCCAGCTTGTCCAGCCATTCCTGCGCCTGCTGCGGCGATGTGAATAAGAGTGTGTCATTATTCGTGATGATCTTTAGTTTGGCCGGGAATAGCATGGCATATCGGATGCCTCGTTCTCTGAGTCGTCGCTTAACCTCCATGAAAGTGGCTCTCTGTCTCTGGGTGTTCCTTGTGAAGTCCGGGAAGATCATTATCCGCTGGTCACCCAACGTGATCTCCCCTTTCTTTCTTGCCTGTGATATGATGAAGTCCCTGTATTTTAAATGGAGCAGCTTCGCTATGATAGGGTGCGGCCTGGCCCCCGGAGGAGGAGCCCTTGCTGGTACTCTGTGTGTCCGTTCTATTGCAAAGTATTGCGACCGTCCCTCCGGAGCCACCTCTTTGCGCATCCATTGCTCCAGGTATGTTTCCATATCAGGTGCCTCCTGTTCTACCTTCTCGGGGAAACCAACCAGACGTAGGTTACTTCTCCGTGCTCTGTTTTCGGCATCTTCCGCACGTGCTTCTAGTGTTTTAATCTGCAACATCAGTTTGGTCACCGTTTTGGTAATCTTCAGGCATTCCGGGGTGAGTTGCTCCAGGGACTTTTCATTGGTGACCACTCTATCAGTTAATCGTCTATGAGGAGCGTCAGGTCCACGGATAAAGTAGCTATTTTAAGTTCTAGTGCGTCTCTAGATGCTTGTATGGCCTGTAGTATGGTGTCGAGCGTGGTTTCTTGGTGCAGGGTCTTACCAGGTTCACCGGTTCCTCCTTCTTCGTGGGAACCACTTTCATACCCTGGGCCGTCTCGTTTCCTTGGTTTGCCCATCTTTTGCAGTCTTCTCTCTGTTCCTGGGCTGGGGCCCCCTTTGCCTCTGTCCCGGTTGCTCCGCAGACACTGGTCGCCCTCACCACTCCTGTTAGGATCTTCTCTGAGCTGTTTCCCTGACTTGTCTGCTCAGTTTATTGTGTGCAAATAGGCGGCAGGTTTTAGATTAAAAACAATGGAGGGACCCGGGGTCACTTCAACGATGCAGGCAGGCACAGGGGGGGGCTCCTCGGGGTAGCCACCACCTGGGCTAGGCAGAGGGTCGTCTGGGGGTCGCTCCTGCACTGAAGTTTGGTTCCTTCAGGTCCTCGGGGCTGCGGGTGCAGTGTTGGTTCCAGGCGTCGGGTCCCTTGTTACAGGCAGTCGCGGTCAGGGGGAGCCTCTCAATTCTCTCTGCAGGCGTCGCTGTGGGGGCTCGGGGGGGGTTCGTCTGGTTACTCACGGGCTCGCAGTCGCCGGGGAGACCTCCCTGAGGTGTTGGTTTTCTGCAGGTCAAGCCGGGGGCGTCAGGTGCAGAGTGTGAAGTCTCACGCTTCCGGCGGGAAACGTGAAGTCTTTAAAATTGTTGAAAAGTTGCAAGTTTGTTGCAGATTGTTGAGCAGAGCCGCTGCTCACGGGAGTTTCTTGGTCCTGGGAGTCAGGGCAATCCTCTTAGGCTTCAGAGGTCGCTGGTCCCTGTTGGATGCGTCGCTGGAGCAGGTTTTCGAAGTTGGAGACAGGCCGGTAGGGCTGGGGCCAAATCACTTGTCGTCTTCCTCCTTCTCTGCAGGCTTGTAGGTCAGCAGTCCTTCTACTTTCTTCAGGTTGCAGGAATCTGATTTCCTGGGATCTGGGGAGCCCCTAAATACTGAATTTAGGGGTGTGTTTAGGTCTGGGAGGGCAGTAGCCAATGGCTACTGTCCTTGAGGGTGGCTACACCCTCTTTGTGCCTCCACCCTGTGGGGAGGGGGGCACATCCCTAATCCTATTGGGGGAATCCTCCAAAACCAAGATGGAGGATTTCTAAAGGCAGGGGTCACCTCAGCTCAGGGCACCTTAGGGGCTATCCTGACTGGTGGGTGACTCCTACTTGTTTTTCTCATTATCTCCCCTGGATTTGCCGCCAAAAGTGGGGGCTGTGTCCAGGGGGCGGGCATCTCCACTAGCTGGACTGCCCTGGGGCATTGTAACACGAAGCTTCTAGGTATTACTGTTCCTGCAGGGGGGAAGTGTTAAGTACCTCCACCCAGAGCAGGCTTTTGTTTCTGTCCTCAGAGAGCACAAAGGCTCTCCCCCCAGGGGGTCAGAAACTCGTCTCTCAGCAGCAGGCTGGCACAGACCAGTCAGTCCTGCACTGAAGGATTGGGTAAAATACAGGGTGCATCTCTAAGATGCCCTCTGTGTGCATTTTTTAATAAATCCAACACTGGCATCAGTGTGGGTTTATTATTCTGAGAAGTTTGATACCAAACTTCCCAGTATTCAGTGTAGCCATTATGGAGCTATGGAGTTCGTTTTCAACAAACTCCCAGACCATATACTTAATATGGCCACACTGTACTTACAATGTCTAAGAATAGACTTAGACACTGTAGGGGCATATTGCTCATGCAGCTATGCCCTCACCTGTGGTATAGTGCACCCTGCCTTAGGGCTGTAAGGCCTGCTAGAGGGGTGATTTACCTATGCCACAGGGAGTATTTTGTGGTCATGGCATCCTGAGGGGGATGCCATGTCGACTTTGTCTTTTTCTCCCCACCAACACACACAATCTACAATGGCAGTGTGCATGTGTTAGGTGAGGGGTCCCTTAGGGTGGCACAACATATGGTGCAGCCCTTAGGGACCTTCCCTGGTCACAGGGCCCTTGGTACCACTTGTATCTTTTACAAGGGACTTATCTGTGTGCCAGGGGTGTGCCAATTGTGGAAACAATGGTACATTTTAGGTGAAAGAACACTGGTGCTGGGGCCTGGTTAGCAGGGTCCCAGCACACTTCTCAGTCAAGTCAGCATCAGTATCAGGCAAAAAGTGGGGGGTAACTGCAACAGGGAGCCATTTCCTTACAACTCCTGTAAGAGCAGGAGTGATGCGGCCAGCACATTTCTTTCCTGAAGTGAGCCTAACTGCTGCATTGAGTGTTGCTTTCACAGGGGCTGATTTAGGTGGAGGCTATCCCCTAATGATGTGATTTTTAAGGCATAGATGTGTTCGTCCGCATAGGGGTGATAGCTGAGGTTGGCTTATTTCAGGATCACCGTAAGTGGTTTATATAGAGGTTTAATAATCTGGGATTTAGGATTGAGCTGGGACACCTTGGTTGACTGGAATTGTGTTGTATAGTGAGTCATCCATTTTGACCAGTTGTGTCTGTCGAGGTGTGAGATGAAGCATTTTAGGACAGTGTCCTTGATTCCCATGTGTGACTCACGGGTACTTAGTAGTGTTGTGCGTTCAACTGTTTTGAAGGCGGAGGAAAAGTCTAGGAGTATTAGCAGACATGAGTTCCCTTTGTCAAGCATCCTATATATGTCATCTGTTATATTTAGAATGGTTGTATCTATACTGCAGACTGATTTGAAGCTCCACTCAAGTATGTTGGACTTCCATGTGTTGACTGGGCTGAGGTTGTGTGCATTTTTCCAGGGCTTTTGGTAGGAAAGGTAGGTTGGTTCCTGAGTGGAAGTTGTTTAGGTCCTTGCGGTCTGCACTTTGTTTCTTGAGGAGTGGAGTGATTTGTCCTAGTTGAAGGCAGTCTGGCATTGTCCATTGGGTTAGTGAGGTGTTGATGATGTTGGTCCATATAGATGCTGTGTTGTGTTTGAGTTCTTCGATTAGTGTAGGGCCTGCCCGAACAAAGCCCTGTTGATGCAAGGCTTGTTTCTGATGTCTTCCCTTCTTTTCTCGGGCTCCCTGGTGTCTTTGTGGAATCCCTCTTCTCTGCTGCACCTGGTAGCATCTGGTGATTCTTCATCGACCGAAGGTTCATCCATTTCTTAGGGACAAAAGAAGAGAGACAATAACTTGAAAAGCAGCAGAGGTCCTGTCTTTGGATTGCGCACCACATGTGCTGCATATTTTGACATTCAGGATACTTATCAGGTTTAGGGTTGATGTTGGCAGCGTATTCCAGTGCTCTGCTGAAGATGAACCTTGTAACAGAAAAGACACACATACTTCAGTGAATGAAGGATTTAGTCACCATGTGCTAACTGGCAACATATATAGCGCACTACAAATATTTGATAACTGAAGCAATGAGTGATTGAGCTGCCTATACTGTGAGTTTTGTTAGCCAGTGTTCTGAATGTTTAATAGAGGCATTGAGGAATACATTGAATCTGCAGATATGTAGATGTTTATTTTTTCTTCATATGCATACATATGTTTGGTACCTGCAGGTTCATTAACTTCAAGTTTAATAACCAGGTATACAAGAGTATAGGTGTGCAACTTATTAGGAATGACTACATTTATTTCTATAATAATAATTAGCAGTGGCATATTTAGAATTACAAAACGTTTGTTATGTTATATATAGGAAGATAACACTGTTAAGCAGCTTTATACTACCACATAGACAGAGGAGGGGATTACCAGGTACTACACTATATCAGGGTTCCATATACCATTGAGGAGATACATACTCATACACCAAAACATAGTAAATATTGTTTTGTTTAATTACAAGAGGAGCTTGCGAGGAATCTTGGTGACTCAGATGTAGCGACCCTTGCTTGACGACTACCAATGTTTTTCCTTTCCCTCTTCCCAGTATGCCAGGATAGTCTTTGACTTCTGTTGTGTCTTCTTGTCCGACAGGGAGGTTGGGACTATTTCCGTGGCCGTTTTTCACTCCTGCGAGAAATACCAGATGAGATCCTGACAATTAGCAGTGATGGAAATGGGTCAGCAACGTAAGTTGTTGGGTTGAGATCTGATATGGTTTTGATTTTATTCTCTTCTTTTGAATGTCTGCCATACTACGTTGTTTTTCAAGGAAAGCAGGGTTGGATATGCTATGGTCTCTTTGTCCTCTGTTGTTTGTTTTACAAGTGGGTTGTGTCCATTAAGTACTCCTTAATGTCAAGGTTGTTGAGGATGCTTTTATATATGTGATTTATTTCTGTGAAGAACTTTGGTAAGTTTTTTACATTGAACCACTGTAGCCATTGTTTTGGTGAGGTATTTTGAAATGTTTGTTGTTTGATGATGTTGAAGAGCTGTTATGGGCAGTTATTTCCTTTAATTAGCTATGATCGAACTTGTCTCCAGTTATGGAGATGTATTTGTTGTGTCTGTTCCCCTCCTAGGAGTTTAAGGTTAGAAGGGGGATAGGTCCCATCTCCCGTTTCTTTCCATTAGTCTGAGCTGTCTTCTTTATTCATGTATTTCCTCCTTGAACCACAGGCATGATGGGCTATCTCTTAGTTGTGAAATTGGGCTCTTCAATAAACTTGACAAGACGGAAGCATTTTTAGGTAAGAAGTCTTGTTTATTATACATTGCCCCTGCCATCCAGCTCCCTACAACCGTCGTCCTCCTTGCCGTTCCCCTCGCTCGCGTCTCTCCCTGGAGACCGCGTGCGATCAACAATACAGCATCTCCGTGGACAATGCCTGTGCGCGATACAGCAATACACCGATGCCTGCGCGCAATATAGCAATATGCCACACATCTCCCTCCTTTATTATTAACAAATATTAACATAGAAGTATGTGTTATCCACATAAAAGATCCTAAACACAAAGTTAAAAACATTAGTACAACAGGAACTCATATGCCCCAAGAAATGTGAAACAACCAATGACCCAAACAACCCATATCCCCCACTACACAGTGAATTTGATTATATACACTATAACAAAGTAAATGCAATATTTCCCCTTGCTTATACAGAGCAAACTTACAAACCTATTAACCATTACCCAATTCATTCAATCTAGGACATAGTCTTTAAGATGCTCAGGACAGACTTTCCTCCGACTACTTTTCCTCGTTCCTTCACCTCTTTTAACTCCACTCCAGCTGTCATTTTGTGTTCTTGACCAAGATCCACTTCCGCTTTCATCTTCTATACTCAATTCCGGTTCCACCACTTCCTTCATCCGAACTACACGGTTCATGTTCCAAATTCTCCCATCAGACGTTTTTATGGCGTTCTTAAATAGTTTGACTACCAAAAGGGGTCTTGTGAATTTTGATCCATCTACACACCCTGTGGGTGCCTTTATCTTCACTATATCACCCACAGCTATGTTCACTTTACACACCTTTTTCCGTGCATTAAATTCTTGCTTCCTTTTCTCTATGAGTCTTAGTTCTCTATCCCGCCAATCAGATTTGTCCACATTGAAACTATTTTTTCCCCACTCCATCCAACCTGGACACAGTTTAGTATAGGTATCCTTTTCTTGACCAATTCAAAAGGAGATTTACCAGTGGTAGAATGTGGTGAAAACCGATAAGCCGTGATCCTCTTCAATAGTTCCGTCCGCCAATTCAAAGTTTTCACCTTTGCCAGTTGGATACTTTCTTTGATATACTTGTTGAATCTCTCTACTGCACCATTGGTCTCGGATGATATACCACTGGCCTTTTGTGCTTTATGCCGCACTCACTCATAAATTTCTCAAAACCTGTTGAGCAAAATTGTGGATCATTATACGATAACAATGATTTAGGAAATCCTTCTTTCCTAAAAATGTCCTCCAAGAAACGTATCACACTAGAAGAGGAGACATCACGTACATTTTTAACTTCCACCCACCTGGAATACAGATCTATTAATACAATCAGATATGGGGTAAAATGTTCACCTGATAAAGGGCCAAGAATGTCTATAGCCACTTCATCCCAGGGTTTGTATGACAAATTCCTACAGTACATTGATACATTATGAGTTTTTAATATTTTGTCGCTCTGTGAACATTGTATACACTCTCTGACCACACGTTCCGCCTCCAAATCCATTCCTGGCCACCAGAAGTTCGCTCTTAAATTTTCTTTTGTCTTAACTATTCCCAGATGGCCTTCATGTGCTTGGTTCGTTATCTTATTCCTTAGTATCCCTGGTGAAACCAATCTTGTACCTCTCAGCAACATGCCATTATCTGCTGCCAATTCATCTTTTATCAAACCCCACACCCTTCCTAAGACACCAAATCTTCCATATTCTAACGCTTCACACACCTCACTCAGTTCTACATCTTCCATCACCGCTTCTTTCCACTCTTGCTCAGTTATCACCCCACATGTAATTTCACACACATCACAGAAAATGTCACAAGTATTATCCTCCTGCCCAGTTAATTCCTTTTGCTCAACCTTCTTCACATCTTCCATTACTAATCTGGAAAGACAATCTGCACTGACATTCAACGCGTCCGGTAGATACTCCACTTTAAATTTGAATTCCTGTAGACTAATGATCCACCTCCTTATTCTTGCTGAAATACAATGTAAACCTTTGCTGCCAAACACCTCAACTAAATGTTTGTGATCGGACAGCACCACAAACTCCGTACCCCAGACAAAATGTCTGAACTTCCTCAGTGCCCAGTATATAGCCAATGACTCCCTTTCGATCACTGAGTTATTCTTCTCAGCTCCACTCAAAGCCTTGGATGCACAAGCAATCAACCTCTTCTTCCCTTTGTCATATTGCATCAAGATCGCACCCAACCCTTTCGCACTGGCATCAGTGACAATAGCTGTCGGCCTGCCCGGCTTAAAAGCCTGTAGACACGGAGCATTATCCAATTCTTCCTTGATTTTGGCAAATTCCTTTTCACATTCAGTGTCCCACCTGAACTCCTTTCCTTTCTTTACTAGGTCTCTCATGTTCACTGTTTTCTCTGACAAATTCTTGATGTACCTCCCATATTATTCAACCATCCCCAAAAATGAACTCACTTCCTTCTTGGTTTAGGGAGCAGATCATTTTTTTATCGCCTAAACCAACTCAGGTTTGGGTTTCACACCTTCCCCAGTAATCAAATGTCCCAGATACTCAACCTCAGTCAGACCAAAACGACATTTTCTCTTCTTAAGGGTGAAACCAGCTTGACTTAAACTTCTCAACACCAACCTCACTCGCTCCCAATACTCTACTGCTGTGTCTGCAAAGATCAAAACATCGTCCTGGTAACACTTCACACCACTCACGTTTCCCAAAATCTTGTGCATAATGCGTTGGAACACAGAGGCTGCAGATACAAGTCCAAAAAGCATCCTCTTGAACTTAAAGGCACCAAAAGGTGTGATGAATGCCATCAACTCTTGTGAACTCTCTTCCAACTCTACCTGATGATACGCCGATGTTAAATCTAGCTTGGAGAAATATTTTGCTCCCCCAACCATGGACACAATTTCTTCAATATTTGGAAGGGGAAATTTGTCAACTACTACCTCTCTGTTCAGGGCCCTAAGGTCCACACATAGTCTAATATCCCCATCACCCTTCCTTGCCACCACTATAGGTGCCAACCATTCAGTTGCTTCCACTTCCTCAATTATACCCAAATCCTGCAGTCTTTTAAGTTCTGACACAACCGGCTCTTGTAACATCAAGGGAATTTTCCTCATTTTTGCTACTACTGGAATGGCACCCTTCTTCGGTTTAATTTTATGTCTGTATCCTTTTAGACATCCCAACTTCTTTGAAAATACTTCAGGAAATTCAGAGACTAACTCACCTTTATCACCACCTACACACTACACTTGCACTTGTGGTCGTGCATTTAGATTTAATACAACGCCTAACAATCTTTGATGTGTCCAACTTAAAAGATTGTCTCCCTGGTTGGACACATAGACTTTTCCTACTAAATGTCTCCCTTTTAGCTCAAGATGACCTTCAAAATATCTTAACATCTTTATTGGTTGTCCCCCATAACCACCTGGACACACATCCATTTTTCTTAAACCTCTATCTTTCCTTGTTATTAGATCAAAACTTTTCTTGGAAATTATCGTCAATTGCGAGCACAAATCAAATCTCATCAATAAATCAACACCATCCACTCTCACCACCTCACTTGGATGTTCCTCACTCTTCCCCCGTGCTTCAACTTGGAAAATCACCTCCTGAGACACCTCTTTGATCTCTCTCATCATACTGCCATTACCATTCCTCTTCTTTTTGTTACGACAACATTTATAGTAGTGTCCTTTTCTCCTGCACCCATTGCACACTACATTTAGTGCTGGGCAATTGCTTGCATTAGCTTTGTGGCCACTTCTCCCACATCAAAAGCATTCTCCTTTAAATTTTAACCACTCATCTTTCTTTTACTCTGCACCAAACTCTTTGATTTTCACTTCACATACCACCTCTTCCACCTTCGTAGATAAACCACTCATAACCTTGTTACCACTTAATTCTTTAACGCACTTCAGCATGTGCTCCATCCTCTTTGCTGCCATGATCACTTCCTCCAAAGGTGGTTCATCTTATAACCACAATTCCTCCCTAATTTTGTCACTACTGCACCTTACTACAAATTGGTCTCTAATTCTTTCGTCCACTAACGTTCCAAATTTACATGACGCTGCAGTTTCCTCAAACTGGTAATATACTCCTCCACCGATTCATCCTTCCCTTGTTCTCTTCTCCCAAAATAGTACCTTTCCATTATCATACTCACTCTAGGTAAGTAATGTTTGTCCAGTTTCTTAATGCACAGTTCGTATTCATTCAGATTCCTAGACTCTTCAAGACTTAAATCTGATAAATTTTCAAGTACCTCTTGACCCTCACCCCCCAAACAGTGCATCAATATTGTGTGCTTCCTCTCCGCGCTGAGTGTCGGTCCACACACTCTAGCGTAGTGAACAAACATTTTCTTCCATTTAGTCCAAGGATATGTTGGATCTCCTGGACTGCTTAAGAAAAGCGGAGGGGGTGTTACGTTCTGCATTCTTTAACTATGATAATTCCCACCTTTCTAACACATTAACCAACACCACAGGTGTTCTTTACTTACCAACACAACACACTTTTCTTTAAATATGCAGGTGCAAGACTAAAAGAGCATTCCAACCCTGCAAATTTCCCGTAGGATACACAACACATATGTTTCCACCCTTAATACGTGTTTGTCTTTTCCTTGAGTCAGCCAACTTTATCATAGGTGTGCCTGTCACCGTGCAATGTACATGACAGGCAGAGTGCCTTATTAGAATATTGAGGAGGTGCCTGTCACTGTGTTATGTACACAACAGGCAAATTAACTATTAAATGTTGGAGGTGTGCCTGTCACCGTATCCAGTTAACACTGTTATGGTAATGTATCTTGAGATGTACACCAAAATCCAGCTTTACTTCTCCCCTTTAAGACAGTCTTTGATGATCCCTTTAAGGTCAAGGGAAACCTTCCCCTTTAAGACTGTTTCCTCGATGATCCCTTTAAGGGCAAGAACTCCTAATTCACACCTCCTGGAAACCGGAAACCAGAGCACAGCTTCCAACCGAGATGAGACTCCGGGGAACTCCACTGCTACACACTCTTTGCGTTTGAAAATGTGGCCTCCTTAATGTAATTAGCAGATGTGCAAAAGTTTAACTAATCGCCGGACCCAAAATGGACTCACGAACACGATGTAGGGAAGAACTGGGAGCCTCAGGATGCAGCGCATCAAACGCCAGATTACGATCGACTAAACCGCCGTCTTTAATTTAATCCTGCTGCGATTTTGAGCCATCCTCGTCACCAGTGTGAAATTGGGCTCTTCAATAAACTTGACAAGACGGAAGCATTTAAGGTAAGAAGTCTTGTTTATTATACGTTTCCCCAGCCATCCGGCTCCTTACAACCGTCGTCCTCCTTGCCGTTTCCCTCGCTCCCGTCTCTCCCTGGAGACCGCGCGTGATCTACAATACAGCGTCTCTGTGGAGATTGCCTGTGCGCGATATAGCAATACACCGATGCCTGCGCGCGATATAGCAATACACCACATTAGTCTCTTGTGTTTAGTGGGTTACTTAGTTGAGTATGTCTGACAGTTTTTCGTTGAAGAGTGCTCTTAGGTCTTTCCTTGAGTGGAGCTCTTTTGAGGAAGAGATGTGGGAGCTGATCTTCACTGCTAATTCTTCTTCGTTGATTTGTTTTGTGTTTCGTATCCAATGTTTGGGTCTGTGGGCTTGGCCTTTGGTATCTTCGCGTTCTGTGCTGAGGTGGGAGTAAATGATGTAGTGTTCTGACCAGTGTACCAGTTGGATGGTGTCTAGGCTTAGGTACTCAACTTTGGCTATTAGCAGGTCTAGTGTTGCTCCCTTTATGTGTGTAGGTGTGTTGCAATAATGTTTTAGGTCATTGTTTTCAATTAAATGTATCAGGATTTGTTACCAGGATGTTATTGGTGTCGTTCCACAGAAGTTGAAGTTGTCTAGTAATATAGTGGTGGTTTCCAGGAGTGACTGTTGTGACATGAAGTCCATTAGTTGTTCTGAGAAGAACTGTTGCTCTCCCAGTGGGTGATAGATTATATGGATTTTGGTTGGTGAGGTTCCATCTGAATTGAGGACTATTCATAGACACTCAAAAGTGGAGTATTTTTCTGTCCCAAAGACGTTGATTTACAGGGTGCTCCTTTGAGTGACCTCTAGGCCTTCTCCTTTTCTTCCATCTTGGTCTCAGCGTTTTATTGTGAAGTCCAGCATCAAATATGGGTGCCACGGTTTCATTCAGCCATGTTGCTGTAAGGAATGTTATGTTGATTTTATATGAGATAATTACTTTTGTTATTTTGGTTCTGTGTTTAAGAGCAGATCTGCAGCAGTGCAGCATACATTTTGATGTTGGTTTGGTAGTGTTGATTGCTTGGCCTGATTTAGAAATCGGCTGATGGGTTACTCCATCACAGCGGATATCCCGTCCAGGGAAATCTAAATCCCATGGGGAGTAATAGGATTTGTATTTTGGCAGATGGGATATCTGTCACTGTTGTGACGGAGTAACCCGCAGCCGATATCTAAATCAGGCCCAATGTCTCTATCAGTATCTTGTAGCTTCTCTGGGTCTTGACTTCTGTATTTGTTTTTTTTGTATGCCCGAAGCAGGGCATTATGTCTCAAGCAGTTACTTGCTGAGGTTACAATAGTACTATATCCACATATTCGTTGTAAGAGTTCCTACAACATGACAGCCCTGATTCTTGACAGCCTTTTTCTGATTAGTGGTTTCTGATTGTGGGTGTATTATGCTTTAAATTGTGGTTCCTTTTGACAGTTCACATCCACCTTGCAGTGCTCTTCATGTCAAGCGTACTAGTCAGTGCAAGCGCTGATATTTGTGAGGCATATTGTGGCTTAACAACATAGTGGGGCTTGAAGCCCGGCCACTGCTTACCATTGGTTGGCTTTCCTTATCCCTTCATTTGCCTCCTCCTTTTTTGAACTCCAGTATGTCAATATGATGTTCTTCCTCCTATGAGGCATTGCCTTTTCACAATCTCCTTGAATGGGTGGCACGTCTGCTTACACTGCTTGCTTTTCTAGCACTATTTGTTCTTTTGTGTTGAGCACTCTATGACTGTGCATGAGTTTCTGAGCAGACTCCCTTGTGTACTCCTCTGCCCCAGGGTTGCTGTTTGTCTCCTGACCCCTTGGCTGCTGGGCTAGCCAGAGTGCTTCTCTCCAATGCCTCTCCTCCATCTGTGTTGCCTCGCTGTCCTTCCCGCCCTCTCCATTATTGCAGACCAGTACCTCTTTGTGGCTTTTGCATCTGTCACCCTCATTCTCCCCTGTGTTGCTTTTGCAATAAATGGTTCTAACCTACATTGGAAGAGTGCTAAATCACACCAAATATTCCCATATTCAGTAAAAAGAAATCTCAAACATCCCATAGCCGCTCTTTAGTTTCCTACTTTAACTTCTACATTATAAGTCTAGAGTAGACAACTAGAAGCTGGTTTCAACTCAATGGTTAAAGTAGGAAAAGGTGGTACTGGCAATATGGGAGTGGCTCTATTTCCCAGCAGTAGTTACAATGCAGTATCTTTAGGGACAATAGTCCAGCCCTGCAAAAAGAAGTCCTACCCACTTCCACAGGAACTGCATCGGAATGAACCTCCCCACTGCTCCGAAGGCATGGCTCAGCCAAAGATGAGATGGTGCTTAAGGTGCTGTGATTGTGGGCCCCTGCATGATATTGTAAGTGCAGAGACCCCTGTGACGAATGGGCATATGGATAGACTGATGTTGTGAGAGCTGGATTTTGCAATTAGCTGGGGTTCCTCCTGTTGAAAGCCACTGCAGCACAAATGAGCTTTGCATTGACTTGACAGCAGGTCAGTGTTGATGAGAGAGGATGAAAACAATGGGACATCCCTTAATCAGGCGTAAAAACAGAACTACAATTTAGAAGCTGTCACAGTAGGAAAGGGGTGATATTTAGATTCTAGGTTCCAAGATTGCCATTTTTGTGGTTATGTCTTGGGGGAATGCAGAACTGTCATGTTTGCCAATTCTGTGGACGAGTAACCCATTCAATCCAAGTGATTTCATTGCATTGTGGGATTTGTAGCATTGTGTTGTTATCACCTAGCCATAGCTGTCAACACCTGTGTCATTTGGCATGCAAGGGATGACCAGAAGACACCTTATTTGCTCTAACTGATTTTATTTCTTGTATGATTATTGTGCAAGGAATTTGTTGGCAGAATCTTCTGAATCTTTCTCCTTCTTTTCTCTCCTGTAGGTTCCTCCAAAGGTATGTGCTCGCCAGCATCCTCGGAAAAAGGAGAGACACAGATAAGTGGTGTTCCTTCCCTATGTTTACTTTTAGAGGGTTAGGGTATTGAACCTGTCACCAGGTTATTTCCCAGGTTCCCCTGAACATGCAGGGTTATGTAGTGCCCAAGTAAGCAATTCCGTGAGGGTCTCAGAGTGCTCAGGGGTAGGGAGAAAGTGAGAACACAAAACACAACCTCTATCCATGGAAGACACAAAACAGAAATGAGTACTGAGAGAACACTCCTAAGTCAGGGAGTTTCTCGCCTTTGTAATACTAGTGAGAGAATCTGGCCCAACTTGCTCCCTTAAAGCAGTCCGAGCCCATTGTATCCGCGACCCCCTCTCACTTCTTTTGACGCCCCTACAAGCGGTCACGCACCTGTGATAGCCATGCTCCTCCTGGAGTGTGGCGGTGCGATGCAGAAGGCTTTCCTGGCATGAATGGCTGTTCTCCACTTCAGGTTCCTGTTCGACGTGGATTCTTTGCGGCCCTATCTTCTCCGACGAGCTGGTGTCCTCCACTACAAAGTCTCCAGTGTGTGTTGAGCGTCGACGGTGACTCCTCTTCCTTTCTACATGACGACCACGGAGTCCTTCTTCGTTTGCTCTTATGTCCCAAGCTGCTACTGCCTGACCTTCTCCTTCCTCCCTGTTGTTCCCTCATGGAAAGCCTCCAGGGACAAAATAGGGTTTTGCGCATGGTGGTGGTTTGAAATGCGGCCCAAGGGGAGCAGCAGGTAAGTCTTTCTCCCCATCATACCCTCCATCCTGACGATCAGGCTTAAAAAATGTGGGTAAAGTCAGTCATTTCAGAGGGTATGCCATTAAGGAGAGGCAAGCAGGAAAGGGGACAGGAGACAGACAGCAGCGGTAGGGGAGAGGAGTACATGAGGGACACTGCTCTAAAATGCATGCACAGTTAAAGAGTGCTCAACACAAAAGAAAAAACAGAGCTTGAAAAGCAAGCAGTGTAAACAGAATCAGAGGTGCTACCCATTCAAGGAGATTGTAAAAAGGCACCCATTAGGGGTCTAAACACATATTGGAGGTTTATGTTGGTTCGCAAAGATGGTAACTCCATTAATGTTTAGAGAGACATTATGCATGTTTGTTGGGCAGCTAAATAGCAGTAAAATGTGAGTGATGCCCTCCAAATGCAAGTGTGTTAACAGATATGGCTAACTTATGTACAGTGGCACAGTGAGGTTCCGGAGAACCTTCTGAGGATCTCCTGAGCCAGTGAGGTCTTTAGTAACACTTGCACAGAGATCTGGGTGGGACTGGATGTTGGGACTCTACACTGTTTTTTTTTAAGCTGACTAAATGATTAAGAGTGAATACCTGAACTTGAGGGCTGTTGGGGGGAATTTATAACACACCCTCAGTTCCCCGCTGTTAGAAACTGGGTTAATAGTTGACTTGGGTGTGAGCTCTGGTCCAGCAGCAACCACAAACACAGTAAGTCACAAGCAAACTCCAGAATAACCTGTGCTCAATCCCCTGGTAGCTTGGTATGGAGCAGTCAGACTTAACTTAGAAGCAATGTGTAAAGGAACTGTGCAACACTTCAAACTGTGAAGACACCTCACAAAAAACTCAAACCAGGCTAGAAAAATAGAGCTTAATTTAACAAATAAAACAAGACCACAATGACAAAAATTCAGTCAGATGATGCTGCGATATGCAGTTTTAAAGAGTGAAGTAAAAATAGTGCATAAAAGCACAAAGTGCCAACTGTGGTTATTAGGTTGTGCTGGACCTAGACAAAGGCACAGGGTCAGGCTGACCACGATGGAGCACGGGCTGGCTACAGGGACCCATGCAATGTTGCTTTGCAAGACCTCATGTTGCCTGGTGTCACTTCCAATCAAGCGGTGCAGCAATGCTTTGCGGGGCTTGAAGTTGCTTTACGTTGATGCTGTGTGACGAGGCTTTGCAGGCTTGGCTTAACTTTGCATCGGTTCCGAAAAGCTGTGCTGTGAAGCTTGGGGGGGACCTTGCGTCACTTTGCATCGGTTCCAGTCAGCTTGCAGCAGTGTGGCAAGGATTTGCTGGACTTGGCAGAAGCACCTTCAGGCCCACTTCCAAGGGTCCAGGACTGGAGTGGTTTGATTTGGGAGGGCAGGACTTACAGATGGCAGAGTCCAAATACTGGGTTCAAGGTTGTTGGAAGCCCGTTATGGCCCTGAGGCTTCTGATGAGGAGGACAGCCAGCCAGCCCTTGGAGTCACTCTGGGTTTAAGAGATGCAGGTCCAGTCCTTCTCACCCAGGCAAGATGGCAGCAGTTTAGCACATCAGGGCAGCAGACCTTCAGAGTAGCATTGTTTACAGCAGCAGTCCAGCAGTGTCAGTCCTTGTAGCAGCACAGCAGTCGTCCTTCCTGACCGAGTATCCACAGGTCCAAAAGTGTACTAAAGTGGTGGTGTCACTTTTATACACAGTTGTGCCATTTAAGTGGCCAGAAGCTTCTAGAGGCATCTCTTTGAAGTGCACAGATGCATTGCCTTCCCTGTCCTGGCTCTAGACAAACTTTATGAGGTATGTAGCACTTTGTGTGGAGATAGGACACAGCCCATTCAGATGTAAGTGAGGCTGGGCCTAGCTCCTCCCTCCCATACTACCAGTGATGGCACATCCAGTCACACCTAGTGCAGGCATCAAATTGTTGCTCAATCATGAATTTACCTTAAAAGACAAGAGGCGTCTGGCAAAACAGGAACAGGTGGTTTAATTAAACATTACGGCCAGGAGAGCAGTTACAGAACCGGGGTCTGAGGACTGTCTCTCAATGTACATCAGTTTGGAGTAGGGTTTTATACATTTCTCTGCGTACCATAAAGTAATAAAAACATTCCTTTCTTGGTTAAGAATGTGAGCAGTTATCATGGAGTCATAATTAAGGTCCAGATAACAAATGCAGGGGGCCTCGACCTTGCATGTACACAAAATGGACCAGCGAGTACTTGTCTAGCTGTCCGGTCTGAGGGGCAAGTGGTCACTGCGTGTGCTGTGTTCTGATTGACTAAGGGGGTGATTCTAACGCCAATGTTCCCCCCGTCAAAATACCGCTCCGCGGTCACAAGACCGCTGAGGGTATTTTGAGATTTGCCCTGGGCTGGCGGGCGGCCGCCAAAAGGCCGCCCGCCAGCCCAGGGCAAATCTACCTTCCCACGAGGACGCCGGCTCCGAATGGAGCCGGCGTAGTGGGAAGGTGCGACGGGTGCAGTTGCACCCGTCGCGTATTTCAGTGTCTGCTTTGCAGACACTGAAATACTTTGTGGGGCCCTCTTACGGGGGCCCCTGCAGTGCCCATGCCATTGGCATGGGCACTGCAGGGGCCCCCAGGGGCCCCGCGGCACCCCCTACCGCCATCCTGTTCCTGGCGGGAGACCCGCCAGAAACAGGATGGCGGTAGGGGGTGTCAGAATCCCCATGGCGGCGGAGCGCGCTCCGCCGCCATGGAGGATTCTGTAGGGCAGTGGTAAACCGGCGGGAGACCGCCGGTTTACCCTTTCTGGCCGCGGCTAAACCGCCGCGGTCAGAATGCCCTTGGGAGCACCGCCAGCCTGTTGGCGGTGCTCCCGTGGTCGGTGACCGCCAGGGTCAGAATGACCCCCTAAGTGTTCCTAACTACATGTGGCATCTAACTTTATAGTGTTTTTTGTGAATGCATACACCCCTCTGGCAATGTGTGTTTTATTGGGGCCAATCTTCTGAGACCATTGTGGTGTATCTGCACCTATCTATGGGATTTGATCTATGTTTCCTGTTTGTGCATTTGTCTGCAGGCTTCCTGTCACCCTAACTGTGACCTGTCAGTCAGTGACCGCAGGCCTGTGTCTCAGAGCCTGCCAGACCTCATATCTTCATGACGGGGTTGACGGAGAGTTCACGACAGAGGAATCTAAGAATGGTGATGTGACTTTGTTCTTGTGTGTGAATATATCGTTGCGTCCATCGACATTGATTATTCCAATATTAACATTCCCCCCCTCTAGTTGAGTTTTCAACTACACCATCAAACCCATACGTCATGACAGTCTCATTGGTGTCCCACTTCCCTAGCCACTTGCATTCTACCCAATTTGAGGACTCGTTTTTACAGCAGGAAACCTCCACTTGCAGGAAGACACACGAAAACAGAAATACGATGAAACGGGCAACAATGACGTGCACAGACCGGTCAGCCACCAGGGGAGCCAGGAGAACCAGTTTGTGAACCATTCCTGTTCAGGGGCACCTCCTTCACACATCTTTTTTGTAGTTGGTTAAATGCTTGGATGGCAAGAGTCAGAGTCCCATTGTCCATGTCATTGCTAGGTCTGAATGTACAGCAAGATGCACTGATCTTCGTGGATACTCCACCCTCCACTGCGGTCATCAAATCCAACACGTACTGATGTTGCATCACCATGAGGCGGATGGCTCTCAGTTCTTCCTTGATTGCATTTAGGCAGAGCTCAGTGCTGTTCATCATTTTGAGCATTTTCCATCTGGTTATTTGCAACCAGAGGACTTCAGTGTTGTGTGCAAGGTGAAGAAGGGTATGGACCCTCCTGCTGATACTTGTGCGTCACTGACAAGTTGGAATCCCTTTGGAAGGTCCTTGTACTAAGCCCAGCCAAAATAATTAGCTGTTATTTTCTCTTAAGCCTGATGCAACAGAGTTGTCTCCTTCCTTAATGGATGTTGGTACAGATCTGACAGGGATCCAGGGATGAACAAGGTTGTGGTGTGTATGGTGAGAAGGGAACAGAGGCCACGCCATCCAGGGACAGCCTTGCTGGATTTCCAGTAAATGTCCATCAGCGTGGAGGTGCCCCATTGCATGTCTGGAGTTTGCAAGATTGTACCACAGTTTTTGTTTGTACCCAGCGGAATTGTTCCTTTGCCTCTGAAACATAAGGAACAGCATGAGTCTCTGTAAAATTAGGAGTTGCCCTTTCCCTTCTATCCACCAATAACTATCTATCTCAGTGTCCCAGATCTCCTGACATGGAGCAGCTACGTTATTATTCAACCCTTTCCCCTATGAGACCTATTTCCCGTCATGTCATCAAGGTGGATGGCCCTGCACTGAAACACATGTCTGGGGTCCACGGTTTGTTAACGAAGACCGTCCCAGATACCCTAAGCTCCACTCTGGGACCACAGATAGACACGGGTGTGGATGTGTTTGTGCACTGATTTGGTGGTTTTGCTACCTCCAAGAATATTTTCTCTGGAAAATCTCGGGGACAAACAGTAGCCTCCCTCATAGTGCCCTTTCTGTGCATCCTAACTAGCTCAGTTTGGGTATCCCTAGGCTCGGTGAGAAGGTGGTCTTGTAGGGGGGCAGATTTACTACCTCCCTATGGGGATCTACTCTAGTACGTTGTATTTTGGCCCTAATCCTACATAGGTAATGATGGAGAAGTCATTTTGCTTTTTCAGGGGCTACCTCTTGGGATAAGTAAAGCCTGTCTGTGCCTACTGCATGTGGTATCAGCGAACAGATGTAACATGAAGCAGCTGATGTCCTGGAACCCACAGCAGTCATGTGCTGATACCACATGTTGTGTAAAAGGTCGCTGTGTAGTGTGTGTGTGGAATGCTAGTGTTGGGTGCCGTGTAATTATAGGTGACGGGAACAGAGACCATTAGACTAGGCCACTCTTTGGAAATGCATTGATGCAGTAGCAACCCTAGTATACAGAGGGTGTTTAAATGTATAAAAACACATAACTTGTAAAACATTGTAGTTCTTAAGATGATTCTGGTGGAGATGTCCGTGGTCTTCCGGTGATGGGAGTTTCTTGGTTGTAAACAATTTGAAAAAAAGTCTTTGGAGCAGTGTGTAGTTCGGGATCCTGTGGGATGTATTGATATGGAAAGTTCCTGGAGCAGGTTGTAGCTCTTAATCCTGTTGGGGGTATTGGTGCAGAAAGTTCTTAGAGTAGTTTGTGGTTCTGGATCCTGTTGGGGGTACTGTTGGACAAGAGCTAGATTTAGTTGTTAGAAAAGCAAAAAACATACTCTTGCGTGTCGTCTTGTGTTTTCCGCAGCTTTAGTAAGCCACCAGAAGGTGGCTCCACTCAGGATACCTAGTCTGGAAAAAAAATTAAGTGTATGTCTCTGAGTATGTTTTACTGTGTAATTCTCCTGTGCATGTTGGTAATTTAAATTTTTAAGTGGTGCTTCGCAAGCCATCCACTACCCTAGTGTGTGCATGGGGGTGCTATCGATGTGGACCTTGTTTTTGACCTGCATATGCGCAGGTGATGTATAAAGTAGAGGTGTGTCGCACTTAACGTTGGTCGGTGATCACAACATGCCCTGAGGTCACATGTTTACCCTTCTAGTCCTGACATGTGGCATGCAACGTGAACCTCCCAAGTGGCACCAGGTGTCTTAATTGCACCCTTTTCTAGAGGGTTCCTTTGGGCTAGCTTTGGCTTTTTATTTGGTCTTTGGGTGCTTCCCTAGACCTTCGCATGCTCTGTTATCTTAATTGTCGTGAACCTTAGTGGGTCGGAGAGTATTTCTGCGGCACTCATGTGCCTCTGATTTGCAGGGTTCAAAATTGAGATTGTTGTTCCCTTCGGATGGTGTGTGTAAGGTCTTGCATGTTGACTGATTGCTAGGCCTGATGAAGGGGTGAGCATATCTGTGTTCTATTCTGCTCAGAGCTATGAAGGATCTGTTGGACTCCCTTTTTCCCCAGCACCCCCTCTCCCTTGGACCATATCTTATTTGTACCTATGGTTCCGGGCTGGTAGTGGAAAACTTTGAGGGAAATGAAGAGGCAAAAATATTGCTGCATGGAGAGTCTGGAGCAAGGCCAAGAACTTGCCAACGTTTGCCTGAAATATGGGAATGGACTGGGATGGCTGGATGTTCTGCTGGACTCCCTATACTAATTCGGTACCATTGGTGCTTCACAATCTGTTGGAACTCGTGAATGTACTGTAGAGGTTATGGGGTCTCCGCTGTCCCAACCGCGTGGGAAGCCTTGCTCCCGACACTGGAGGACAGCTTCGTTTTGGAACCAAAAGGGGGCCTCCATTTGGCTGGAGGCTATTAACTTTATTTGGGCTCTATTGCTGCTGGTACTACATGCCAAAAAGAACTCTTGGTCCCAGCTGGGTGCCCAGGATTGGGGACCTTTTGAGCTCATATAGGAACCCGTCCCATTTGAACGATGGGTGCAGGAACCTGGGTGCCTGCTTTTAAATAGTGATCGGGGAGTTGTCCTGCCCCCCCTGGTCAGATAGCCCTCCCCCTGGGGTGTGGCTGACTAGCCCTGCCCTGGGGGATCAGCAGTAGAGTGGGGCAGAAGCTCCAGCAGGCACGCTGAATGGCAAACTTTACTGAGGACACCTAGTCTACAAAACATATACAGCAGTTCTGAGTTTCCTGAACACAAGTAAAAGCTTGAATCTCTAATGTTGTCTTGTTTGCCTTGGTTTTGAGTTTTAGTACAGCAAAATTTAAGGTGTGTGTGAAATTGATGCTTGCCTTGAGGGTATTATGTTACTGCATACTTGAGTTCTGAGTCTGTGTGAAGGCGCTGCTTCCCCAAACAGTTACCCCTCCTTGCCGCGGTTCTGATCCTAGTCCTTGTTGGGCTGGTTTCCCTGTCTGTGGTTGCTGATGCCATGTGTTGGTCCAGCTACCTAACCCCTGTTGCGGTGGTGCAGCAGTGGACTGACTTCCCTGCAGCTAAATATAAGCTGCATTCAGGTTTTCCTAGGCTTGGTTTGTTGATGGAAATTCTGCAGGGACTGGCCCCGGCTTATTGACTTCTGCTTGTGATATGCTCTTAGCCGGCATTTGTCGTTCATGTGGCCCATTCTGTAGCAATAGTGACATTCTATGGGGTCTAGCTGCTGCCAACCTCCCTGATTTTGATTGTTGTAGCTATATTGAAACCCTCTGGGGTTTTGCTGTGGAGCACCTTTAAGAACTGGTGCCATTTGCATGCTTGCAGCCAACATGGCCCCCTCAGGGGCAGTCTTTCTCAGGTTTTTTTGGTCCAACTTAGTGGTGTCTCTCTGGGCTTGCTCTCGGTTTTCCCTTTCCTTTTCCTGTTTTTTTGTTTTTTGTGAAAATGTGAATGCGCATGTATCTCCCGCCAGGGTTTGGTATCTAGTCCTACCACACTGTCCAAACCGCTTTGTATTTCGGTGGCCAGCCCCTTTGTGAGGATATTGTAAAAGAATACAATCTGAGGGACAGTATTGGTCTATGGCCATCTTGTCTCCTGTCCCCGCCATTCTCTCTTCCTGTCTTGAGAATCAGTTATGGTCTTCCCAGGTTTCATGGTTTCTGCCATCAACCCACCTACATCTGGGCAGTCAGGGATCATTTCCCTCAGAGCCGTTAATATATGGTGCCTGCATCAATTGAATGCGGCCTGTCATGCTCAGTGCTTGTCACTGATTGCTGGGGCTCGAGCTCAGTTGAACACGTGTTAGTCTGCTATTTGATAATACTACTTAGCAGACTTTTAACATTGTCTATCACTAGGGTTAATCCCACTGAGTTCTTCTCAAAGCATGAGATCCATTTCCCTGTCCCATCCAACAACAGCGGCAGTTTGGATCTTAGCCCTCATCCATCCGAGCCCATGGCACATAGATGGTCCTTGATGTGCCCTTCTGCAGTAGCGGGCATATTCTACTTTTGGGCAGCTCCATTGGTTTCTCCTCAACATAGCGTTCCCATCTCCTTAGACAATCCTGCCTGTAAGGGAAGTTCCACTGGGGATCTCCCCCTCTATGCCGAATGCAGTCTTGTGCAACAGCTATGTCCTCTGGTTCAAAGGATCCCTCCTCCAGCCAGGATCTATCATACTGGTCACTTACTGTGGTCCAGCGTGCTAGGAGGTGGCAAAATGGTTGTGCAAAGACCTTCCTTTCTTGCTACTATGTCCCTTGAGGTTAGTCTATCTGTGCTGCGCATTTGGGAGGAGCAGCGGATGTCCTCGTCACTGCTCTCCTTGTGTGCATGCAAAGGTGCCATCTTGGTTCTTCTGTGTCTAAGCTGAGTTTGCACCAGGCTACCTGGGTCCCTGATTTCCTGGTAAGCCCCTCTCCTCCGTTGGCACTCTGCTGAGGCTCGTACCCCAGTCAAAAGTCTCCCCCCTAATTCTACCTCAGATTGTTCCAGAAGTGGGGCTCTGTAGCTACCCCTGCTCTCCTCAGGTAGAGGGCGTGCTGCTCTACTCTCTCGTTGGGCTTCCAGGGTGCAAGCTTTCTTCCTCACTCTCCTTAATTCACAGCTTTCCTCTAAATACCACTGTAGGAAGTTGGCTCTATATATACTATTTCAAAGTAAGAAATAGTGTGCACAGAGTCCAAGGGTTCCCCTTAGAGGTAAGATAGTGGCAAAGGTAGATAATTCTAATACTCTATTTTGTGGTAGTGTGGTCGAGCAGTAGGCTTATCAGAGGGTAGTGTTAAGCATTTGTTGTACACACACAGGCAATAAATGAGGAACACACACTCAAAGACTTACTCCAGACCAATAGGTTTTTATATTGAAAAATATATTTTCTTAGTTTATTTTAAGAACCACAGGTTCAAGATTTACATTAAACACTTTAAATGTAAGGTACTTCACTTAGATACTTTAGGAACTTTGAATAAAAGCAATATCATATACAGTCTTTGTAAAAATGGCAATAAGCTATTTTCAAAGTAGACAGTGCAAAAATCAACAGTTCCTGGGGGAGGTAAGTAAAGGTTAGATTAGGAGGTAAGTAAAACACTTACAAGTCTCAGTTCTGGGGCATAGGCAGCCCACCGTTAGGGGTTCAAGTCAACCCCAAAGTTACCACACCAGCAGCTCAGGGCCGGTCGGGTGCAGAGGTCAAAGAGGTGCCCAAAACACATAGGCACCTATGGAGAACAGGGGTGCTGCGGTTCCAGTCTGCCAGCAGGTAAGTACCTTTGTCCTCGGGGGCAGACCAGGGGGGTTTTGTAGAGCACTGGGGGGGACACAAGTAGGCACACAAAACACACCCTCAGCGGCACAGGGGCCGGCCGGGTGCAGTGTGCAAAGCAGGCGTCCGGTTTCAGGTAGGAAACAATGGAGGTAGCCGGGGGTCACTCTAGCGGTGCAGGCAGGCACAGGGGGGCTTCTCGGGACAACCACCACCTGGGCTAGGCAGAGGGTCGCCTGGGGGTCACTCCTGCGTTGACGTTCGGTTCCTTCAAGTCCTGGGGGCTGCGGGTGCAGTGTTGGTTCCAGGCATCGGGTCCCTTGTTACAGGCAGTCACGGTCAGGGGAGCCTCTGGATTCTCTCTGCAGGCGTCGCTGTGGGAGCTCAGGGGGGTCGCCTCTGGTTAACCACGGGCTCGCAGTCGCCGGGGAGTCCTCCCTGAAGTGTTTGTTCTCTGGATCTCGAGCCGGGGGCGTCGGGTGCAGAGTCTGAAGTCTCACGCTTCAGACGGGAAACGTGCAGTCTTTGAAAGTTGCTTCTTTGTTGCAAAGAAGTAGCTGGTTTTGAACAGGGCCGCTGTTCACTGGAGTTTCTTGGTCCTTTAGTCCTCTGAGGCTTCAGAGGTCGCTGGTCCCTGTCGGATGCGTCACAGGTTTTCGAAGTTGGAGACAAGCCGGTAGGGCTGGGGCCAAAGCAGTTGTCGTGTTCCTCCTTCTCTGCAGACTTGTAGGTCAGCAGTCCTTCTTGTTTCTTCAGGTTGCAGGAATCTGATTTCTTGGGATCTGGGGAGCCCCTCAATACTGAGTTTAGGGGTGTGTTTAGGTCTGGGAGGGCAATAGCCAATGGCTACTGTCCTTGAGGGTGGCTACACCCTCTTTGTGCCTCCTCCCTGTGGGGAGGGGGGCACATCCCTAATCCTATTGGGGGAATCCTCCAAAACCAAGATGGAGGATTTCTAAAGGCAGGGGGTCACCTCAGCTCAGGGCACCTTAGGGGCTGTCCTGACTGGTGGGTGACTCCTCCTTGTTTTTCTCATTATCTCCCCTGGACTTGCCGCCAAAAGTGGGGGCAGTGGCCGGAGGGGCGGCATCTCCACTAGCTGGGATGCCCTGGGCACTGTAACTTAAGGGGTGAGCCTTTGAGGCTCACTGCCTGGTGTTACAGTTCGTGCAGGGGGAGGTGAGAAGCACCTCCACCCAGTACAGGCTGTGTTCCTGGCCACAGAGTGACAAAGGTACTCTCCCCATGTGGCCAGCAACATTTCGGGTGTGTGGCAGGCTGGCAGAAACTGGTCAGCCTACACTAGAAGTCGGGTAGGTATTCAGGGGGCATCTCTAAGATGCCCTCTGGGTGTATGTTACAATAAATTGCACACTGGCAACAGTGTGCATTTATTGTGCTGAGAAGTTTGATACCAAACTTCCCAGTTTTCAGTGTAGCCATTATGGAACTGTGGAGTTTGTGTTTGACAAACTCCCAGACCATATACTCTTATGGCTACCCTGCACTTACAATGTCTAAGGTTTTGCTTAGACACTGTAGGGGCATAGTGCTCATGCACATATGCCCTCACCTGTGGTATAGTGCACCCTGCCTTAGGGCTGTAAGGCCTGCTAGAGGGGTGACTTACCTATGCCACAGGCAGTGTGAGGTTGGCATGGCACTCTGAAGGGAGTGCCATGTCGACTTAGTCATTTTCTCCCCACCAGCACACACAAGCTGTGAGGCAGTGTGCATGTGCTGAGTGAGGGGTCCCCAGGGTGGCATAAGACATGCTGCATCCCTTAGAGACCTTCCCTGGCATCAGGGCCCTTGGTACCAGGGGTACCAGTTACAAGGGACTTACCTGAGTACCAGGGTTGTGCCAATTGTGGAGGCAAAGGTACAGTTTAGGGAAAGGACACTGGTGCTGGGGCCTGGTTAGCAGGGTCCCAGCACACTTTCAGACCATAACTTAGCATCAGCAAAGGCAAAAAGTTAGGGGGTACCCATGCCAAAGAAGCATTTCCTTACACCCACCTAGATTGCCTCCTTCATTCTGAGCTATGCACTGTTCTTCTTAGTCGTCGGGACCTGCCCTCAAGCTTGCTTTCTGTTGTTTCCTCAGTTACCTGAGCATACTCTGTGGCTCTCCCTCAGCATCAGATCCCGGAGGACTGGGACCCCTTTCCTCACCCTCACTAGGTGTCTCATTGTCCAGAAATGCAATGAATCTCCCTGTCACTCAGGTGTGTCCCCCGGAACCAGTGGGAGTGTGTGTTCTTCATGCCGCTGAGGTTCGGTGGCCTGGACGGACGGGGGGTGTCAAACCTCTGGGAGTTCTAGCGCTGGACTGGGGTGGTACTGGGAGTGTCTTGGATTGTTGGCCTGTTAGTATATCATGTCTAGACCTGACAGCTTGTTGTTCGGTAGGGGCTCCTTGGACTCCATCGACCGGCAGATTGGTGTGACCTAATGCGGGGGTAGCAGGCACCGGGGAGAGCACCTCTATACCTTCATATGGTGGGGGAGGTGCGGACGCCTTGCTTGCTGATTGAGGGTTAGCGTTGTTGGCCTGGGCTTCCGCAAAGATAGCCCTTATTTCTAGTAATCCTTCTCTTCTGTCCTCCTTTTGCCCTGTGTTTTTCCTTTGTATGTGTGTTCTTGTGTGTTTGATTATGTTAGTGTCAAAGATTCCCTCTTTTGGCCAGGGTGTGTGATGGTGTCTTTTAGGGGACAGTTACTCTTTTAGGTTATTAGGGGATCTTAAGTTATACATGTCTAACTTTTCTGTTTTTGGAGAATTTTAAGTTTTACTCTGGTAGCGGGAAAATATGTACACAGGGATTACTAATTCTACTCTGATAGTGGGGAAATGTATGCACGGGATTACTATATCTAATAATTAGCTCAATGTTATTCACAGATGCATAAAAATAAACATTAAACAAACATATATATTAATGCATATGAAGGATCACAACCTAGGAAAAAGTGCAATTGTTAATTCACACAGCATGAAATTTGGCATCAAAATAGCAAGCCTTACTTTGGTATCAAATAGCAATTTGTGAGAATCAGCAATGGCTTCATAGGTGTTAACTGCCGTGTTCATGTTGGCGGTCATTTAACTGACCACCAGCCCTCCTGGGACCCTGCCGGCCGTATAATGTACATTCTGCTGGGCCGGCGGGCAGAAACATTGTTTCCGCCCTGCCGGCCTAGCAGAATGCATGGAATGCCTCTGTGCGGCGGGTGCAGCTGCACCAGTCGGGCATATCACTGCCCGTGCATAGGCAGTGCAGGGACCCCCAGGGGGGCCCCAGTGCACCCCTTCCGCCAGCCTTTCTCCGCCAGGGAAAGGCTGGTGGCAGTAGGGATCATTATCCTAGGGGCAGCAGCGCTGAACTGTCGGATAATGATTCCCTCCGCCGTCAGGCTGCCTGTCAGAGGCAGCCTGGCGGTAGAGGAGGGCCACCTATGGCGGCCCTCCATGTGTTCTTTATATGGCGGTTCAGCCCGCCATGCCGGTGGCTGTCTTTTCACCTGCCGCCGGCATAGCGGGCTGAACTGCTGGGGATCATAATGAGCCCCTAAGTCATCAACAAAACACAACACTTAAGAGAAATGCAATTACAATAATATTAATTTACGGGCCTCACAGCATAAAACCAACATCATTTTAACTGGCGCAAAGAAAAGCGGACTAGGCACAAAAAAACATAAATGGCCTTGTCAATAATAACTTAGCCCGCTCCTCGCGCATGCTATCCTGTGGCTAGAGGAAGCTCTTCACAGTACTCGGATCCAAGGGAGCCTGAAAATCTCATCGATATCATCTTAGGGGGTGATGATAACAATTTATGAGGCAAAAGAAAGAAATAACTTCAACAACTGTTACACCGCAGCGCTCGCTGCGGCCGCGGGCTCAGGTTGCCGCGGCACGGCACGTTATTTTTGCCGCGGCCGACGCCCGGGCCGCGGTAGACACCGAGGCAGACACCCAGGTCGCGGGGGTCGCCGCGGCTCCGGCGAGGGCCATAAAGGCTCCAGGGAGCCGGTCTGGGGGTCACGGCGCTCGCCGCTCCCCCTTTTTCAAGTTCTGCCTTAAAGGCAGACGCGGCAGAGCCTGAAACCCCGAGGGGGTTTCAGGCATGGCCGCACACAGCGCATTATGCGCTTAACATTTATTTCTCTTGCATGTATTCACCTGCCCACCACCACTTACCGATGTTCCTAGGACAAACCGAACCCTTACACTGGGGGTTCTTTATACTTGCCTTTTTTCTCTTCCCAGCATGCTTACCACTTCCTCTCTACCCAGCATGCATTGTCTAACACACATACCTAATTCATTACTGTTTTCTTTTCCCCAATCCAAGATGGCGGTGTTCTACTTCCTGTTTCCTGTTTCCTCTCCAGGGGTATTTAAGGGGATTCCAACTGCCTGTTCATTGCGTTGCAACACTCCTTGGTGATAGTCACGCTCCTATTTGATATCCTTCTGCGAATCCTGTTTGTTCCTGATTTGCTTTGTTTTCCTGCCTTCCTGAACTGCGGTCCTAATACCCTGGTGTCCTCCTTTTCGTTTCAGGGAGTTCCTGTGGAGGTTTTTTACCCTACTGGGGTTTTTCCTCTGGGACTCCTTCTGGAGGGCACGGACTGTAGTGGTTCGCTCATACCAAACAGCACCGTGGCTACCGGAAGGGGTCGCCCCTACCTCGGCCAGAGCAGAACCCGTCGGAACAAGGACCGTTCCCCTACGCCTCTCCGCTCCGAGGGTAAGACCGTTGAGAACCGCGACAGATTGCAACGCCCACAATTCCTGTTGCAGTCCGGAACTATGGATAACCCAGTGGTAAACACGGAACCTACTAACCAGGACCTACTGGCGACGATACAACAACAGGCTCAAGAACTCCAGCAATTACGTACTGAGAATACTGTTTATCGACAAACCTTTGCCTCCAGGACCACAGATGTCCCTGCAGTAGCCGCCTCTACACCTCGATTTTCCGGGGATCCCACCACATTAAAAGAATTCCTGGATGCCTTAACGGTGTACTTTGCCTTTCGCCCCTCGCAATTTGTACAAGATAAGACCAAGGTGGGGTATTTGATTAGTGCCTTATCAGGACCAGCCTTGGCCTGGGCCACACCTCTAGTAACCAGAAACGATCCCTGTCTATCTAATTATTCCACCTTTATCACTACTTTTAAACAGATGTTTGAACGCCCTGGACTCGAGGCGTCAGCAGAAGAGGCTCTTTGCGAAGTCCAACAAGGGAGTCAGGATGTATTACAATACATCACCAGTTTCAGACAATTAGCTGCAGAAACAACCTGGGTGGAACGTACCTTGGTGACACTCTTTCGTAGAGGTCTAAGAGAGGACATCAAAGATGAACTAGTACATTCTGCCAGGATAGAAAACCTCAAAGGGTTGATGGACCAAGCACTAACTATAGAGTATCGGTTAAATGAACGACGAATGGAGAAAAAGAAGAGTCGTTTGCCTTTTCACTCAGTACCATCTCGTCCCTTCGCCCATCGTTCCGAGGAAGCCCGCCCTGAATCCAAAGGGAATACCGAGGAAGAGCCCATGCAGATTGACACAGCTCGCGGACCTCTATCCGCCAGCGAAAGGGAACATAGACGAAGGAAGGGGCTTTGCCTATATTGTGGTGCAGCTGGTCACCTAATTCGCGCCTGCCCCATTCGTCCAACCAAGCCCTTGGGAAACGCCAACTCCCGTCCCCAGTAAGAAGGGTGAGGACGGGATATCGTGATATACCTTCTATTTGCTCTTCCAGGGAGGAAGGAACTGCTCTTTTTCTCTTACCAGTTATCCTCCATTTAACTGATGGCCGTGAAGCAAGAACTTTGGCTTTATTGGATTGCGGAGCCAGTGGCCTATATTTAGATGAAACCTGGGCCAAAGAACAACAAATAACACAAATACCCAAAGAAATACCAGAACAGGTACATACTGTTGATGGGTCACTCTTGGCCTCTGGACCGGTACAATACACCACCCCTACTTTCTGTTTACAGTTCGGTAAACATCAGGAAATTCTCTCGTTTGACTTAATCTCATCACCACACCATGTCATGATCCTGGGAATTCCATGGCTTACACGGCACAATCCTTACATCAACTGGGAAACAAAAACCATTTCGTTATCCTCCCATTTTTGTCAACACCATTGCTATCCGGCCGGGGATTATTGGTCCCCAAAAAGTCTCTCAACAGCACCTGCCCAGGTGGGAGGATCCATTAATGTTCTACAGGGAGTTCCCAGACAGTATCAGGACTATATCGATGTATTCCAGAAGCCAGAAAGACCTGAATTGCCACCCCACAGAGAATACGACTGTGCCATTTCTTTAGAGCCAGACACTGTAGTTCCTTTTGGGCGGATGTACTCCCTCACCGAACCAGAGAAACAAATTCTGAAGGAGTACCTAGATGAGAATCTACAAAGTGGGTTAATAACTCCCTCCTCTTCACCCGCCGGGGCTCCTCTTTTCTTTGTACCAAAGAAAACCAAAGACCTGCGTCCCTGTATCGACTTCAGAGGGTTAAACAGGATCACTATCAAAGACCGGTATCCGCTACCCCTCATCAAAGACATCTTAGAAGCAGTCAGAGGAGCCAAGAGGTTCACTAAGCTGGATCTCCGAGGAGCCTATCATCTGCTAAGAGTCAGAGAAGGTGATGAGTGGAAGACCGCCTTTAGAACACCTTTTGGTCACTACGAATATAGAGTAATGCCCTTCGGACTCACTAATGCCCCGTCCATCTTTCAAAGATTCATGGATTCTATCTTTTCTGATCTTTTGCAACAAACAGTGGTAGTGTATCTTGACGATATCCTAATTTATTCGGTTCATCCAGAGGAACATTCCAAACACGTCCGCCAAGTCTTAGAAAGACTCCGACAACATCATTTGTTCTGTAAGCCTGAAAAATGCGAATTTGATCAGATAGAAGTGAAATATTTGGGATACTGTATAGACCAAACCGGAATTGCCATGGACTCAGACAAAGTACAGGCTATATTGAACTGGCCATCTCCTTCTTCCATCAAGGAGACTCAATGTTTTCTGGGACTAGCCAACTTCTACCGGCAGTTCATAGCAGACTTTGCCCAGAGAACCAGCTTCATTACTCAAACCCTCAAAAAGGAACACCTAAAGAAAGGTTTTTGTTGGACACCAGGCGCTGAGTCAGCTTTTCAGGACTTAAAGAAAGCCTTTAGTCAAGCCCCTATTTTTCGACACCCAGACACTAGCAAACAATTCATTGTTGTCACAGACGCCTCAGAAAGAGCCATTGGGGCTGCCTTGTTACAAAGACAAGACGATGATGACCTAGAACACCCTGTATTCTATCTATCCCACATTCTATCTGATTCTGAGCGAAACTATTCCGTGCTAGAACGCGAATTACTCGCCTTAAAGGTCGCGTGCACTGAATGGAGACACTTTTTGATGGGATCAAAGGAGCCCTTCGAAGCCCGGACCGATCATAGAAATCTACAGTGTTTAAGAAATTTCCAGTGCCAAAATAGCCGGCAAGCTCGATGGGCCTTCTTCTTCAGCCAGTATGATTTCTATATCACCTACATCCCTGGTTCTCAGAACATCCTGGCGGATGCCCTGTCCCGACGTTATCCTGGGTGCGGTGATTCCGCGGTTCAAAACTTATTCGACAACAATAAAATCATAGGGGTAGCACAGACCTTTTTAGATCAAGTTAAGTCTGAATATGCCCGTCTACACGAAACAGAACTAAAGAGGTTACGTCCACAGCTGCACATAGATCATGACTACTATTATCATGATAAGGCCCTGTTTTTACCCACTAAAACAGTGCAAATCGAAGCCTTACACATGTGCCATGATTCTCCTATTGCGGGTCATCGAGGAGTGAAAGCGACTCAAGATCTTTTGCTTCGCTCTTTCTGGTGGCCAACTCTCAAGGCTGACACTGAGGCATATGTGTTATCTTGTCCTACATGTGCTCAAGCCAAAACACCCCGAACCAGACCTGTGGGCTTACTCCGCCCATTACCTGTTCCCCCAGGCCCATGGCTTACCATATCCACCGATTTTATGTGCGCCTTACCTTCCTCAATGGGAAACCACGTCATAATGGTAACTGTGGACTCCTTCACCAAGATGGCCCACTTCACGGCCTTGAGAAAGTTACCCACGGCAAAGGAGTTAAGTCAGGTCTTTACTCAAGAAATTTTCAGGCTACATGGGCTACCCCAAGTTATTATATCAGACAGAGGTCCCCAATATATCTCCCGTTTCTGGAACCAATTCTGCAAGATCTTGGGGATCCAGGTGGCCTTGTCATCCGGGTTCCACCCTCAAACCAATGGACAAACAGAACGACTCAATCAGGGTCTCGAGCAGTACTTACGTAGCTTCTGTAACGCTACACAAAGTAATTGGGCTCCCTACTTACCGCTTGCCGAATTCTCCTATAATAACTCTCTACACAGTGCCTCTAAAGTCTCTCCTTTCTATGGCTCCTATGGTTTCCATCCCAGGGCCTTCCCAACTCCCCTGAGAGACAACTCCAACCTTCCCGCCATCTCCTCTTTCGTTCGACAGCTACGGGGTATACAGCGAATTATCCATTCTAACCTTGTGTCCACCAAGTCCCGCATGAAGACAATAGCAGATAGGAGACGCTGTGCGGCTCCTCTATATCAAGTCCATGATAAGGTCTGGCTCTCCTCTAGATTCCTACCTCTCCGACTCACCCAAAACAAATTCAAGCCCCGCTTTTATGGTCCCTTTCTCATTCTCAAGAAGATCAACCCAGTGTCCATGCGTCTTCGCCTACCTCGGACATGGAAGATCCACCCAGTATTCCATGTCTCGCAACTGAAACCTTACCGTCCTGATCTCTTTCATAGGCAGTTGCCCTGTCCCCCTCCTTTGTTGGTTGACAATGTGCCTGAATACGAAGTGCAGGAGGTCTGTGACTCTCGATTTTTCCATGGGCGCCTCCAATACCTTATTCATTGGAAGGGGTACCCTTTGAGTGAGTGTTCCTGGGAGGATGCCTCTTCACTCCATGCTCCTCTTTTAATCCGCCGCTTTTTTCGGCTCTTCCCTCACAAACCCGGGGCCTCGGGGAGGGGGCATACTGTTACACCGCAGCGCTCGCTGCGGCCGCGGGCTCAGGTTGCCGCGGTACGGCACGTTAATTTTGCCGCGGCCGACGCCCGGGCCGCAGTAGACGCCGAGGCAGACACCCAGGTCGCGGGGGTCGCCGCAGCTCCGGCGAGGGCCATAAAGGCTCCAAGGAGCCGGTCTGGGGGTCACGGCGCTCGCCGCTCCCCCTTTTTCAAGTTCTGCCTTAAAGGCAGACGCGGCAGAGCCTGAAACCCCGAGGGGGTTTCAGGCATGGCCGCACACAGCGCATTATGCGCTTAACATTTATTTCTCTTGCATGTATTCACCTGCCCACCACCACTTACCGATGTTCCTAGGACAAACCGAACCCTTACACTGGGGGTTCTTTATACTTGCCTTTTTTCTCTTCCCAGCATGCTTACCACTTCCTCTCTACCCAGCATGCATTGTCTAACACACATACCTAATTCATTACTGTTTTCTTTTCCCCAATCCAAGATGGCGGTGTTCTACTTCCTGTTTCCTGTTTCCTCTCCAGGGGTATTTAAGGGGATTCCAACTGCCTGTTCATTGCGTTGCAACACTCCTTGGTGATAGTCACGCTCCTATTTGATATCCTTCTGCGAATCCTGTCTGTTCCTGATTTGCTTTGTTTTCCTGCCTTCCTGAACTGCGGTCCTAATACCCTGGTGTCCTCCTTTTCGTTTCAGGGAGTTCCTGTGGAGGTTTTTTACCCTACTGGGGTTTTTCCTCTGGGACTCCTTCTGGAGGGCACGGACTGTAGTGGTTCGCTCATACCAAACAGCACCGTGGCTACCGGAAGGGGTCGCCCCTACCTCGGCCAGAGCAGAACCCGTCGGAACAAGGACCGTTCCCCTACGCCTCTCCGCTCCGAGGGTAAGACCGTTGAGAACCGCGACAACAACCACAGGCCATTGTTGGCCAAACACAAGCTGTGCCCAAGCTCCTGGATGCCAGTCGTTCTTGTTTCCTAACGTCTGAATCACATCCTTTGTCACACCCAGGTGTTATGCATACCATCAATGTCACGCCCAACGGTCCAAGAGAACACACCTTTCCCTTTTTTCAGATAGTAACAGTGTTAAGAAATCTGTAGCACTGAGAACCAGTTTAGCCTAATAAGATTGAGGTGTAGGCCGTATATCAAACCCAGAGCCCATCCCCACAACCTGTGTCATGCCCAGCGGTCCAAGTGAAGAGCATCTCTTAAAACAGAGATGCTGACCCTATATCACACCCAGGGATGCGTACCATCTGTGTCACACCCAGCGATCTAAGTGAAGAGCAACTCTTAAAACAGAGATGCTGACCCTATATCACACCCAGGGATGTGTAACATCTGTGTCACACCCAGCAGTCCAAATGATCAGCAACCTAAACAATATTCAAAATGATTTAAACAATATTCACCTGTCCTAATGTGGATAATCAAAAAAAGGTGACTTCTGCGGGTTATGCTTTTTCCTAGTTTGCCACACGCCAAATGCTAGGACTAAGGCTCTGGTGTAGTCTCTTACTCTTCTGACGGCGGCTTCAGGACGGACCTCAATCCCGCGGATATAGCAGAACTTCCAGTCAATTGCGGCATCTGCTCACCTTTCTTGTTGTGCAAATTTGAATCCGTCTGGGCTAGGTCCCCTTCGGTCGTAGTGCAGTCCGAGGAACCAATCAGCTCCTTGCTGGCTCACCTAAATGTTGCTCAAATGTATATTTACCTTACAAAACAAAAGACAAGAGGTGTCTTGCAAAATATGAACAGTTTAATTAAACAGTACGGCCAGGCGAGCAGTTACAGAACTAGGGTATACGGACTGTCTCTTAATATACTGGAGTAGGTTTTTATACATTTCTCTGAGTACTATAAAGTAATAAAAAAAATTCCTTCTTGGTTAGGAATGCGAACAGTTGTCATGGATTCATAAATAAGGTCCAGATAACAATTGCAGGTGGGCGTCTACCTTGCCTGGACACAGTGTGGGCCAGCGAGTATGTGTTCAGATGTCCGGCCTGAGTGGCGTGTGGTTGCTGCGTGTGCAATGTTCTGTTTGGCGAAGTGTTCCTAAATACATGTGGTATCTAACTTTATGATGTTTGTAGAAAAGCACGCACCCCGCTGGCCATGTGTGTTGTATTGGGGCCAATCTTGTGGGGCCATTGTGGTGTTGCCTCGCCTATCTGTGGGATTTGATCTGTGTTTACTGTGTGCACATTTGTCTGCTTGCTACTTGTTACCCCACCTGTGACCTGTCAGTAACTTGAGGCCTAGGTCTCAGAGCCTGCCTGACCACATAGCTTCTTGCCGGGGTTGATGGAGAGTTCAGAAAGGGGGAATCTAATAATGGTGATGCAACTTTGTGTCTATGAATGTATTGTGTGAATCAACACTGATTATTTCAATATTAACAAAATAGCTAAGGCAATAAAATGATAACTTTCTAAAAGAGGAATTTTCAAAATAGTAATTTAAAATCCAACTTCACTATACATTAGGATTTTAAATTAGGATTCCAGAAAAACGAAACACGAAACAGTTATTACAGTTATAAAATGTACAAAGTCAAATCCAAAGTTATCCTATGGGAAAGATAGGTCTTGCAGTGGTGAAAAACAAATGTAAGAGTTTTTCACTACCAGGACATGCAAAATTTGAAAGTACATGTCCAACTTTATAAATACACTGCACTCTGCCCCTGAGGCTTCCCAGGGCCTACCTTAGGAGTCACTTTTATGTATTGTAAAGGAAGGTTTGGGCCTGGCAAAAGATTTATTTTGCCAGGTCAAAATGGCAGTTCAAAACTGCACACACAGGCTCAGCAGTGGCAGGCCTAAGCCATGTTTGTTCAACCCATTCGCTGCCAGGCCTTTTCCCTCTCAGGTACCACGCCTTTTTTTGGCTATATGGGGCATTTCATGCTTTGGCCCTCATAACTTTTTGTCCACATAAGCTACCCACACCAAATTTTCGTCCTTTTTTTCCAACATCCTAGGGATTCTATAGGTACCCACAGTTATGAGTTCCGTTGCAGGAGACCAAGAAGCCAAAATACAGCATTTTTTTTTTTTTTTTAAATGGGAAAAAGGGCTGCAGAAGTGGTTTTTTCCCTGAATATGGCATCAACAAAGGGTTTGCAGTGCTAAAATCACCATCTTTCCAGCTTTCAGGAACAGACAGACTTGAATCAGAAAAACACATTTTTCCACACAATTTTGGCATTTAATTGGGACATACCCCATTTTTACAATTTTTGGTGCTTTTAGCCTCCTTCCAGTTAGTGACAGAAATGGGTGTGAAACCAATGCTGTATCCCGGAAAGCTAAACATTTCTGAAAAGTAGACAACATTCTGAATTCACCAAGGGGTCATTTGCATAGATCCTACAATGTTTTCCTACAGAACAGAAACAGTTGAAATAAAAAATAAATTGAAATTGAGGTAAAAAAACAGCCATTTTTCTCCACTTTTTACTCTGTAACTTTTTCCTGCGATGTCATATTTTTGAAAGCAATATACAGTTACGTTTGCTGTACTCTTCTGGTTGTGGGGATAAATAGGGCTTGTAGGTTCATCAAAAACCCTAGGTACCCAGAGCCAGTAAATGAGCTGCACACTGCAATGGGTTTTCATTCTATACCGGGTATACAACAATTCATTTGGTGCCCATACTAGCATGTGAATTACAGGGCATTTCTCAAATAGACGTCTTTTTTTACACACTGTCTTACATTTGGAAGGAAAAAATGTAGAGAAAGACAAGGGGCAATAACACTTGTTCTGCTATTCTGTGTTTCCCCGAGTCTCCCGATAAAAATGGTACCTCACTTGCGTGTGTAGACCTATTGACCACAACAGGAAATGCAACATGGACATGTCACATTTTTACATTGAAAACTGATGTGTTTTTTGGAAAGTGCCTAGCTGTGGATTTTGATCTCTAGCTCAGCCGGCACCTAGGGAAACCTACAAAACCTGTTCATTTTTTAAAACTACACACCTATTGTAATCCAGGATGAGGTGACTTGTGGGACTCTCACCAGGTTCTGTTACCCAGAATCCTTTCCAAACCTCAAAATTTGGCCCAAAAAAACCTTTTTCCTCACATTTCGGTGACAGAAAGTTCTGGAATCTGAGAGGAGCCACAAACGTCCTTCCACCCAGTGTTCCCCCAAGTCTCCCCATAAAAATGGTACTTCACTTGTGTGGGTAGGCCTACTGCCCCTGAAAGGAATTGCCCCAAAACACTATGTGGACACATCAAAATTATCAGATACTAAAACTACCTGTTTTTGCAGCAGGGAGACCTACGTTTTTGGTCCTGGGCTCAGCAGCCATATAGGGAAACCTACCAAACCCAAACATTTCTGAAAACTAGACACCCAAGGGAATCCAGGGAGTTGTGACTTGAGTGTATCCCCCATTGTTTTCTTACCCAGAATCCTCAGCAAACCTCACATTTAGCTAAACAAAAAAAAAATCAAATTTTTCCCACATTTCTGTGTGGGATCACTACACTGGGACAAAGTCCCTACAACCCAACGTTCCCCTCAGTCTCCCAGTAAAAATAATTCCTCACGTGTGCAGGTGGGCCAAGTGCCTGTGACAGGGAAGAGCCAAAAACATGTTGAAATTGAAAGGGAACCAAAGCGGGTCCAGAAGGGCAGTTTGAAAAAAAACAAAAACATTTTGGGCTGACAAGTGGAACAGACTTTTTATCAGTACAGATGAGACAATGCTGGGTGGTAGGAATTTTGGGGATTCCTGCAGATTCCGGAAGGTTCCATCACAAAAATGTGTGATTTCCAGCAAAGTTGGAGGTTTTCAGGGCATTGTGGGTAAGAAAATGGTGCGGGTTGCATGTGAAGCACACCACCCTGGAATCACCCAGATGTTTAGTTTTGAGATGTGTCTAGGTCTTGTGGATTTTTCTACATGGCAGCGTCTCAAAGTCCAAAAAGTGCAGACCTCACCATTCCAAGTGAGTCGATTTTGAGAGTTAGCCAAGCTCTCATGGCCCAAATGTAAATCCAAAACCCAAAATAATCATATGTCCTCTTGCTTGCTGTGGAATAAGATGCTTTAGTGTGCGGGGGTAGAGCTGAAAGACTATTACCCTTTTCAGTTGGGGTGGGGGGCACAACCAGGCCCATACTTGTTGATAGCCACCACCACACTTTTTTTTTTTTTTTTAAATCCCTGGCATCTAGTAGACTTTCTGCCTCCCCCAGGGGTGTGGTTTGGGGGGGTAATTGCCCCATCTGCCCACTGGTAGGCAGAACCACCTTGGGCCCATTTATTTGTGGTAGGGGTATGTCCATACCCCCACACTCTTATTTTGAAAAAAAAAAAAAGTCTTACCTGGTCTCTGGGGGGCAGATGGGCCTTCCAAAAATAGGCCGATATGGCCAACAGTAAAATGCCCCCATGGGGAGCGACCCAAGCATAATAAAAACAGGCCGTTCTCTTCCAGGGGATCCTCATCAATAGTCATAAACATTGAATATTCCCGCCCTCGTGTGGGGATCCCGGAGCATATATAAAACACACACATGTATAAGTATAAAATATATATGAAAAATATAGCATTTTTTAGTAGACAATTTTCATACCAGATTCATGTATACATGTGTATAACAGCAATGCAGACTATATTGATAAACAGGCTAAAATGCTTTATTTCTATGGAGTTTTTTTTTTTTTTTAAACACTCTCCTTGATAATTACAAGAAAAAACGTTCCAAAGCCCCATAGCCGGGCACAGAAAAAGAAGTACCAGCAACACATGTGAAAAAAGAGAAAAAACGTCATTGAAAACAATAGAGCATTATTAGCCAATAGGCTGCATGCAGGTTAATATAGCAGAACCACAAAATTTGGCACCGTGCCTTTAAGACCCTGAGCACCTCCAGTATCACACCATGCCTCAGGGGTAAAGGAGAGGTGACAGTTGGTTCACAGTTAGGTCAGTTCTTTTTTCCGGCTTCTTGTGGGAGGATCCTGGAGCATTGAGCTCTCAATTTTTCTGAGTTTTTCACAGTAAAATATTCAAAAACAGTGTTTTTTCTACCTTCAGTCGACATTTTTCACCTTTTTCTGAGTGAGGGGATTTTTTCCTGACTGGAAAATGCCTTCTCTTTTTGTGAAGTGCCCTTCCTGTGGGAAGAAGAAGGCCCAGTCTGATACACACTATCTCTGTATTGTGCATTTGCCTCAGAGCCACTGCCCTGACACATGCAGGCACTGTAAAAACATGTCCAAAAGGACTCTGAAGGACAGAGAGAAAATCAGACTTCATGGTCTTCATGAGAGGCAGAAAACATCGTCCTCTTCGCTTCCCAGGGAGTCAACAAGCCATTCTCAGGAGAGACAGGCTAGATTGACGTCAGCTGGTAAGAAGGTGCCTGTCTGTTCCCCGTCGACGTCATCGCTGCCACCGTCGCATCATCGCAGATTGCCGTCAATGGCTATCTGACCGACGTCGAAGGATACGACATCGAAGGCGCACAGCCATCATCGGGACAGATCTCCGTTGACGGCAACCCCACCGATCGACGTCGAGCCAGCACCGCCGTGCTCGTACGCCGTCTAAGGCATCACACCCCTCGACGACATGGAAGACGACGTCGAGATCGCCTCAACGGGGAGAGCAGAGGCTTCTGTCGTCAGCGGTCCATCACTCGACGGCGAAGCATACGACGTCGAGCCACGCACATTCAAGGGACCACCGGTCGCCGTCGAGGCACTTGACGTCGAGACCTGAGCAGTCCACGGTACTTCCTTCAACGTCGGTACACCTTTCGACGTAGAACAGGTACTGCCTATCTCTCAAGCGGAAGAGCGTCAGCAACTACCGGCTGACAAGAATGTCACTCCACCAAGTCCAGTGGTCTCCATAAGGAGTGGATCGTCTAGACGGTCAAGGGCCGCATTGTCAGGGCACATCTCGCCCATAAACCTATCGCCAAGGTGGTTGGAGAGTCTTAACAAGGCGCCTGCTTCTCCAGACTCTTAATACTCGCGGATGTATTCACCATCAGCGTTGCTTCCGAGGACACCATCGCCAACGGCGCATACAGAACGGGCTCGTTCTACGTCTCGCCAGTCTGCCAGTAGGCCTCGGCGCACTACAACAAGATCTAGGAGCAGGTCATGCTCCCAGAGAAGGTCTAGGTCAAGGTCGCGCCATCACAGAAGGTCTCCTTCTTGGTCCACATCGTCGAGGTCTTCCATAAGAGGTTACTCCCCGCCTCTGATGGATTCTCCAACAGCTAGAGTTTCCCCGGTGGATGACATAACAACCTTCAATGAGGTGCTGCTCAGGGGAGCACAAAAGCTTAATATTGATGTCCCGGAACCGTCAACCTCCTTGTCAGTAATCTTTGAAACCCTGCAACACAGGACGGTTTCAAAGAAGTTGTACCACTCGTGCCTGGTCTTCTCCAGCCAACCATGGAGACTTTTTTAACGCCAGCAACCTCTGTTCAGCTCCCACTAGGATCCTGAAAAAATACAAGGCCCCTGATCAGGATCCTTTGTTTCTCAGGGCTGATCCACCACCAGACTCAGTCATATTAGCCGCAGCACGCAAGACGCATTCAGTGGCGTCATCCTCTACGGTTCCACTGGACAAGGAGAGTAGACACCTGGACTCTCTGGGGAGGAAGATGGGTGGCACGGCGGCATCGATGATGAAGGTCTCCAGCGCCTCAGCACTCCTAGGCAGATATGATCGATCCCTCTGGGACTCGCTGAGCAGATTTGCGGAAAAGCTGCCCAGAGAGGACAGGTAGGACTTTCAGGAGATCCTTTAGGAGGGAAGTCTGGTGTCCAATCAAATCATCAGTGCAGCAGCAGACGGTGCAGACTTGGCAGCACATGGATACGCGCATGGGGTATGCGCAAGAAGATCTTCCTGGCTGATGCTTACAGGGTTAAAGCAGGAAGCGCAACAGCGTATCATGAATCTTCCGTTTAATGGAAACTCGTTATTTGGAACCCACACCGATGATGAGATGGCACGTATGAAGGCGGAGGTCGAAACAATGAGGGCAGTGGGCCTCGAAAGAAGGAAAGACTTCAGAAGGAGGTACAGGCCTTACGACAGGCGCCCGTTCCAACAGAGGGTTCAAACCCCTCATTGGTCCCAGAGGCCGCAACAGAAGCAAGGGCGTCCCCTCTTTCAGTCTCGCAAGGCCACAAGAGACCGAGGATCAAGCAGACCTCCGCAGTCTACCCCCAAAGCCCCCGCAAAACAATGAGAGTTTGCTTCCCTTAATACCGTACACCACTCCGGTTGGGGGAAGTATCAAAGCGTTCGCTCACGAGTGGCATGGCATAACAAAAGACAAATGGGTGCTGAACATTGTAGAGAGTGGATACTCTCTTCTTTTCCGACAACCTCCACCTCATTTGCCACCAACCAAGTCGAGACCTGCTCAGATGAACTTACTACGCAAAGAGGTTCGTGCTCTGTTACAGAAAAGAGCGATAGAAAAGGTGCCAGCCGCACAGAGAGGAAAGGGGGTATACTCCCGCTGTTTTCTAGTAGCAAAAAAGGGTCGGGAAGGAGTCTTGAGACCGATTCTAGACTAGGCTACTGAACAAATACATACGGAAGCAAAAATTCAGAATGCTGGCTCTTCATCAGATTTTCCCTCAACTGCATCGAGGAGACTGGATGTGCTCCATAGATCTGCAGGATGCGTATTTTCATATCCCGATCATTCCCAAACATCGGAAATTCCTACAATTGGTGATAGCCTCCCAACACTATTAGTTCAAGGTGCTTCCTTTCGGCCTAAAATCTGCCCCTCGCGCATTCTCCAAGTGTGTAGCAGTGGTAGCGGCGCATTTAAGGAAGCAGAAAATCTTCATTTATCCATACCTAGATGACTGGCTACTGAAAGCCTCCTCTCCGGAACAGGCGAAAAAGCATCTAGACATTATGCTTAGTGTTTTCCGATCTCTAGGTCTGCAAGTCAACTTCCAAAAGTCCACCCTCATCCCAACACAAACCCTCCACTACCTGGGAGCGATACTAAATACAGAGCTCGAAACAGTGTATCCTTCGGAGGAACAACTGTTATCAATAAGGAGGAAGTGTTGCGATCTTCTGGGTTTCCCCGCGCCTACAGCCCGTCAGGTGACATCTCTGTTGGGCTCCATGGCCTCTTGCATTTTCATTGTCCCGAACGGCAGATTGCATATGAGACCTCTTCAAGAGGCTCTAGAGGAAAACTGGAATCAACACACAGGCCACTGAGAGGGCAGAATGCTTCTTCCGGTAGGAGCGCGACGATCATTACAATGGTGGATGCGCAGACATCACCTGTCAGTAAGAGTTCCTCCTTTTCACCATCCAATCCCGTCCGACACTCTGGTAACGGATGCATCGCTTCAGGGCTGGGGAGCTCATCTGGGTTCCCTTCAAGCTCAGGGCTTGTGGTCCAGCAAAGAGAAGTCGTACCATATCAACCTGCTGGAGCTCAGAGCGGTTCATCTGGCTCTCAAATCATTTGCTCCATCGATACAGGGAAAATCTCTCCTGGTGCAGACGGACAATACGACAACATTGTATTATCTGAACAAGCAAGGAGGAACGAGATCCGGGCCCCTGTCTCGGGAGTCTCAAGCCATTTGGCATTGGCTCATTGCGAGGGGAATGTCTCTTACAGCAATTCACCTCCCAGGGCAGCAAAACGTGGAGGCGGACTTCCTAAGCAGAACCCTTGAGGACGCCCACGACTGGGTTCTTCACGACGAGGTTGTAGAAGACATCTTCGTTCAATGGGGTCAGCCTCAGTTAGATCTGTTCGCAGACGAGGTAAACAAAAAATGCCCAGACTTCGCGTCCAGGTTCTACCATCCGGGGTTTCGAGGGAATGCCCTGTTGATCGACTGGTCAGGGATATTTCTCTACGCTTTTCCACCGATTCCCCTGATACCAGCGGTGATAAACAAACTCTACAGATCCAACACCAGAATGATTCTCATAGCCCCGCAATGGCCTCGTCAGTTCTGGTACACGGATCTCCTCAACCTGTCACGATTCACCCTGGGCTTACCGTCGAGGTTGTGAGCGGCCCCGGTTCCTGCAGGTCCTGCTTTGGCCGAGGTAGGGGCGACCCCTTCCGGTAGCCACGGTGCTGTTTGACAATAGTAAGCCACTACAGTCCGTGCCCTCCAGAAGGAGTCCCAGAGGAAAAACCCCAAAAGGGTAAAAAACCTCCAACAGGAACTCCCTGAAACAGAAGGAGGACACAAGGACGTTAGGACTGAAGATTCTGGAGTTCAGGAATTCTGGAGACGGAAGACAGATCAAGAATAACTGGCTCCACAAGAGGAAACCAGCCAGGGCGTGACTACCACCGCAGGAGTGTTGCAACGCAATGAGAAAGAAGCTAGATTCCCCTTATATACCCCTAGACAGGAAGTGAAAAACAGGAAGTAGTAATACCACCATCTTGGATTGGGGAAAAGGTCATAACTAATAATAGAGAACATGCATCTGAAAAAGAGAAACAATGCATGCAGGGAAGAGAGGAAGTGAACAGCATGCTGGGAAAGGGAAAGGCATGCATAAAAGCTAAGCATGTGCAGGCATCCGGCTTTTTGCCGTGTAACAGGTAAGTGGTGGCAGTGAGGGTTCCCTGGGGAATCCCAAATGTGTGTTATTTAAATATGTGCTGCGCGCGCTGAGCGCGGCAAGGATTGAGACGCGACTCGGTGTCTCCTACCCTGCCTGCCCAGGAACCAGCGGCCTGAGAAATGGGGCGCGGCGAGTGCTGCGACCCTTGACTCGAGCCGCGGCTTCCCCCGCGGCCCACCCACGGGCCGCCGCAGTCCCAGAGTGCTGCGCGGCGGCGGCCCGTGCTCGCTGCGGTGGCGCAACAGTAGGTCCCCCCCCCCCGAGGCCCCAGGTTTGTGAGGGAAAAGCCGGAAAAGGCGAGGGACCAAAAGAGGGGCATGAACTGAAGGGACATCTTCCCAGGAACACTCACTCATAGGGTAACCTTTCCAATGAACAAGATATTGAAGGCGCCCATGGAAAAACCGAGAGTCACAGATTTCCTGGACCTCGTATTCGGGTACATCATCAATCAGCAGAGGGGGAGGACAGGAAAATTGCCTGTGATAAGGATCAGGAAGGTAAGGTTTAAGTTGTGAGACATGGAACACAGGATGTATTTTCCAAGTCTGGGGCAGACGAAGACGCACAGATACTGGATTAATCTTCTGGAGAGTCAGGAATGGACCATAATAATGAGGTTTAAATTTGTTCTGGGTAAGTCGGAGAGGTAAAAATCTAGAGGAAAGCCAAACCTTATCGTGGACCTGATATTGTGGAGCCTCACAACGTCTTTTATCAGCCATCCTTTTCATGCGTGACTTAGTGGCCACAAGGTTAGAATGGATAACACGTTGGACACCCCGTAGCTGCCGAACACAGAAGGAGATGGCAGGAAGATTGGAAGTATCTTTCAGGGGAATTGGGAAGGCCTTAGGATGGAAATCGTAAGATCCATAGAAAGGGGAGACTTTCAAGGCACTGTGTATTGAGTTGTTGTAGGAGAATTCTGCAAGTGGTAAATAGGTAGACCAATTACTCTGCGTAGCATTGCAGAAGCTGTGTAAATATTGTTTGAGGCCTTGATTTAGTCGTTCCGTTTGTCCATTAGTTTGAGGATGGAACCCTGATGATAAGGCCACTTCTATTCCCAGGGTCTTACAGAATTGTTTCCAGAATCGGGAGATATATTGGGGACCCCGATCCGAGATAATGACCTGAGGTAATCCATGAAGCTGAAAGATTTCTTATGTAAAGATTTGGCTTAATTCTTTTGCCATTGGTAGTTTTCTTAATGCCGTGAAAAAAGCTATCTTAGTGAAGGATTCAACGGTCACCATAAGTACTTCATTTCCCACTGAAGAGGGTAAAGAGCACATAAAATCGGTGGAGATAGTGTGCCATGGACCTGGGGGAACAGGTAATGGGCGAAGTAATCCTACTGGTTTAGTACGGGGTGTCTTGGCTTGTGCACATATGGGACAGGATGATAAATAGTCTTCAGTATCCGCCTTGAGTGTTGGCCACCAGAAGGAGCGAAGCAGAAGCTCTTGGGTAGCTTTCATTCCGCGATGACCTGCGATGGGGGAATCGTGGCACATACGTAAGGCTTCTGTCTGGACTAACTTAGTGGGTAAGAACAGGGCCTTGTTATGGTAATAGTATCCTTGATCTACATGAAGTTGTGGGCGCAATTTATTCATCTCTGTAGTTTCTAGACGGGAATATTCGGACTTGACCTGGTCTAGAAATGTCTGTACTAAACCAATGATCTTGTTACTTTCAAATAGGTTCTGTACAGGAGAATCGCTACACTCAGGGTAACGTGGAGACAAAGCATCGGCCAGGATATTCTGAGAACCAGGGATGTATGTGATGTAAAAATCATATTGACTGAAAAAGAAAGCCCATCGAGCCTGCCGGCTGTTCTGACACTGAAAGTTTCTCAAGCATTGTAAGTTTCGGTGATCTGTCCGGGCTTCAAAAGGTTCTTTCGAGCCCATCATGAAGTGTCTCCATTCCGTGCACGCGGTCTTCAAGGCGAGTAACTCTCGTTCTAACACTGAATAGTTCCGCTCTGAATCGGATAAGATGTGTGGAAGGTAGAATACAGGGTGCTCTAACTCATCATCGTCTTGTTTCTGTAGTAAGGCAGCCCCTATAGCTCTTTCGGAGGCGTCTGCGACAATGATGAACTGTTTGTTGGTGTCTGGGTGCCGTAAAATGGGAGCTTGAATGAAGGCTTTCTTTAATTCTTGAAAAGCTAACTCTGCGTCTTGTGTCCAACAAAAACCCTTCCTTAGATTGTCTTTTTTAAGGGTTTGAGTAATGTAACTGGTTCTCTGGGCAAAGTCCGCTATAAATTGTCGATAGAAATTGGCCAATCCCAAAAAACACTGAGTTTCTTTGATGGAAGAGGGAGACGGCCAATCCAGTATAGCTTGAACCTTATCTGAATCCATGGCAACCCCAGTTTGGTTAATGCAATATCCCAAGTATTTTACCTCTGTTTGATCAAACTCACATTTTTCTGGTTTGCAGAATAAATGGTGTTGTCTGAGACTCTCTAGGACTTGGAGAACATGTTTAGTGTGTTGTTCTGGGCGGACAGAAAATATTAAAATGTCGTCTAGATAAACAACCACTGTTTGCTGTAGAAGATCGGGAAAAATAGAGTCCATGAATCTTTGAAAAATGGAGGGGGCATTGGTGAGCCCAAATGGCATTACTCGGTATTCATAGTGACCGAAAGGTGTTCTGAAGGCGGTCTTCCACTCATCCCCTTCCTTTATCCTTAAAAGATGTTATGCTCCTCTAAGATCCAACTTGGTGAATCTCTTTGCCCCTCTGACAGCTTCTAAGATGTCCTTAATAAGAGGTAGCGGGTACCGATCCTTAGTAGTGATCTTGTTTAATCCTCTAAAATCAATACAGGGTGTGAGAAAGTAGCCTCTTTCTAGCCTTGTTACCCTCACTTTTGGCCTGTTTGTGAGTATATGTCAGTGTGTTTTCACTGTCTCACTGGGATCCTGCTAGCCAGGACCCAGTGCTCATAGTGAAGACCCCATGTTGTCAGTATGTTTGTTATGTGTCACTGGGACCCTGCTAGGCAGGACCCCAGTGCTCATAAGTTTGTGGCCTATATGTATGTGTTCCCTGTGTGATGCCTAACTGTCTCACTGAGGCTCTGCTAACCAGAACCTCAGTGGTTATGCTCTCTCTGCTTTACAAATTGTCACTAACAGGCTAGTGACCAATTTCACCAATTCACATTGGCATACTAGAACACCCTTATAATTCCCTAGTATATGGTACTGAGGTACCCAGGGTATTGGGGTTCCAGGAGATCCCTATGGGCTGCAGCATTTCTTTTGCCACCCATAGGGAGATCTAACAATACTTACACAGGCCTGCCAGTGCAGCCCGAGTGAAATAACGTCCACGTTATTTCACAGCCATTTACCACTGCACTTAAGTAACTTATACGTCACCTATATGTCTAACCTTTACCTGGTGAAGGTTGGGTGCAAAGTTACTTAGTGTGTGGGCACCCTGGCACTAGCCAGGGTCCCCCCACATTGTTCAGGGCAAATTCCCCGGACTTTGTGAGTGCGGGGACACCATTACACGCGTGCACTATACATAGGTCACTCACTACCTATGTATAGCGTCACAATGGTAACTTCGAACATGGCCATGTAACATGTCTAAGATCGTGGAATTGTCACCCCAATGCCATTCTGGCATTGGGGAGACAATTCCATGATCCCCCCAGGGCTCTAGCACAGAACCCGGGTACTGCCAAACTGCCTTTTCTGGGTTTGCACTGCAGCTGCTGCTGCTGCCAACCCCTCAGACAGGTTTCTGCTCCCCTGGGGTCCAGGCAGCCCTGACCCAGGAAGGCAGAACAAAGGATTTCCTCTGAGAGAGGGTGTGACACCCTCTCCCTTTGGAAATAGGTGTGAAGGCTGGGGAGGAGTAGCCTCCCCCAGCCTCTGGGAATGCTTTGATGGGCACAGATGCTGCCCATCTCTGCATAAGCCAGTCTACACCGGTTCAGGGATCCCCCAGCCGTGCTCTGGCGCGAAACTGGACAAAGGAAAGGGGAGTGACCACTCCCCTGACCTGCACCTCCCTGGGGAGGTGCCCAGAGCTCCTCCAGTGTGCTCCAGACCTCTGCCATCTTGGAAACAGAGGTACTGCCGGCACACTGGACTGCTCGGAGTGGCCAGTGCCAGCAGGTGACATCAGAGACTCCTTCTGATAGGCTCTTACCTGTGTTGCTAGCCTATCCTCCTTCCTAAGTAGCCAAACCTCCTTTTCTGGCTATTTAGGGTCTCTGCTTTGGGGAATTCTTTAGATAACGAATGCAAGAGCTCATCAGAGTTCCTCTGCATCTCTCTCTTCACCTTCTGCCAAGGAATCGACCACTGACTGCTCAGGACTCCTGCAAAACCGCAACAAAGTAGCAAAGACGACTACTGCAACCTTGTATCGCTGATCCTGCCGCCTTCTTGACTGTTTTCCTGGTGGTGCATGCTGTGGGGGTAGTCTGCCTCCTCTGCACTAGAAGCTCCGAAGAAATCTCCCGTGGGTCGACTGAATCTTCCCCCTGCAACCGCAGGCAACAAAAGACTGCATCACCGGTCCTCTGGGTCCCCTCTCAGCACGACGAGCATGGTCCCTGGAACTCAGCAACTCTGTCCAAGTGACTCCCACAGTCCAGTGACTCTTCAGTCCAAGTTTGGCGGAGGTAAGTCCTTGCCTCCCCACGCTAGACTGCATTGCTGGGTACCGCGTGATTTGCAGCTGCTCCGGCTCCTGTGCACTCTTCCAGGGTTTCCTTTGTGCACAGCCAAGCCTGGGTCCCCGACACTCTAACCTGCAGTGCACAACCTCCTGAGTTGTCCTCCGGTGTCGTGGGATCTTCATTTGTGACTTCGGATGAGCTCCGGTTCACTCCTCTTCGTAGTGCCTGTTCCGGCACTTCTGCGGGTGCTGCCTGCTTCTGTGAGGGCTCCCTATCCTGCTGGGCGCCCCCTCAGTCTCCTCACGCAATTGGCGACATCCTGGTCCCTCCTGGGCCACAGCAGCATCCAAAAACCCTAACCGCGACCCTTGCAGCTAGCAAAGCTTGTTTGCGGTCTTTCTGCGTGGGAACACCTCTGCAAGCTTCTTCACGACGTGTGACATCCATCCTCCAAAGGGGAAGTTCCTAGTCCTCTTCGTTCTTGCAGAATCCACAGCTTCTACCATCCGGTGGCAGCTTCTTTGCACCCTCAGCTGGCATTTCCTGGGCATCTGCCCAATCTCAACTTTGTCACGACTCTTGGACTTGGTCCCCTTGTTCCACAGGTACTCTCGTCCGGAAATCCACTTTGGTTGCATTGCTGGTGTTGTTCTTTCTTGCAGAATTCCCCTATCACGACTTCTGTGCTCTCTGGGGAGTATAGGTGCACTTTACACCTTCTTTTCAGGGTCTTGGGGTGGGCTTTTTTTCTAACCCTCACTGATTTCTTACAGTCCCAGCGACCCTCTACAAGCTCACATAGGTTTGGGGTCCATACGTTATTCGCATTCCACTTTTGGAGTATATGGTTTGTGTTGCCCCTATACCTATGTGCTCCTATTGCAATGTATTGTAACTATACACTGCTTGCATTACCTCCTGTTGCTATTACTGCATATTTTTGGTATTGTGTAGTTAATTCTTGTGTATATTTGGCATCCTCATACTGAGGGTACTCACTGAGATACTTTTGGCATATTGTCATAAAAATAAAGTACCTTTATTTTTAGTATATCTGTGTATTGTGTTTTCTTATGATATTGTGCATATGACACCAGTGGTATAGTAGGAGCTTTGCATGTCTCCTAGTTCAGCCTAAGCTGCTCTGCTATAGCTACCTTCTATCAGCCTAAGCTGCTAAAAACACGTCTTCTACACTAATAAGGGATAACTGGACCTGGTACAGAGTGTAAGTACCCCTTGGTACCCACTACAAGCCAGGCCAGCCTCCTACACAGGGGCGCAAGTCTTTCGTCTTCTTAGGCACAAAGAAGAGAGGAGCCCCTGCAGGTGAAGAGGAGGGAGCAATCAATCCACTCTGTATGTTCTCCTCTAGGTATTCATTAAGGATCTGCTTCTCAGGTTCTGTTAGAGAGTACATTCGCCCAAAAGGAACCACAGCATCTGGTTCCAAAGGAATGGCGCAATCGTATTCTCTATGGGGTGGCAGTTCAGGTCTTTCTGGTTTCTGGAATACATCGGCATATTCTTGATAATGTCTGGGTACCCCCTGTAGGACGTTAATAGAACATCCCACCTTAGGGGGTGTTGTTAAGAGGCTCTTTGGGGACCAGTAGTCTCCTGCTAGGTAGCAGTGGTGTTGGCAGAAGTGAGAGGATAAAGAAATGGTTCTAGTTTCCCAGTTAATGTAAGGGTTATGCCGTGTGAGCCATGGAATTCCCAGGATCATAACGTGATGTGGTGAAGAAATCAAATCAAAAGAAAGGTTTTCTTGATGTTTCCCGAATTGGAGACATAAGGTAGGGGTGGTATACTGTACGGGTCCTGAGTCCAAGAGTAATCCATCAACCGTGTGGACTTGTTCTGGTACTTCCTTAGGTATTTGCAAAATCTGTCTCTCCCTGGCCCATGCTTCATCTAGGTAGATACCACTGGCTCCACAGTCCAACAAGGCCAGAGCTCTTTCTTCCCAGCCATCAGTTAAGTAGAGGATAATGGGTAAAAGGAAAAGAGCAGTTCCTTCCTCCCTAGAGGAACGAATGGAAGGTATTTCGCAATATCCTGTCCTCACCCTTCTCACTGAGGACGGGAATTGGCGTTTCCCAAAGGCTTGGCTGGACGGACAGGACATGTGCGAATTAGATGACCAGCCGCACAACAATATAGACAAAGTCCCTTCCTTCGTCTGTTTTCTCGTTCACTAGATGATAATGGCCCTCGAGCTGTATCGATTTGCATAGGCTCTTCCTCAGTAGCACCCTTAGTTTCAGGACGAACCTCTTCGGCACGATGAGGAAGGGTGCGAGACGTCACTGAATGTGATGGTAAGCGACTCTTCTTTCTCTCCATTCTTCGCTCATTTAACCGATATTCTATCGTCAAGGTCTGATCCATTAACCCTTTAAGATTCTCTATTCTGGCAGAGTACACCAGTTCGTCCTTAATGTCCTCTCTGAGACCCCTGCGAAACAAGGTCACCAAGGTACGTTCCACCCAGGACGTCTCTGTTGCCAATTGTCTGAAACGAGTGATGTATTGTAATACGTCCTGATTTCCTTGCTGGATATCGCAGAGAGCTTCTTCTGCTGAAGACTCGAGTCCAGGGCGCTCAAACATCTGCTTAAAGTAGTGACAAAGCTGGAATAATTAGACAAGCTAGGGTCGTTGCTTGTCACTAAAGGAGTTGCCCATGCTAGGGCTGGGCCAGATAGGGTGCTAATCAAATATCCCACCTTGGTCTTGTCTTGCATAAATTGTGAGCGGTGGAATTCGAAATAGACCGTCAAGGCATCCAGGAATTCTCTCAATTTGTTAGGATCCCCGGAGAAACGAGGTGTAGTGGCGGAGACCGTAGGAACATCAGTGGTTCTGGAGGCGAAGGCTTGTCAGTAGACAGTGTTTTCGGTACGTAGCTGTTGAAGTTCTTGAGCCTGTTGTTGTATAGTCAGGAGCAGGGTTTGGCTTGTTGGTTCTGTACTCATCACTGGATTATCCATGGTTCCGGACTGCAACTGGAGTTTTGGGCGTTGCAATCTGTCACGATTCACCCTGGGCTTACCGTCGAGGTTGATGAGAGGTGGTGAGCGGCCCCGGTTCCTGCAGGTCCTGCTTTGGCCGATGTAGGGGCGACCCCTTTTGGTAGCCACGGTGCTGTTTGACAATAGTAAGCCACTACAGTCCGTGCCCTCCAGAAGGAGTCCCAGAGGAAAAACCCCAAAAGGGTAAAAAACCTCCAACAGGAACTCCCTGAAACAGAAGGAGGACACAAGGACGTTAGGACTGAAGATTCTGGAGTTCAGGAATTCTGGAGATGGAAGAAAGATCAAGAATAACTGGCTCCACAAGAGGAAACCAGCCGGAGCGTGACTACCACCACAGGAGTGTTGCAACGCAATGAGAAAGAAGCTAGATTCCCCTTATATACCCCTAGATAGGAAGTGAAAAACAGGAAGTAGTAATACCACCATCTTGGATTGGGGAAAAGGTCATAACTAATAATAAAGAACATGCATCTGAAAATGAGAAACAATGCATGCAGGGAAGAGAGGAAGTGAACAGCATGCTGGGAAAGGGAAAGGCATGCATAAAAGCTAAGCATGTGCAGGCATCCGGCTTTTTGCCGTGTAACAGGTAAGTGGTGGCAATGAGGGTTCCCTGGGGAATCCCAAACGTGTGTTATTTAAATATGTGCTGTGCGCGCTGAGCGCGCTACGCGCGGCAAGGATTGAGACCCGACTCGGTGTCTCCTACCCTGCCGCGCCTGCCCAGGAACCGGCGGCCTGAGAAATGGGGCACGGTGAGTGCTGCGACCCTGGACTCGAGCCTCCGCGGCCCGTGTTCTCGCCCGCGGCGCAACACAACCTGTCAGAACAACCACACAAGAGGCTGCCGTGCAGACCAGATCTCCTTTGCAGGCTGGGAGGCAAGATTCTTCACCCCAACCTTCCCTCTCTGAGCTTGACGGCATGGCTCCCGAATTCCTGCAGTATGGGCATCTAGGGCTCTCGCAGGAATGCATGAACATCTTAAAGGAGTCCAGAAGGCCTTCCATGCGGCGCTCTTACGCGTTCAAGTGGAAGAGATTCTGCATATGGTGTCGTCAGCAGGGTCAGAATCCTATTCTGGCTCAGGAGGAGGTCATATTGTCTTACCTGCTCCATCTGGCAAAATCAGGTCTGCAAGTGTCATCTATTAAGGTACATTTATCTGCCATTACAGCTTATCGTAAGTCACCTTCTCAGGAATCCTTCTTTACAATGCCAGTAGTCAAGGATTTCTTAGAAGGTTTAAAGAAGATTTTTCCACCCATTCGAAAACCCTCGCCTCCATGGGAACTGAACATAGTATTATCTAGACTCATGGGCCCTCCTTTCGAGCCTATCCACAAAGCTTCTTTGCAGCACCTTACGTGGAAGACAGCTTTTCTTGTAGCCATTACTTCGGTGAGGAGGGTCAGTGAGATTCAGGCCTTGTCCTCCAAGGAACCATACACGGTTTTCCATGAAAATTGAGTTGTTCTAAGAACTCATCCATCATTCTTACCGAAGGTGGTGTCGGATTTTCACATCAATCAGACTATATCACTACCAACTTTTTTCCCCAATCCGGATGCTCCAGCGGAGAAAGCATTGCACTCCCTGGATTTGAAAAGAGTGCTAAAATTTTACCTGGAGAAGACCAAATTGATTAGACGATCTCACCACCTGTTTGTAAATTACAGACATATGAGAACAGGCGATGCAGCCTCAAGACGAACCATATCTAGATGGATAGTTTCATGTATTGTTACTGCATATCAATTGGCTAACAAAAAGTTATTGGTTAGGCCTAGGGCTCATTCGACAAGAGGAAAAGCGGCTACTGCTGCCCTCCTTAATAATAATCCAATCTCTGAAATCTGTAAGGCTGCTACATGGAAGTCTGTACATACATTTACTAGGCATTACTGTTTAGACTCAGATGCCAGAGCGGACGCTCAAGTTGGGCAAGCGTCTCTGAGAAATTTGTTTGCATAGTGTATGTCTTTTTCCTGCTCTTCTATTAGACAGTCTGCAGAGATAAGGGCTTGCTAATCTATTCAATGTTTATGACTATTCATGAGGATCCCCTGGAAGAGAAGGATAAGTTACTTACCTGTAAATCCTAGTTCTCTTCCAGGGGTATCCTCATCAAAGTAATAAACAACCCACCCTCCTCCCCGGACGCAAGTCTCCTAGAAGTGTAGGACAGACTATCTTTCGAATCGGCTACACAGATTGTCACCGTAAAAAAGTACTGACCTAACTGTGAACCAACTGTCACCTTTCCTTCACCCCTGAGGCATGGTGGGATACTGGAGGTGCTCAGGGTCTTAAAGGCACGGTGCCAAATTTTGTGGTTCTGCTGTATTAACCTGCTTGCAGCCTATTGGCTAATAATGATCTATTGTTTTCAATGTAGTTTTTTCTTTTTTCACATGTGTTGCTGGTACTTCTTTTTCTGTGCCCGGCTATGGGGCTTTGGAAAGTTTTTTCTTGTAATTATCAAGGAGAGTGTTTAAAAAAAAAAAAAAACTCCTTAGAAATAAATCATTTTAGCCTGTTTATCAATATAGTCTGCATTGCTGTTATACACATGTATACATGAATCTGGTATGAAAATTGTCTTGCTATATTTTTCATATATATTTCATATTATACATGTGTGTGTTTTATATATGCTCGGGATCCCCGCACAAGGGCGGGAATATTCAATGTTTATGACTTTGATGAGGATACCCCTGGAAGAGAACTAGGATTTACAGGTAAGTAACTTATCCATCTGCCCCCTGGGGGGTCAGAAATGGCCTAAAAATATTTTGCCCCCTGGGGAGCGGGCCCTTGTGCGAGGGGCGCCCTAGTGAGGGCAGGCACAACCCATTCAGGTGTAAGTGACCACTCCTTCCTCCACTCTAGCTCAGATGGCTCATCAGGATATGCAGGCTACAGGACGCTAGCCTGGTGTGGTGGGTACCTAAGGTCCCTGGACACCCAGGTATCCCCTCAGTGAAATGTAGGCAGTGTCCAGAAGCCGGGCACTCTAGAGGTAACCAAGGTCTATCTAGGAGACATGCAAAGTTCATCGGAGCAAATCACCACAGACGACTAGAAGGGCAACCCACCAATTGGAGGTAAGTAATACACTAGTAGTCAGGCAGAAGCATAGAAAAAGGTTAAAAAACAGTGCAAATACCAATAAACAATAGTGACCCTCGGGGGGGCACAAACCATATACTAAAAGAGATGGAATGCGAATAAGGCACCCCCACCTACGTAAGTAAAATGTGTAGAGGGGGGCTAGGGATATCAGAAAACCACAAAGGTAAGTAACACAATGCCTCCCAGCGACCAGGAATGTAGGAGTAAAACACTAGATGTTCCCCAAACCACCCAAAAGGAGGAAAAGAAGACACCCAGAGTAGACTGCAAGAAAACCAGCAGTGGATTCCTAAAGTAAGAAGACCTGTGGAGAGAGGGGACCAAGTCCAAGAGTCACAGTGGAGTCAAGGAGGAGTAGGAGCTACTCCCACCCAGCTGTAGTTGCAGGAGTTGGTCGACGGTGATGAAGAACAGGTCAGCACTGCAGCTGAAGAAGAGTTCCTGATGGATGCAGATAATGTCCCACGCTTGAAGGAAGATAGCAGACGGGTGTCGGTGCAGGAATTCCACCAAAAAGCCTTGGCAAAGGCAAACTCATGGTTAGTGGAAAAGTGGTGCCTACCAGGGACCAGCAAGGCCCAGGAGGACTCAACCCAGGAGGGGGAGTCACAGGGGGCCCTCAGTTTTGCAGAGAGTCCACAGGAGCAGAGGCAGCACCCACAGGAGTCCAACAGCACGGGAACACAGGAGTCGCAGAAGAAGCCCACACAGCACTACAAACCACGCCGCAGGAGAACCACGCAGGAGGCTGTGCTTTGCAGGATGGAGTGCTGGGGGCTGGAGTACATGTCGCCTGAATATCCCTTGAAGGAGATGCATACAAGCCTTGATTCTGTACACGGGGGTACTGTTCTGCGTGGGAAGGCAGAGGCTTACCACCACCAAAGTCACACAGCTGACAGAGAGAACCAAGAGGACTACTCCAGACTACCAACAATGATTCAGGATCCATGCAGCTCAAGATGAGGGGAGATCAGCACAGCCAGTCGTCGCTTGTTGTAGGTGCCTGCGGTTGCAGAGGAGTGACTCCTTCACCCCAAGAGAGATTCCTTCTTCTTCTTGTGCAGGCTGAAAAGTTGCAGTCTTCTGAGGATGCACGGCCGGGGAAATGTTGCAAAGCTGACAGGAGACGTGGAAACACAGTTGCAGAAGAGTCTTCTTCGTTGTAGCAGCTTTGTTGGCTCCTGGAGGATCCAGTCACAGTTCCAGTGGGCAGAAGTCAAAGTGGAGTTTGCAGAGGAGTCCTGCTGGAGCACCCACCCAACAGAGAGACCCTAAATAGCTCTGAAAGGCGGATTGGTCACCTAACGAGGTAAGCACCTATCAGGAGGGGGCTCTGATGTCACCTGCCTGGCCTGGCCACCCAAATGCTCCCAGAGTTCACTGCCAACCTTAGAAACAAGATGTCAGAACACAGGGACCCTCTGGAGGAGCTCTGGGCACCACCCCTGTGGTGGTGATGGCCTGGGGAGTGGTCACTCCCCTTTCCGTTGTCCAGTTTTACGTCAGAGAAGGGACTGGGGGTCCCCTGAACCGGTGTGGACTGGTTTATGCACAGAGTGCACCAAATGTGCCCTTCATAGGAAACCAGTGGCTTGGGGAGGCTACCCCTCCCAAGCCAGTCACACCTATTTCCAAAGGGAGAGGGTGTTACCTCCATCTCCCAAAGGTAGGGCCCTATGTCCAGAACACGTGTAAAATTGTGTCCCCGCTCTCACAAAGTCTAGGAAAATGGATCTGGAGTTTGTGGGGGCACCTCTGCCAGTGCAGGGGTGCCCACACACACAGGTACCTGCACCCTGGCCTCTGGGCTGAGAGGGCCTAACATAGAGGAGACTTACAGTGACCTGTAGTGAAAATGGGTGCATGCACCCATTTCACACTGACTACAATGGCAGTCCTGCAAAAACCTTTGCATGGGCTCCCTATGGGACGTATAATAACTGCTGCAGCCCATAGGGATCCCCTGGAACCCCAATGCCCTGGGTACCATATACTAGGGACTTACATGGGGGACCAGTATGCCAATAGTGGGCATATAAAGTTACTAGCAACCAAATTTAGAGGAGAGAGCATAGTCACTGGGGTCCTAGATAGCAGGATCCCAGTGAACACAGTCAAACAAACAGACAAACAGGCAAAAAGTGGGGTAACCAAACTAGAAAGAGGCTACTTTCTTACACAAGCGACACCCCGCCCACCTTTGTGTCGCTGTCTAGAGGAGATTCACAAACAGCCCAACTGTCAGTCTGCCCCAACAGGGAATACACAAACAGGCAGAGTGACAGAATGGTTAAAGAAAGTGGAATTTTCAAACTAACAATCTAAAAAACAACTTTACTGAAAGATGTATTTTAAAATTGTAAATTCAGAGACACCGAACTCCACATTTCTCCCTGCTCTCAAAGGGAATATGACTTTAAGAATATTTAGAGGCATTATGAGAATGATAGGCCTTGCAACAGTGAAAACCGAATTTAGCAGGATTTCACTGTTAGGACATGTAAAACACATCCCTACATGTCTCACCTTTAACATACACTGCACCCTGCCCAGGGGGCTGTCTAGGGCCTACCTTAGGGGTGCCTTGCATGTATAATAAAGGAAGGTTTAGGCCTGGCAAGTGGGTACACTTGCCAGGTCGAATTGGCAGCTTAGAACTGCACTCATAGACACTCCCTCCTCGACCATGGCTCTTCTGTGCTGTGTTCTCTCTCCTCTCCTCCTGGACCACAGCTCTTCTGTGCTTCTCTGTTCTCCCCTCCCTCCTGGACCACAGCTCTTCTGTGCTGTGCTCTCTCCTTTTCTCCTGGACCACAGCTCTTGCATGCCTCTCTCCCCTCCTAGACCACAGCTCTTCTGTGCTTCTCTGCCCTCCTGGACCACAGCTCTTCTGTGCTCTGCTCTCCCCTCTCCTCCTGGACCACAGCTCTTCTGTGCTTCTCTGCTCTCCACAGCCCTCCCAGTTCGCCCTCCCCCTCTCAAAGCCCCCCTCCCTCCTCTCCACAACCTTCCCTCCCCTCCCCAGCCCACCATACCCTCCATGCCACCCACATCCCTCACTGCCTCTCCTCAGCCCTCCCTCTCCCTCCATCTCTCCCACCCCACTCTCCCCCAGGTCAACACATCCCTCCACAGCCCTCCCTCCCCACAACCTTCTCCCAGCCCGCCCCTCCCCCTCCCTCCCGAGCCCTACTCCCCCCCCCCCCCCGCTCCCACCTAATGCTTCTTCCCCTCTCCCAAGCTCCCCCTCCCCCTGCCCTCCACAGCCTCCCCCCTCCCTCCCTCGCCTGCACCGGGTCCTCCGGGCCTGCAGTTGGAGCTGCGCTCTGCTCCTCCTGTTGGTTTCCTGCGGAGGGAGGAGGGAGGAGGGAGGGAGCGTCACCTCGGCTGCACAGCTCCTGTTTGGGTATCTGCACAGGGTGGGCCCCGGCCCCCGATCGGACCCGCTTGTCCCGCGGTGAGCATCGCCGGGGGGCGGGGGTGGGCGGCTGCACAGGGCTCCTCACCCGTGGGGCGCCCTGCTCCAGGCTCCGCTCCACGGCTTTACAGGTCTCTTTACAACCCGGGGCTTTCCTGGGACACGGTGCATGCTGGGCTTTGTAGTCTTTGCTCCCAGTCACCCAGCTCTGCACCCGTGCAGGTGAAACCCATGACGGCTGGCCATGGGGGGATGGGGTCTCCCTTCTCGCACAGGCGTGCTTTCCTGTGGGGGGCTGCGTAGGGGAGGGTGCCTGCAAAGGACTTTAAAATAAGGGGGGGATTACTTCACCCTCTCATGCCCAGGCGTAGGTCCATCTAGGGCCTCTTGCCAAGACGTCTCTTCTGTAGTGTTTGTTGTGCAGGGAGCTCAGCCCATTGTAGGTTCCTGTAGAGTTCATAACCCAGGTGAGGGGGCGCAGCCCGGTGTTTGTGTACTGTAGTGTTTATAACACAGGTGTGCAGAGAGGGCAGCCCAGTGTGTACTGTAGTCTTTATAACACAGGTGTGCAGAGAGCGCAGCCCAGTGTTTGTGTACTGTAATGTTTATAACACAGGTGTACTGTGGTGTTTATAACACAGGTGTGCAGAGAGCACAGCCCAGTGTTTGTGTACTCTAGTGTTTATAACACAGGTGTACTGTAGTGTTTATAACACAGGTGTGCAGAGAGGGCAGCCCGGTGTTTGTGTACTGTAGTGTTTATAACACAGGTGTGCAGAGAGGGCAGCCCGGTGTTTGTGTACTGTAGTGTTTATAACACAGGTGTGCAGAGAGGGCAGCCCAGTGTGTACTGTAGTCTTTATAACACAGGTGTGCAGAGAGCGCAGCCCAGTGTTTGTGTACTGTAGTGTTTATAACACAGGTGTACTGTGGTGTTTATAACACAGGTGTGCAGAGAGCACAGCCCAGTGTTTGTGTGCTGTAGTGTTTATAACACAGGTGTGCGGAGAGCGCAGCCCAGTGTTTGTGTACTGTAGTGTTTATAACACAGGTGTACTGTGGTGTTTATAACACAGGTGTGCAGAGAGCACATCCCAGTGTTTGTGTGCTGTAGTGTTTATAACACTGGTGTGCGGAGAGCGCAGCCCGGTATTTGTGTGCTGTAGTGTTTATAACACAGGTGTGCTGTAGTGTGTATAACACAGGTGTGCTGTAGTGTTTATAACACAGGTGTGCGGAGAGCGCAGCCCGGTATTTGTGTGCTGTAGTGTTTATAACACAGGTGTGCTGTAGTGTTTATAACACAGGTGTGCGGAGAGCGCAGCCCGGTATTTGTGTGCTGTAGTGTTTATAACACAGGTGTGCTGTAGTGTTTATAACACAGGTGTGCAGAGAGCACAGCCCGGTGTTTGTGTGCTGTAGTGTTTATAACACAGGTGTGCTGTAGTGTTTATAACACAGGTGTGCGGAGAGGGCAGCCCAGTGTGTACTGTAGTCTTTATAACACAGGTGTGCAGAGAGCGCAGCCCAGTGTTTGTGTACTGTAATGTTTATAACACAGGTGTGCAGAGAGGGCAGCCCAGTGTGTACTGTAGTGTTTATAACACAGGTGTGCAGAGAGCACAGCCCAGTGTTTGTGTACTGTAGTGTTTATAACACAGGTGTGCTGTAGTGTTTATAACACAGGTGTGCAGAGAGGGCAGCCCAGTGTGTACTGTAGTCTTTATAACACAGGTGTGCAGAGAGCGCAGCCCAGTGTTTGTGTACTGTAATGTTTATAACACAGGTGTGCAGAGAGGGCAGCCCAGTGTGTACTGTAGTGTTTATAACACAGGTGTGCAGAGAGCACAGCCCAGTGTTTGTGTACTCTAGTGTGTATAACACAGGTGTGCAGAGAGCGCAGCCCAGTGTTTGTGTACTCTAGTGTGTATAACACAGGTGTGCAGAGAGCGCAGCCCAGTGTTTGTGTACTCTAGTGTGTATAACACAGGTGTGCAGAGAGCGCAGCCCAGTGTTTGTGTACTGTAGTGTTTATAACACAGGTGTGCAGAGAGCGCAGCCCAGTGTTTGTGTACTCTAGTGTGTATAACACAGGTGTGTTGTAGTGTTTATAACACAGGTGTGCAGAGAGCGCAGCCCAGTGTTTATGTACTGTAGTGTTTATAACACAGGTGTGCTGTAGTGTTTATAACACAGGTGTACTGTCGTGTTTATAACACAGGTGTGCAGAGAGCACAGCCCAGTGTTTGTGTACTGTAATGTTTATAACACAGGTGTGCGGAGAGCGCAGCCCAGTGTTTGTATACTGCAGTGTTTACAACACAGGTGTACTGTAGTGTTTATAACACAGGTGTGCAGAGAGCACAGCCCAGTGTTTGTGTACTGTAATGTTTATAACACAGGTGTGCAGAGAGGGCAGCCCGGTGTTTGTGTACTGTAGTGCTTATAACACAGGTGTGCAGAGAGCACAGCCCAGTGTTTGTGTACTGTAGTGTTTATAACACAGGTGTGCAGAGAGCACAGCCCAGTGTTTGTGTACTGTAATGTTTATAACACAGGTGTGCAGAGAGGGCAGCCCAGTGTGTACTGTAGACTTTATAACACAGGTGTGCAGAGAGCGCAGCCCAGTGTTTGTGTACTCTAGTGTGTATAACACAGGTGTGCTGCAGTGTTTATAACACAGGTGTGCAGAGAGCACAGCCCAGTGTTTGTATACTGCAGTGTTTACAACACAGGTGTACTGTAGTGTTTATAACACAGGTGTGCGGAGAGCGCAGCCCAGTGTTTGTGTACTGTAGTGCTTATAACACAGGTGTGCAGAGAGCACAGCCCAGTGTTTGTGTACTGTAGTGTTTATAACACAGGTGTGCAGAGAGCACAGCCCAGTGTTTGTGTACTGTAATGTTTATAACACAGGTGTGCAGAGAGCTCAGCCCAGTGTGTACTGTAGTGTTTATAACACTGGTGTGCAGAGAGCGCAGCCCAGTGGTTGTGTACTCTAGTGTGTATAACACAGGTGTGCTGCAGTGTTTATAACACAGGTGTGCAGAGAGCACAGCCCAGTGTTTGTGTACTGTAATGTTTATAACACAGGTGTGCAGAGAGGGCAGCCCGGTGTTTGTGTACTGTAGTGCTTATAACACAGGTGTGCAGAGAGCACAGCCCAGTGTTTGTGTACTGTAGTGTTTATAACACAGGTGTGCAGAGAGCACAGCCCAGTGTTTGTGTACTGTAATGTTTATAACACAGGTGTGCAGAGAGGGCAGCCCAGTGTGTACTGTAGACTTTATAACACAGGTGTGCAGAGAGCGCAGCCCAGTGTTTGTGTACTCTAGTGTGTATAACACAGGTGTGCTGCAGTGTTTATAACACAGGTGTGCAGAGAGCACAGCCCAGTGTTTGTATACTGCAGTGTTTACAACACAGGTGTACTGTAGTGTTTATAACACAGGTGTGCGGAGAGCGCAGCCCAGTGTTTGTGTACTGTAGTGCTTATAACACAGGTGTGCAGAGAGCACAGCCCAGTGTTTGTGTACTGTAGTGTTTATAACACAGGTGTGCAGAGAGCACAGCCCAGTGTTTGTGTACTGTAATGTTTATAACACAGGTGTGCAGAGAGCTCAGCCCAGTGTGTACTGTAGTGTTTATAACACTGGTGTGCAGAGAGCGCAGCCCAGTGGTTGTGTACTCTAGTGTGTATAACACAGGTGTGCAGAGAGCACAGCCCAGTGTTTGTGTACTGTAATGTTTATAACACAAGTGTGCAGAGAGGGCAGCCCGGTGTTTGTGTGCTGCAGTGATTATAACACAGGTGTGCTGTAGTGTTTATAACACAGGTGTGCTGTGGTGTTTATAACACAGGTGTGCAGAGAGCACAGCCCAGTGTTTGTGTACTGTAGTGTTTATAACACAGGTATACTGTAATGTTGATAAAACAGGTGTGCTGTGGTGTTTATAACACAGGTGTGCAGAGAGCACAGCCCAGTGTTTGTATACTGCAGTGTTTACAACATAGGTGTACTGTGGTGTTTACAACACAGGTGTGAAGGGAGCGCAGCCCAGTGTTTGTGTGCTGTAGTGTTTATAACACAGGTGTGCGGAGAGTGCAGCCCAGTGTTTGTGTGCTGTAGTGTTTATAACACAGGTGTGCAGAGAGCGCAGCCCAGTGTTTGTGTGCTGTAGTGTTTATAACACAGGTGTGCAGGGAGTGCAGCCCTGTGTTTGTGTACTGTAGTGTTTATAACACAGGTGTACTGTAGTGTTTATAACACAGGTGTGCAGGGAGTGCAGTCCAGTGTTTGTGTGCTGTAGTGTTTATAACACAGGTGTGCTGTAGTGTTTATAACACAGGTGTGCAGAGAGCGCAGGCCAGTGTTTGTGTACTGTAGTGTTTATAACACAGGTGTACTGTATTGTTTTCAACACAGGTGTGCAGAGAGCACAGCCCAGTGATGGTGTGCTGTAGTGTTTATAACACAGGTGTGCAGAGAGCACAGGCCAGTGTTTGTGTGCTGTAGTGTTTATAACACAGGTATGCTGTAGTGTTTATAACACAGGTGTGCAGAGAGTGCACCCAGTGTTTGTGTACTGTAGTGTTTATAACACAGGTGTGCAGAGAGCTCAGCCCAGTGTTTGTGTACCGTAGTGTTTATAACACAGGTGTACTGTCGTGTTTATAACACAGGTGTGCAGAGAGCACAGCCCAGTGTTTGTGTACTGTAATGTTTATAACACAGGTGTGCAGAGAGGGCAGCCCGGTGTTTGTGTACTGTAGTGTTTATAACACAGGTATACTGTAGTGTTTATAACACAGGTGTGCTGTAGTGTTTGTAACACAGGTGTACTGTAGTGTTTATAACACAGGTGTGCAGAGAGCACAGCCCAGTGTTTGTGTACTGTAGTGTTTATAACACAGGTGTGCTGTAGTGTTTATAACACAGGTGTGCGGAGAGTGCAGCCCAGTGTTTGTGTACTGTAGTGTTTATAACACAGGTGTGCTGTAGTGTTTATAACACAGGTGTACTGTAGTGTTTATAACACAGGTGTGCGGAGAGTGCACCCAGTGTTTGTGTACTGTAGTGTTTATAACACAGGTGTGCAGAGAGCTCAGCCCAGTGTTTGTGTACCGTAGTGTTTATAACACAGGTGTACTGTCGTGTTTATAACACAGGTGTGCAGAGAGCACAGCCCAGTGTTTGTGTACTGTAATGTTTATAACACAGGTGTGCGGAGAGCGCAGCCCAGTGTTTGTATACTGCAGTGTTTACAACACAGGTGTACTGTAGTGTTTATAACACAGGTGTGCAGAGAGCACAGCCCAGTGTTTGTGTACTGTAATGTTTATAACACAGGTGTGCAGAGAGGGCAGCCCGGTGTTTGTGTACTGTAGTGCTTATAACACAGGTGTGCAGAGAGCACAGCCCAGTGTTTGTGTACTGTAGTGTTTATAACACAGGTGTGCAGAGAGCACAGCCCAGTGTTTGTGTACTGTAATGTTTATAACACAGGTGTGCAGAGAGGGCAGCCCAGTGTGTACTGTAGACTTTATAACACAGGTGTGCAGAGAGCGCAGCCCAGTGTTTGTGTACTCTAGTGTGTATAACACAGGTGTGCTGCAGTGTTTATAACACAGGTGTGCAGAGAGCACAGCCCAGTGTTTGTATACTGCAGTGTTTACAACACAGGTGTACTGTAGTGTTTATAACACAGGTGTGCGGAGAGCGCAGCCCAGTGTTTGTGTACTGTAGTGCTTATAACACAGGTGTGCAGAGAGCACAGCCCAGTGTTTGTGTACTGTAGTGTTTATAACACAGGTGTGCAGAGAGCACAGCCCAGTGTTTGTGTACTGTAATGTTTATAACACAGGTGTGCAGAGAGCTCAGCCCAGTGTGTACTGTAGTGTTTATAACACTGGTGTGCAGAGAGCGCAGCCCAGTGGTTGTGTACTCTAGTGTGTATAACACAGGTGTGCTGCAGTGTTTATAACACAGGTGTGCAGAGAGCACAGCCCAGTGTTTGTATACTGCAGTGTTTACAACACAGGTGTACTGTAGTGTTTATAACACAGGTGTGCAGAGAGCACAGCCCAGTGTTTGTGTACTGTAATGTTTATAACACAAGTGTGCAGAGAGGGCAGCCCGGTGTTTGTGTGCTGTAGTGTTTATAACACAGGTGTGCTGTGGTGTTTATAACACAGGTGTGCAGAGAGCACAGCCCAGTGTTTGTGTACTGTAGTATTTATAACACAGGTATACTGTAATGTTGATAAAACAGGTGTGCTGTGGTGTTTATAACACAGGTGTGCAGAGAGCACAGCCCAGTGTTTGTATACTGCAGTGTTTACAACATAGGTGTACTGTGGTGTTTACAACACAGGTGTGAAGGGAGCGCAGCCCAGTGTTTGTGTGCTGTAGTGTTTATAACACAGGTGTGCGGAGAGTGCAGCCCAGTGTTTGTGTGCTGTAGTGTTTATAACACAGGTGTGCAGAGAGCGCAGCCCAGTGTTTGTGTGCTGTAGTGTTTATAACACAGGTGTGCAGGGAGTGCAGCCCTGTGTTTGTGTACTGTAGTGTTTATAACACAGGTGTACTGTAGTGTTTATAACACAGGTGTGCAGGGAGTGCAGTCCAGTGTTTGTGTGCTGTAGTGTTTATAACACAGGTGTGCTGTAGTGTTTATAACACAGGTGTGCAGAGAGCGCAGGCCAGTGTTTGTGTACTGTAGTGTTTATAACACAGGTGTACTGTATTGTTTTCAACACAGGTGTGCAGAGAGCACAGCCCAGTGATGGTGTGCTGTAGTGTTTATAACACAGGTGTGCAGAGAGCACAGGCCAGTGTTTGTGTGCTGTAGTGTTTATAACACAGGTATGCTGTAGTGTTTATAACACAGGTGTGCAGAGAGTGCACCCAGTGTTTGTGTACTGTAGTGTTTATAACACAGGTGTGCAGAGAGCTCAGCCCAGTGTTTGTGTACTCTAGTGTGTATAACACAGGTGTGCTGCAGTGTTTATAACACAGGTGTGCAGAGAGCACAGCCCAGTGTTTGTATACTGCAGTGTTTACAACACAGGTGTACTGTAGTGTTTATAACACAGGTGTGCGGAGAGCGCAGCCCAGTGTTTGTGTACTGTAGTGCTTATAACACAGGTGTGCAGAGAGCACAGCCCAGTGTTTGTGTACTGTAGTGTTTATAACACAGGTGTGCAGAGAGCACAGCCCAGTGTTTGTGTACTGTAATGTTTATAACACAGGTGTGCAGAGAGCTCAGCCCAGTGTGTACTGTAGTGTTTATAACACTGGTGTGCAGAGAGCGCAGCCCAGTGGTTGTGTACTCTAGTGTGTATAACACAGGTGTGCTGCAGTGTTTATAACACAGGTGTGCAGAGAGCACAGCCCAGTGTTTGTATACTGCAGTGTTTACAACACAGGTGTACTGTAGTGTTTATAACACAGGTGTGCAGAGAGCACAGCCCAGTGTTTGTGTACTGTAATGTTTATAACACAAGTGTGCAGAGAGGGCAGCCCGGTGTTTGTGTGCTGCAGTGATTATAACACAGGTGTGCTGTAGTGTTTATAACACAGGTGTGCTGTGGTGTTTATAACACAGGTGTGCAGAGAGCACAGCCCAGTGTTTGTGTACTGTAGTGTTTATAACACAGGTATACTGTAATGTTGATAAAACAGGTGTGCTGTGGTGTTTACAACACAGGTGTGAAGGGAGCGCAGCCCAGTGTTTGTGTGCTGTAGTGTTTATAACACAGGTGTGCGGAGAGTGCAGCCCAGTGTTTGTGTGCTGTAGTGTTTATAACACAGGTGTGCAGAGAGCGCAGCCCAGTGTTTGTGTGCTGTAGTGTTTATAACACAGGTGTGCAGGGAGTGCAGCCCTGTGTTTGTGTACTGTAGTGTTTATAACACAGGTGTACTGTAGTGTTTATAACACAGGTGTGCAGGGAGTGCAGTCCAGTGTTTGTGTGCTGTAGTGTTTATAACACAGGTGTGCTGTAGTGTTTATAACACAGGTGTGCAGAGAGCGCAGGCCAGTGTTTGTGTACTGTAGTGTTTATAACACAGGTGTACTGTATTGTTTTCAACACAGGTGTGCAGAGAGCACAGCCCAGTGATGGTGTGCTGTAGTGTTTATAACACAGGTGTGCAGAGAGCACAGGCCAGTGTTTGTGTGCTGTAGTGTTTATAACACAGGTATGCTGTAGTGTTTATAACACAGGTGTGCAGAGAGTGCACCCAGTGTTTGTGTACTGTAGTGTTTATAACACAGGTGTGCAGAGAGCTCAGCCCAGTGTTTGTGTACCGTAGTGTTTATAACACAGGTGTACTGTCGTGTTTATAACACAGGTGTGCAGAGAGCACAGCCCAGTGTTTGTGTACTGTAATGTTTATAACACAGGTGTGCAGAGAGGGCAGCCCGGTGTTTGTGTACTGTATTGTTTATAACACAGGTATACTGTAGTGTTTATAACACAGGTGTGCTGTAGTGTTTGTAACACAGGTGTACTGTAGTGTTTATAACACAGGTGTGCAGAGAGCACAGCCCAGTGTTTGTGTACTGTAGTGTTTATAACACAGGTGTGCTGTAGTGTTTATAACACAGGTGTGCGGAGAGTGCAGCCCAGTGTTTGTGTACTGTAGTGTTTATAACACAGGTGTGCTGTAGTGTTTATAACACAGGTGTACTGTAGTGTTTATAACACAGGTGTGCGGAGAGTGCACCCGGTGTTTGTGTACTGTAGTGTTTATAACACAGGTGTGCTGTAGTGTTTATAACACAGGTGTACTGTAGTGTTTATAACACAGGTGTGCAGGGAGCGCAGCCCAGGTGTAGGTTCTGTAGTATTTGATACACAGGTGTGCTGGGAGCACAGCCCAGGTGTAGGTTCTGTAGTGTTTGATACACAGGTGTGCAGGGAGCGCAGCCCAGGTGTAGGTTCTGTAGTGTTTGATACACGGGTGTGCAGGGAGCGCAGCCCAGGTGTAGGTTCTGTAGTGTTTGATACACAGGTGTGCAGGGAGCGCAGCCCAGGTGTAGGTTCTGTAGTGTTTGTAACACAGGTGTGCAGGGAGCGCAGCCCAGGTGTAGGTTCTGTAGTGTTTGATACACAGGTGTGAAGGGAACGCAGCCCAGGTGTAGGATCTGTAGTGTTTATAACACAGGTGTGCAGGGAGCGCAGCCCAGGTGTAGGTTCTGTAGTGTTTATTACACGGGTGTGCAGGGAGCGCAGCCCAGGTGTAGGTTCTGTAGTGTTTGATTCACAGGTGTGCAGGGAGCGCAGCCCAGGTGTAGGTTCTGTAGTGTTTGATACACAGGTGTGCAGGGAGCGCAGCCCAGGTGTAGGTTCTGTAGTGTTTGATACACAGGTGTGCAGGGAGCGCAGCCCAGGTGTAGGTTCTGTAGTGTTTGATACACAGGTGTGCTGTGAGCACAGCCCAGGTGTAGGTTCTGTAGTGTTTGTAACACAGGTGTGCAGGGAGCGCAGTCCAGGTGTAGGTTCTGTAGTGTTTGATACACAGGTGTGCAGGGAGCGCAGCCCAGGTGTAGGTTCTGTAGTGTTTGATACACGGGTGTGCAGGGAGCGCAGCCCAGGTGTAGGTTCTGTAGTGTTTGATACACAGGTGTGCAGGGAGCGCAGCCCAGGTGTAGGTTCTGTAGTGTTTGTAACACAGGTGTGCAGGGAGCGCAGCCCAGGTGCAGGTTCTGTAGTGTTTATTACACGGGTGTGGAGGGAGCGCAGCCCAGGTGTAGGTTCTGTAGTGTTTGATTCACAGGTGTGCAGGGAGCGCAGCCCAGGTGTAGGTTCTGTAGTGTTTGATACACAGGTGTGCAGGGAGCGCAGCCCAGGTGTAGGTTCTGTAGTGTTTGATACACAGGTGTGCAGGGAGCGCAGCCCAGGTGTAGGTTCTGTAGTGTTTAATACACAAATGTGCAGGGAGTGCAGCCCAGGTGTAGGTTCTGTAGTGTTTGTAAGACAGGTGTGCAGGGAGCACAGCCCAGGTGTAGGTTCTGTAGTGTTTGATACACAGGTGTGCAGGGTGCGCAGCCTAGGTGTAGGTTCTGTATTGTTTGTAACACAGGTGTGCAGGTGCCCGGCCCAGATGTGTGTCTAGTAGTGGTTGATACTCAGGTATGCAGCTCATATGTAGTTTCCTGTACTGTCGCCCACTGAGCCTTACCTGCAGTCAGTAGCCTGAGTGAGGGGGGGAAGGACGGGAGCTGCTCTCTCATCCTATGCTCTGTTTTCAGGTTTCCTTTGTTAACAACTTTCGAAGATGTTTAACCAGCACCATCCTCATCTACCGCACCCTCCTCCTCATCACTCCCAGCAGCACTTCCACCAGCACATGATGCAGCTGCAACAACTGCTGCAGCAGCAGCAGCACCGCCCTCGCCCCATCCCTCACGGAGGAAGGTAAGTGTGCGAACTTGCTGCCCCCCCCGGTGTGTCTTGTTCCCATGGACGCCAGTTACTCAGCAGGGGTGTAGCTTCAGAGGGGTGTTTGTGTTGTGACACCCCTAAATAAATGTATTCTTGGTTTACAGTTAGGTCTGTGGCCCTTAGTCGGACCTGTTAACCATGTGTCATGTTTTCTCGATGAGAGCCAAGAATGAAAAATAAAACTGTGACATTTCATGTAAACAGGAGAGAGAGAGCGAGAGACAGAGATACAATCTGGTGGCTGAATTTCAAAATATGAAAGAAAAAAAACCTGGAATCAGTACTTTCTTCCCTGCTTGTCCAAATTGTGTGATCCTAAGCACATATGTTACTTCATAGAGGCTCCTTTTTTCTTTGTCACATGAGGCCACTTTGAAATACTTGAGTTGTGCACTGTACAAGCACCTCCTATACTTCATATAATAGTCTACTGCTACTCCATCTGTAGTAGGAATCTAGGCCAAGTATTTAATTAATTAATTAATCTTTATTTCGGCCAATTAGGCCATAAAAGATGTACACAAAAAACACACATATGAACATGTAAAACCATCAGGGGAAAGTAAACAGGAAACACATCAGATAAAAGACCATACAATTAAAATGAAAACTTAAAATTAGATAGGAGCCTGCAACTTTAAAATACGGGTACGAATATGCCAGACATTGGTAAGGAATTTGGCTAGTGCAAACACAATTGGACCTGAAACATCAGTTTTTAAAATTCTGTACACCGGGAGGTACTCCCTAAAACCAAGGTTTCTAATAAGTGGTAGGAGCCAATATTTCCTGGCGGCCTTGTAAGTTGGACAAAACAAGACCACATGCAGATCACTTTCCTCTGCTCCCACACATGTCGGACATAGCTTGGTAGATGGCAGTGTTGACCAGGAGCAGGTGTAAGATCGCAGAGGCAATGTGCCATATCTCCATTGGAGAAAAAGCTTCCTGGCCAGCACAGGAGACATAGCATCCAGAACCCTCTCCAAACGGTATGAGTCCTTGCTTTGCGCGAATACAGATGTTAATGACCCCTCATTCTTGCAGTCTAGGGCCATAGCTAATTTCTGCTCGTGGTAAGCACTGACCAAAGCTCTTCGTGAGATCCTTAGTGAGGCGTTAGCTGGATCCGACCACAGGTCAGGGAGGCCCAATCCTATACAGGACTTTTTTATATATTTTATCCACGGGATCTGTAGGGCTTTAGGGTGGTTTAAAAACTCCCTCAGTTCCGCCCTATAAGAAGAGAGTTCTTCGGTGCTCCATAGCCTTCGCCAGAAGACTATGGGTCTGAGACCTAATTCATCTGCTATTGGTCTCAGACCCAGATCCATCCTCAGGGGGAGGAGCGGAGTACTGGACGGAAGTGCTACTATCTGTCTAATGAAGTTGTTCTCAGTTATAGACAAACTGCAGGAAGCTGTGTGACCCCACAGTTCCGCCCCGTACATCAGAGCTCCTCTAGCCTGTGCCTTGTATATCTGGATACGCGGCCCCAGCGGTCGATATGTGGAGCTTCTCATCAACCGAGCAATGCCGCCAGTGGTCTGCACTAATTTAAGGTTAACCCTAGTCTGGTGAGTTCCCCAGGACATGGTTTCATTCAACGTTACACCTAGATATTCAAAGGTGGAGACTCTCTCTAAACGTGAAGCTCCCAGTAAGGGGTTCGGGCGTGATCTTGGGGTTGGGTTAATAACCATAAACTTGGTTTTGTTAGCATTGATTTCTAACCCCCTATCTGTGCAAAAAGCCACAAAAGAATCAAGGATCCTCTGTATCCCCATGGGGGTTTTGGACAGCAGCAGGGTGTCATCTGCAAACATGATTGCAGGCACCCTGCTGCCATTCAATTTTGGGGCATCAGTGTATTCAGTTCCATTGAGATGGGCGATTACCCCGTTGACGAAGAGGCAGAACAGGGTCGGTGCCAATACACAGCCCTGTCTAACCCCCCTGTCAACGGGGAATCTGTCTGTTAATTCCCCATGTTTCCCGCACCTGACCCTGGCATAGTTATTATGGTGCAATCTCTTTAAAATTATCAGGATGTCTGGGGGGACCCCCATCTCAGCCAAAACACTCCAGAGTTTCCCTCTGGGCACGAGGTCGAACGCAGCCCTCAGGTCCACAAATATAGTGTATAAACTACCCCCTTCCAATATTGCTGCCCTCCAATAGATAACGTTCAGACGAAAAACCTGGTCCACTGTAGAAACTCCCTTTCTAAATCCCGCCTGATACGGACTAAGGGCACCCGTTTCTTCCACCCAGTCCTGAAGCCGATTCAGCAGTATCCTGCCAAACAGCTTCTGTGACACGTCAATTAGACTGATTGGTCTGTAGTTGGCTGGGAGCAGGGGCGAGCCCTTTTTAAATATAGGAACCACCTCTGCCCCCAGCCAAGTACTCGGAATTTCCATGCCACACAAAACTCCATTAAACACTGCAGCCAGATAGGGGGCCCAAACACCGGGCTCCTGCTGGAACAGGTCCCCGGGCAGGCCGTCCAATCCTGGCGCCTTTCCAGCTTTAAGTCCCATTAGTGCTACCTTCACCTCCCCCACTGTTATCAAATCCCCGCCATACTCTACCAGTCCAGTACCGAAATCAATCTTAGTTTCTCCCTGCTCGGAACTGTAGAGAGACTGGAAGTGTGCCTGCCACACCCCTGCTGCAATATTTGGTTCTATTGCCGAATGGAGGTTCCCCGACCCCCCGTTTACTACTCTCCAAAACATTTGGTGGTCTCTTGTTGCGAGGGAAGTGGTAAGCTCCTCCCACTGGTTCTCCTCCCATTCGGTTTTAGCATGGATGACCAGTTTTTTATAAGCCCGTCTACTTTCTCGCAGCTTCTCTCTATCTGTTCCCTCCTTGATGCATCTGAGGAGTTCTCCCTTTGCCTTCCTACAGACTGCATTGTACCATAAGGAGTTATGTTGTTGGATCCTCTTCTGATTCTGGACCCTGGTAAAAAGCTCAGAGGCCGCTCCCTTTATAAGGTCCTCATGAGCCTGGTATAATTTCTCATAGTGGACTATATTGCCCACATCGTTGGCTAGCTCTCCCACTTTTTTCAAAATGGGGATTAAACCTGCGTAGAGCTTCGAAAGTTTCACTTGGCTCGTAGCTAGTTTATCCCACCTGATTCTTCTCCTGTTATTGTCTAATAATAGTTCAGGTTTGGACTCCCCCATGGTTGTTATGGAGGCCTTTGGCCCAGGATGGCTAAGATCGAGTTCAAGGGCGTTATGGTCACTATCCAGTCTCTCCACCACCCTAAAGTCCAGGATAGAAGACCAGTTCACTATCTGTACAAGAGCATAGTCCAAGCAGGACTCTCTTCCCACTCTATTGTACGTGGTTTTGCTTGGTACATCAGACTTAATACGTCCATTGCAGGCTCTAATTCCATGCTTTAGGGTGAGAGCAGTAATCTGCAAAGCCACAGGCGTCCATGCCTTTGGGGAAGGTGCTACAACAGAGGGTACTGACCACCTGAACTCTTCTTCCATGGGAAATCCCTCTACGAGACCGACCAACGGCTCGAAATGGGAATTTAAATCCCCTCCCACTATATAAGGGATATCTCTTGGCATTTCCGCTAAATATACTGAAAGCTCCTCTATAGTGGGGGATTCACGCGAAGCTCCCACTGGCCTAGAGTAAATATTTATCAGGGCAAGTTTCGCTAGGTTCGGCCAGGCTAATAAAACCACTAGGATATCATCTGATGGCACCGGTAGGCGTGAAGCCTGACATCCTAAGTGGGAAGCCACCCAAGTTGTGAGTCCACCAGAGGGGCGGCCCCTACCCTCCCACCTAGCAGAGATGGAAAATGACTCGTAACCTTGATGGTTGTAATCTTCCCTTGCCCAAGTCTCTTGGAACATGCAAACATCCCCGGACTCAATGTAAGTTATCCAATCTTGGGTGCCCAGTTTGCTGGCTAAACCAGCCACATTCCACCAAATTAGTCTCATGTGCGCTGGAGAAGCCACAGAACAGATTGCAGGGATGGAATGGGGGGAAGAGCCAGTACCAAAGCCAGAAACTACACCAATTAATCTAACGGGGTCATTTTCTAAAGTGGGTTCAGCCGGATCAGGCAGTTTACTGGGACCATTATCCAAGGTCACAGGATTTGAGTTCGGGTTTGGGGGCAGTCAGTCCACACCATCCAGACCCTTCAGACAATTAAAACGATTGTGGTCCAAAAAGGGAGTCTCCGAAGGTCGATAAACTGGACGTGGAGCATATCCCCTGTGTCTAGATCTTCGTTCCACCCTTGTCCAGTTACCTTGTGGCAAGTCATGGTGCAAGCGAGTGGGAGGGAAAAAGAAAGAAACTGGCAAAGTCTGTATGGTAGAATCTAGTGATCTATTTGACCCAGCACAAATGTATAGTACTGTTCCAGGGTCTCGAAAAGACACAATGATACAGTCCCCTGCTATTGATTTCCCCGACTTCCCCAACCATGGTACCCTTCTTACCATAATGATCTCATTGTTGAGGTGAGCTGGAAGAGGTCTATTCCAATTCAACCATTTAATGGTTTTCCTCTTGAGTGAGTGATAGTTCTCATTTTCACCCAATTCTAGAGAGGGAACACCAGCCAACACCACCATGAGGCTGTTAGCCTCTGGTGGTAAGTCGGGTCCTCGTGGTCTAGGGGCAGGCTTACCAGGGAGTATACGTTGGAGTGCTGGGCCATCTGTTTCTGATGGTAGGATGTTAGAGTTAGTAGGTAAAATTGGAACTGGGGTAGCCATAGGTGGCTGTAAAAGAGGGGCGGCAGTGGTGCCCAAGGGAGGCCCCGTGTGGATCGGTGGGTTTTGTATATTGGGGAAGGTTCCTATTGGTAGATTGGACTCAGTGGTTCTACTCTGTTTGTTGTCCAAAATTTTCAGGGTGGTTAAAGTTGCCTCCAGAGTGGTCAGCCTGAATTCTATTTTCTGCAAGCTCTCGCTAATGGGCAACAAGAGTGATCTAATTAAAGATTCAATGCTCCCCAAAGAGCTACCGGGAAATAATGTGTTAAGTGGGCTCTTCCCTTTGTCGCTAATGGAAGCAGTGGTAATAATATTAGTACCCTTGGGGGGAGTAGCCTTCTGCACATTAACTAAAGGCCTGTCCAACATAGGTACGGACTTGAGTGACTTTCCAAAATCAGAGTGGGGGATCTTTTTCTTCCCCTGACCACCCCTCATCTTCCTTCTGCGTTTATTTGGTGGTAGGTCATACACCTCTGCCACCACAGTTTGCTTTAGCTTATTAATCTTGGTTTTGGCTCTGGTGTGTGTTTGGGTGAATAAGTCAACTGCCGAACTACTGGCAACTAATAGTGGAGTGGCGTCCGTAGTTTGTTTAGGAGGTGGGCCAGAAATGGGAGAACTATCCCGGAGTAATAGGGGAACGTCTTCTTGGGATGAAAGATCCGGGCTGCCATTGAGGGAACCTTCCTCTTGGGAGATAGGATAGGGAGTTATGTCACTGAGGGGCCTATTTTTCAAGTGTTCAATCGAGCGACGACGCTCTGTCCTACGCATCTCCAGAGAGGTTTCGATTCCTCCATCACCCTTTACCGATTTAAAGTAATTGTCCAGAGTCCCATTGTTGGCTCCCCCCTCCTTCGCTGCTGTTCCACCTAGGGCTGATGATGACATACCCAGAACCTTTTTCGCATACCAAGTAGGATCAAGGAAATGCAGGTGAAAGAGAGTGGGCCCAGCCCAGCCTCCTGACGGCCACAGACGGTCCCGCCCTTGTCCCGGGCTTATCCCCGGGCGCTCCCGCGCGCTCCCGCGACGCGGAAGTAGCTGTTTGAATTTATAAGAGAAAAGTTAAGCTATAAGTGAGGCGGGGCTTGCAGGGAGAGCGGCCAGGTGACAGGAGGCGCGGGTTAACAGGACTGCTGGGAGACGTAGTCCTGTCCCAACGCTCGCAGCCCTGCACTCGCCCAGTCCCTCACTGAAACTGTCCGTAGGTTTTGCACAAGCGGCTCTCACGCCGCAGCGGAACCCGCGAAGTAGAGGAGAGTCCAAAGGCAAACCAGCAGCAAACAGCAAGTCCGACGGTATCCGTGCATGTACTATTTTACCATCAATATGCCTAAATCTTCACCATTCATTTGGTGTTATACAGTTATTTACAACCTTGGATGTGGGACACGATACATAGAGGGTGCAGGACCCCACTTCTTATCTCCGGACACACTCTCTTGATACTGTTATTTCAGTCACTAGGAAGTAATGGAAAACCTCCTAATGCCCTTATTTTGAAGGCGTATCACCAGTTCCACACAGTTGGGGCTTTTATTTTGAAGTATGTCAGGTTGCGATGTTCCGCTTCTCTTGACGGGGAGCGAGTTCCTCTCGTTGCTTTTCCACAGTTCACAGTCGCCGCTGGAATCCAGGCACTTCGCACCCAGGTAGGCTATGGGCTCCGCTGTTGTTTGTTCGCACTATTCCCACCCGGGGACTGCGCTGCTGGGGACGCTCTAAGAGAGAGCTTCCCGCAGTGCTTCCACGCTGCACTGCCTGTAACGCTCGGGAGAGCTTAGCGCGATGTTCCGGGGATCACAGAATCTCCAATTTTTTTTTGGAAGTGTTAAATATTCTTCGACCTCTGCAGCTGAGCGGGCGACCCCAGGCCTTCACAGCAGCTCCTGCGTCCTCCCGACAATCCACCATGCACGCCTGCTCCAAACCAGGTATAGTATTTACACGAGCACTAACATAGCTTTGTTTCTAATGGCTTTGTCGTTGTGCGAGGCGAGCCATTAATGCTTCTGAAAAGTATCACTTTTAATAAATGTCTGTCTATGCAGTGATATAAACTGATGTACCAAGGTGTAACGCTTTCCATGTTAAGAGAAATATGAAGGAAAGTACACTAATTTTGGCATAGTTAACCCCACTTTTTGCCTGCGCTCAGTATTCTTTGACTGTTTTCACTGGGATCCTGCTAACCAGGACCCCATTGATTGTGCTCTCTCCCTCTAAATTTGGTTGCATAGGACTTTGCACACCACACAATTGGCATACTAGTGCCCCCATAGAAGTCCCTAGTATATGGTGCTTAGGTACCCAGAACATGTGTCTGCAGGCCTTCTATTGAAGCCTGCATAAAAAGGTGCATGCACCCTTTCACCACAGCTCACTACACCAGGTCACTGTAGTCACACATATGGTAGGCCCTTCCAGCCCAAAGGGCAGGGGTGCAGGTCCCTGTGTGTGAGGGCACCCCTGCATGAGCAGAGGTGCCCCTAAGAACTCCAGTTCCATTGTACTAGACTTGTAAGTGTGGGGAAGCCATTTTACCCGTGTACTGGAAACAGGTCATTATCTGTGTCCAGCTACATAATAGTAACTCCGAACCTGGGCATGTTTGGTATCAAACATGTCAGAATCATACTCCAATACTGTTGCCAGCATTGGTTGTATGATTCCATGCACTCTGGGAGCTCATTAGAGGACACCCAGTATTGCTCCTACCAGTCTTCTGTGGTTTTCTGGGCAGCCCACGCTGCTGCCACCCCTCAAACAGGTTTCTGCCCTCATGCTGCTTGACCAGCTGAAGCAGAGGAAGACAGAACAAAGGATTTCCTTTGGGAGAGGGAGGCAACACCCCCTCCCATGGAAATAGGTGTCACATGGCTTGGGAGGGGTAGCCTCCCCAAGCCACTGGTATGCTTTGAAGGGCACATTTGGTGCCGTCCTTGCATAAACCAGTTTGCACAAGCTCAAGGACCCCCCCCCGTCCCTGCTCTGGCACAAAACTAGACAATGGAAAGGGGAGTCGCCACTCCCCTGTCCATCACCACCCCAGGGGTGGTGCCCAGAGCTCCTCTAAGTGGCCACTTGATTCAGTCATCTTGAATCCAAGTTGGGCAAAGGGCCCTGGGAGTATCTGAGTGGCCAGGTCAGGTAGGTAACGTCACAGCTCCCTCCTGATAGGTGGTCATCCTGCTAGGTGACCAGTCCCCCTTCCTGGGCTATTTAGGGTCTCCCTCTTGGGTGGGTCCTCAGACTCGGCGTGGAAGATTCCAGCAGGACTCCTCTGTATTGTGTACTTCATCTTCTAGCCACTGGGACTGCGACTGGACCCTCCAGGAACCGACAAGCTGTAACCTCACCAACGAGTCTCCTCTGCAACAGTGCTTTTTCAGTGCCTTCCTGCAACTGCAACATTCCCCCAGCTGTGCATCCTCTGAGGGTGAGAAGTCTTCAGCTTGCACAAGAAGTAAGAAGGAATATTCCTTGGAGTGAAGGAGTCGCTCACCCCGCAACTGCAGGAACCAACTGCAACGATGACCAGCTGCGTGGATTTGCTCTCCTCCGGAACTGCGTGAATTCTGCATCACAGGTGGTGGTCTTGAGTGTTCCCCTTGGTCCTTTCTGCCAGCTGTTCAACTTGGAAGATGATAAGCCCTTGCCTCTCCTCGCAGGACAATACCCCTGTACACCATGACTCTTGCACCTACCAAGGCTTGTTTGTTCCTCCTCCAAGGGATCCTCACGCTCCGTGTAGTCCCGGCCCCCAGCATTTCTTCCTGCAAAGCACAGTTTCCTGCTTGCTGCTCCAGTGACATGGGACTCCTCTTCATGTGTGCTGAGTGGGCCTCACTGCGACTGCTGTGCCCGCTGTAAGTATGATGCCTGTGGGGGCTGCCTTCTTGTGATTCTCCGACTGCTGAGGGTCACGCCGGGCTCCTCACTTTGAGTTGAGTCCCCTGAACCTTACTGGTCCTCTTCAGCGCTGCAAAACATATTCTCCGTCTCTTGCATTTCCCAAGGCTTGTATGTGGTCTTACAGCACCACTGACCGACTGCACCTCGACCGCCGACGTGGGACACCACTTGCATCACTCCTCTTCATCTCCGGTGCTGTGTCTACCACACATCAGGCCAGCTTCCCACAGATGTCACCTTGGCAGCGAGGCGTCCCTCCACATAATCGGTGGGCGGCAGCTATTGGGACAGATTTGTGGACTGATTAAGGGCCTGTCAAATTGACCCATTTCAAGCAGAGTTGTCTGAAGTTTTGTTTATTTTTTCTACGAAGCACAGCAAGAACTTCCTTTGGACATTTGCTTTCTGGGGTTGCAGTCCTCAACTCCATCTAGCCTGGGCTTCCAAAACGAAATCCACAGGCCTCCATATAATGTACCAAGCATGTGAACATATACAAGGGCTGCCTATCAGCCCTTTTAGCTTTTTTGTGGTTGCTAATTGAGCTTCATTTTTTAAATCACCACATTTGTTTGTGCCAAAACCTTTGGTGATGTCTCCGTGTGACTTGAACTTAGTCCTCACTTTTTCGATGTGCACTCCTTTGAGCCTCTCCGCAGTTGTCCTTTGAGACTTCTGTTGTTAAACTCAGTCTTTGTCATGTCCAAAACATCAGCTAGATATGTGTGTGAACTCCAGGCTCTTACGAGGACCCTAGCTTCATTTCTTCTGAGAGTGGTTACTTATTATGTTGTGCAGGCTATTAACACTTCCAACAGTCTGTGCCCTCCCCCGCATCCCTCTAAGAAGGTAGACAGACTACACTGGTTGGACCCTAAGAGGGCACTAAGCTTTTACATTGATCGTGCCGTGGAACATCTAGTACAGCAATGGTTCCCAACCTGGGGGTCTGCGAAGCCTCCTCAGGGGGTCCACGACTGCTAAGAAATTAAATAATATTAGCAGATTAGTTCTCCAGTTTTAAGTAATGACTTAGTTGGGGAGCGGGGAGGGGTCCCCAGATTCCAGTAATGTTTCATTGGGGGTCCCTGGGTTCTAATAATGATAAAGTTGGGGTCCACAGATGTCAAAAGGTTGAGAACCATTGGAGTAGGCGATCGGCTCTGTGTAGATTTTTTCAGAGCAAAGAAAGGCAAGGCAATGCCAAAATAGATTTTCTTTTGATTAATTTTTGTCTGCCTAAGATCTGCCACATACTGGTGATGAAACTGCCCCCAGAACGATTGTGGGCTCATTCCACCAGAGACAAAGCTGTTACTACTGCGTTAGCACAAGGGATCCCTGTCGTGGTCATCTGTGAGGCAGCTATATGTGCATCATTTCTGATGTTCAGGAAGCACTACTACTTCTACAGTCACATCCATTGAGAGGAACATTTTGTTTGCTCCTTTCTGATGGACCTTTTGGTATGACCCTGTTCGCAGACCTGCTAATTTGGAAGGTACTTCTAAGGTATCTATTTACTAGGTGAGAAATATGGGGTTAGAGGTTTCTATCTGAGAGTTACTGTCAATAAAAATCTTTCCAGTGGATACACTAACCACAGGTTTCTCATCTTGTGACTACCCCCAGGTGCCAGACTGTTTATTCTCAGTAATTCCTGTGCACACAGGTAGGTGGCTTCACGTGGCTCTGCACTGGGTCTGTTCCGCCCAGAAGTAACTCACTTGTTCTTCTAATAGATACTTCAAACCCAGATTCCTTAACCACAGCAGTACTTCCCCAGGTGGTTTGTCTGTGGAATGTTTCAGACCAGAACGTCCTGCAGGAGTGAACGGGCAGAATCCGCTCCTCGCCAGAACTACCTGTGCGAGCAGTTGTGCTCTGTGATTGTGCGAATTTGGGAACTCCATTGCACAAAAAGTTGAACGCTACATGTTATCTGCTGTGGTGAAAAGATCAAGACAAGGTTCTTCTCATTGATCGAAGATGCCGAGTGCCATCTCTCAATGTTGCAGCCATTCTTGATCGGTAAGGCAACATCGAATGAGTTCACCCACCCTGTCATTTAAAGAGCCTGCAGATGTAGTGTGACCAGGGAGATCCTCTGGCAACTCAGCCAGTTCCGTAGGCATAAGAGTCTCTTGGCCCAGAAAACTACCCCACCCGGCTTGTTTCACTCCCACATGGCAGTTGTGTTGTCTGTAAGAACCTGCACGTGTTTTCCTCTTGATGATCGATAGGAATGCCTTTATTGCCAAGTGAATTGCTTTGAAATCCAACAGGTTGATATGGAGAGGGTTTCCGCCAGAGATGAGTCTTCTAATCTCCACCTCTCCCAGATGGATTCCCCAATCTAGCAATGACGCATTAGTCCACATCCATTAGCTCTGAATTGATTCTAAGTTCCCTTGAAGCTGAGCCCACTGAGACTTCAGATTTCATTGAAGAACCCACATTTGCCACCGATTGTGGTCCACAAGCAGGATGCAGGAAGGCCAAGAGGTAAAAAAGCTTCAGAACCGCTGTCAGTGAGACTGAGGTCGAGGGTTAAAACATCAGGATCATAGTTTTCATATCCTGGATTCTAGGCGGAGGGAAGGATGGCTCCAGTGAAAGGGAGCCTCTGTGAAGGAGTCCAGTGTGACTTCAGCACATTGATGGAATACCCCAGGGATGTCAACATGCCAGCTGTCATCTGGAGGTGGTGGTACCTGTCTGTAGTATCAGACCTCATCGGATCACATACTTGGCTGCATCTTGACCATTCTGAATCATCTGTTGGAGGTTGGCACGAAGGTCATCTGGGACTGTGGGCAAAATATCACTCATCATGTCCCACAACGTGAAAAGTAGCGCCTCAGGAATCAGCTCAAGTTTACGGACTTGAGGGCAAGGCTGGCAGAGGAGAACATCTGCTTCTCAAATGTTTCTGTAGTTTTCTCTTTCTGGTGGGGAGGTCAGAAACTCATTTGGGTTTCTTTGACTGGCGGAAGCCTGAACAAAAAGGCTCTCTGGTGCTGGGTGCTGCAGGAGGAATGGTGGGTCCACCGGAGCTGGCCTGTATTGTTGGGATGTTTGACTGTTAACAGAATAAGAACATGGTTTTGCCCAGCTGCCCAAAAGGGTGCCTGTTAGGGCCTCGTTGAATAAGAGTGGTTCAGACGAACTCCACTTCAGCTGCAGAAGCTCTGTAAATATGTTTGTTTAACCTCCTCTGAGTGTAGCTTGATATTGAGGACTTCTGCTGCCCTTCTTGTGACCATTGCAAATGAGTCAGATTTCAGGGGAGAGGGGCCAGGGGAAGAACTGAGGCCGTTGTTGGAAGAAGAGTAATGATCACTGGCCTTCTGGGGGGTCATCATCATACATTTGCATTCATCATTGCAGTCGTCGTCCTGCGGTGTTGGAGTCTGACAATTTGTGTGGTAGTGTGTCAGTCAGAAAGGTTGTGGAAGAGGTTGAGGTGAGTGCAACTTCGATCGAGGTCATGGTAAATTACTTCAGAGTCCGAAAGGACTATGGGGTCTTCCTCTGGAGTTGGCGGTGCTGTTGTTACATAGCCCATTTGATGGCTTGAACTTTCTGCAGCATTGCTAATGGATGCAGGAACTCGGGCAGGATCGGTATTAGTGAGGTGGTCAGTTCTTTGGTGAGGGATCAGGACCAAGATCTGGTGTTACTCTAGTAATGAAGCTTTCATAGGTGCACGTGCTTGAATCCTTCCCTGTCGTTGAGATGGGAGTCCCCTGTACCTTATAAAAACAATGCCCGAATAGGCATATACATATCAGGCCCTAGGCCTTCAGCTTAGTAACGTATCACAATCATTTACTGAAAAAGGACCAAACTCTAGAGTCCACTAATCAGGTCACACCACCCTCTAGTACCATTCTGGGAGGAGCTGCTTTCCCTCAGATTTTCCACTGCAGTGCTAAGGAGTCTTCTATGAGCTCTGATCATTTTTTTTTCTCGCAGTCACAGATACTTTTAGGATTTCTGCTTGAATTTTTGAATTTCACAAAAATACATTGTTTTCAAACTGGTAATTCAACCTGATGTCCACCTTGTCAGAGACACCAAAAAAGAGGCTTTTCAGTCCTTGTGCTACCTGCATGATGAAAAGGCTTCATACTGACAACCCACATAAAGACTGCATATGCTGTCTCTACCAGGAACATAAAACCAGAGACTGCAAGGTATGTTGCAAAGTGACTACAAAGACATGCGAGGTCTCCTGATTAAAGTGGTGGGAAGAAGGGGAACCATGTTTGGTCTTCTTGTGTTGTTTCTTCTATGTATGCTGGAGAACGCAACAAATAATAAAAGGAAGAAAAATGAAGTGAAATAATGATTTTTCTCCTCGTTGTGCCTGCCCTGGGGAGGCGCACAGATTAACACATTTCCAGGTTTAAACATCCTTGTAAATCCGGAAATGTATCAAAAACCATGGATGATGCATGGGAAAACACACTGCAACTCAGATGGAACACCTCCCTGACACAGTGTAAGGCAACACAGTGACTTTTGCGGTGTTGCCTTACACCATATCTATGAGGCTGTGAACCACGAAAAGCCACGCAAACTGGTTTTGGGTGCCCTTGTAAATATGGGCCTGCACTCTGCGTCGCCCGTGCGTCACAAAAAGTGACCCACCGGCGGCGCAAAGGGCTTGTAAATAAGCCCCTTAGTGTGGCCAGATTAATTCATGGGATTACATGAAAACAAAGTTAGATAAAGATTGTCCCAGCGACAGGCATCTTCTCTATTCGGAATTTACCATGGTAGCGTTCCGTATGTTAATCTGTGGTTGTTTAGTTAGTTTCTGATTTTTCTTGAAAACCGTGCTTTATTCATTGTATTTTTGCAGGGTGATGCCTCCACCACAGCAGCCTCCTGCGCCACAGCAGCCACCACCTCCACAGCAGCAGCCACAGATGATGTCCCTACGGGCAACGAGTCGTGCAACCATTTTGAGCCCCAACCCAATGCTGCAGCAAGCTCTGTTTATGCAGCACATGCAAGGTACTGACAGTTGTTTGTTTGTTCTTGGGTCCAGTTGATTCTGTAAGAAATGTACTCTGATCCAAGCAAGACCCTTCCAGATCAGTGTGTGTAGGGCAAGAGAGAGTTCCCTTGAGAAAAATGCCTTCTAGGCTTGGGTCTTTAGAGACCACTGTCGTCTTCAGTGCGTCCTGTTGACCAAGAGAGATGTTTAGCAACTAGAGACTGCTTAGTCTGCAAAAGGAAAGTGTTCTCCTATTGGAGAACAATATCCTCTTGATGACAGGAAAGGATCATTAGTAAGATTAATCCTCTGAGGCATGGCGACCCGCAGTGTCCTTTGAGGCAAGAGTGACACTTGGCTACTAGAAGCTGTTTTGTTAGTAAAGAATGCTATAGAATTGTTCAGTTCAAATCACTTTGTTAGATTTATCTTAATAAAAATAAAAGCAGCAAAAATCATTGTAACCGGGAAACCCTTGGGCGAATGGGGACATTATCCCTTGGGAGGAATTGCAATCAGACTACCACCAGTCCCCCACAGAGCCATATAGATACTCACAGGTGCACAATGGATTAAGGCCAGTATTGCCTAAGGGATCAGAGGTCCTTGAGGCCTCCCCCTTGAGATTCGCCTGCTTGATGAGCAGCTGACCCGTAAAGCGACTACCTTACCATGCACGAAAATACTCAACCACACGCCTGATACATTGCAACACCTAAGGGACCAGTGGGCACAAGATTTGGGCGAGTTGGAAGATGAGTGAGTGGAGGCACTGGCATCCCATAGAGAGGTGGCTATCAGAGCGTGCTTCCGACTCGTCCAAGTAAAAATATTGCATTGTTCCTACTATCCACAAACCACATTGATGAAATGGGCAGGACCACTCTCGGAGGCGATGTGGTGGTACAGGCACGTTTTACCATACAATATGAGGTTGTCCAGCAAAGCCGGACTTTTGGGAGGGGGTGGTAGCATGTATGTGTGAAGTAACAGAGGGCTCCATGACCCCAACTTTAAAGTGGTGTCTTCTCAATATATGGAGTGAAACGGACATGACCCGAATAAAGCAAATCTGGTAGATACTAGGCTTAATGATTGGCTAACACAACATTGCACGTTTATGGGGGACAGAACAGATACCGTGGGTGGGTGATAGGTGACGGGACATGGATTGGTGCATGTTGGCTGAGAGAGTGGCCTACGAAGGGAGATGTTGTCCCTGAAAATGGTCAAAACTCTGGGGGTCCTGAAATACCTTCAGGGGTATTATTTGAAGCAACTCTATCTCATTGGTCAAGACAGAAATGCTGACGGTCCCACCACGTTCTTCCTAAAATGATAGCTGAATGATTGCTTGGGGAAACATTGTGAAGTTTATGTTAAATGTCTTGCAAATTATTATTATTGTCTATAGTGTTTATCTGCTGAAACGATGTCTACCTGTCTTATTGCAACCATTAAGCGGGAAGAATGAAAAACACCCGCTCGAAACCATGATACATAAAAATAAACTGTATGACTCTTAAAAAATTTAGGTAGAGAAAAGCTGACCTTGCTTCCATAAACCCCAGTGGCATACATGAAAATGTAATCTAATACAATAGTGTACGGTATAATAGCTTAGAGTATAGTGGTTTACACTGGAGTAGCATACAGTGCCTGGCATACTTTCAATAGCGTAGAGTACAGTGGCGTAAATTCAACTCGTATAGACTGGAGTGACATAATGTGGAGTGTGTAAGTTAAATAAAAGGTACTGTAACATTATATGAGCACAATATTGTATCTCCAAAATATCAATTACTCCAGTATTGGAACTTTCATAGATTGACATGCTTGAATCCTTCCCCGTCGTTGAGATGGGAGCCCCCGGTACATCAAAAAATCTATACCTACAGGCTACTGCAATGGAAAAAAGGCCTAAAGGCTTTCACTATAGTAGCCTATCCTTATCACTATGAGTAAAAAGGACCAAAGCAAGGCCCAGCCAATCAGGCTTCCCCTCCCTCTAGAACCCTCCTGAGAAGAGCTCCCTTCCCTCAGATTTTCTACCGCATGTCGTGCTAGGGAGTCTCCATTGAGCTCTACTCAGTCAACACTTCAGAGAAATGTATTACTGCTATTTTTCCTCAGAAAAAGGATGTCCTACAGCAAGTAAGGTGTCTTCTTCCTACTTTACTTAAGGGAACTCTTTTTTGAGGAGAATTCACCATGTCTGATAAAGAGAAAAAAAAAACTTTTCAGAGCCTGTAAGACCTGTGGCAAGAAAAGGTTTCACTTTGAGGACCCACACAAGGACTGTATTTATTGCCTCTACCCTGTCCATGTAGCCAAAGACTTCAAGGTTTGCAGGACCTTTTCTAACAAAACCCTCAAAGACAGGGAGGGTAGGCTAGTAATTTGGCTCCAGAAGTTGAAGTCCAGATCTAATCCAGTGTCTGGTTTCGACAGTGAGGAATCTACAACTTCTTCCAGAAAACTACAGAAAAGAGGCAGATCTCCTCAATCCCACTCAGAAGATCTTCCAAAAAAAGGCTCACAAAAGACCAAACGGGTGTCCCCTAAAGCTGGAAGTCCTTCCAGTTCTCCTCACAGGAGTTCTGTTTCTTCTAAAAGACTACTAGAGAAAGATCTCTCTCCTCAGAGCGCAGCAAAAGAGCCTTTTCTGAGCCTCCAACACCACCTCCTGTGGTGAAACATGTCTTTAAGAGGCCATCCGAAAAATCTACGACGACGATGCTACCGCCGGTGAGACCCTCGACGTTGACTCTGCTGTCGTTGGTTTCCTGGTCAACGAGAATTTCTCCAGCGATGTCTCCGTCAGTGCTCCCGTCGACGATACCGTCGACTAGAGTTAAAGCACATAAGAAGTCTGATTTCCTTTCCCCATTGATGACATCTCCAAGTAGGGTTTCAGCCTTGGTACCTACGCATTTACTGGAACAAGAGGACTCAGATGATGAGGGACCTTTTGGGGTTGCTCATAGCCCATCAGAACTACATGTCAAGTGCCAGTATCTAGAGGAAGACACCAAGCATGATCCGCACTCTTATTACCCGCAGGCACACCTATAGCCCTATCAGGAGCAGATGGTTTCCTTGCCAGGATCGCTCATAGCTGATCTGCAACTCATTTTGGATGACTACAGAAGGCGGTTTCCACCAGCTGGCTTGGAAGTTCAGCAGCCTTCTGTTGCTCCCTCTGTGCCTTCTACTCCGGTCCATCTGGGGGTCCAGCCATTACATGGACAGCCACAGACACAAATTTCCATCCCTACGCAGGATTTGTCCTCTTCTGATGATGATGATGACAGAGAGGGGGGAGAATTACCGGATGCAATAACAGATTGGGACAATTATCAAATTCCTACTCCGTCCTCGCCCTCTCCGGTTCCTGTGGATTCCCCTCCTGGTGACATCGGCGGTTTCCACAGCTTGCTTGAAAGAGATGCGAAAAGGTTTGAATTGCCCATGCCCACGAAGCAGATGGACTGCTTTTTGTATGATTTTAAGGAACCATTTCAAAAGAGTGTAAAATCTATGCCGATTGTAGACTACATGTGGAATGAGGGCATTAAAGTGGTGAAGAACCTGGTCACGGTCACTCCGGTTCTACCTCGCCTTGACAAAAAGAGTAAGGCGCCTGATGACTCTCCGGCCTGCCTCACGGGCCGTCCCAGACCCGACTCAGTTATTGCCCCGGTGGCACAGCGTAGATCTAGGAACCCTTCAGCACCAATCTGCCCCACCGGACAACGAGGGTAGGAGGTTAGATAATATAGGAAAACGCTTCTCTTTAATGGCTTCGCTTATTATAAGAGCTTCTAACTCTCTGGCTATCATAGCCAGATATGATAGGCAGCTATGGGCTGACATTGCGCCCTATTTGGATCAACTGCCAGAAGACTCTAAATTAGAAGCCAGGAAAGTCTTGCAAGAAGGAGAGAGGTCTTCTGCCGAAATCATAGACTGTGCTATGGACATCGCCACCATGGCTTTCCGTCAGAGGGCAGGTTCCGCGGTTCTAAGAAGGCAGGGTTGGCCTAGAGCGACTTCGTTTAGACCCGAAGTCCAGAACAAACTTCTTGACCTCCCTTTTGATGGTGAAGCCCTATTCGGGAAGCACATTGATGATGTGCTTCAGTCAATCAAGACAGACACTGACACATGGCCAGGTCCCTTGGCACCCTGCAGTTTAAAAGACAGCCTTTTCTAGGAGCTAGAGGCCGAGGCTACTCATCGTACAGACTAGATTTTCAGCAGTATAGATATACTTCTGTCTCAGCGGCATCCCATTCCTTTCATCCACAGTTTCAACAGAGAATGCCTCCACAGGCAGCTTATTCGAGAGCTTCCCAGAGAGGAAAAGCCGGAAGACAACCAAAAGATACAGGTTGTAGACAATGACTTGCTATCGTCTCCGGCTACAAACCTTCCCTTGGGCTCAAGACTAGGGGGAAGGATTTCCCTCTACTTTCACAATTGGCAGAAGATAACATCAGACCAATGGGTCCTAAATCTCATTCAGTTTGGCCATACCCTGGAGTTCCTGCACTACCCTCCTACGAAGCCTCCCCTTCCTCGAAAAGTGAAACACTTGCATCTGCTCAAGCAGGAGGTCGAGTCCATGCTTCTCAAGGGATCTATAGAAAGGGTTCCACATCAGGAGAGAGGAAAGGGTTACTACTCCTGATTCTTCCTAGTTTGAAAGAAGCAGAAAAGTTGGCGTCCGATCCTAGACCTCAGGGATCTCAACACTTACCTCAAAAAGCAATCATTCCGTATGATCACCCTATCCGACATTCTGTCCCTCCTAAATTCGGGGGATTACATGGCCACCCTCGATTTGCAGGACGCATACTTCCATATCCCTATTCATCCCTCCCACAGAAGGAATCTCAGATTTGCAGTAGCTGGAGACCATTTCCAGTTCAAAGTCTTGCCCGTCGGCCTGAAATTGGCCCTCAGGATCTTCACCAAATGCCTGGCTCCAGTGGCAGCTTTCCTCAGAAGGCAGAACCATCAAGTCTTCCCGTATCTGGACAATTGGCTGGTCAAAGCCAGATCCAGATCTCAGGCGCAGAAGTCCATGAGAACTTGTATTGAGCTGTTCACGAGCCTGGGCCTAACGGTCAATCGCAAAAAGTCAGCATTCCAACCCTTAAAGAGGAGAACATTTTTAGGGGCAGTACTGGACACTTCCACTATACGGAACTCCTTCACCTCTTTCAGAACCGCAGCATCCCTCTACCAGTTATGCCCTCCCTGCTTATGATGAAGGAAGGCGAAGTTCTCCACCCGGATCCGGCTTCACTTCACTTGACAGTCTGGTTTCTGACCACCATGAGTTTGCGCATCTAGTTATACCTTTGGATTGCAGAGCCATCCTTGCCAGAGCTGCAGCTGAGAGTACCAACAAATGTTATTGTTTGATGTGGAGGAGATTTTGCTCTTGGTGTGCTCAGGTTCAATTGCATCCCTTTTCTTCATCACCGCAGCAGATACTACCTTATCTCCTACTGCTGGCCAGATCAGGATTGGCTATTTCTTCGATTAAGGTCCACCTGGCAGCTATTTCCCATTATTGGCGTACGTAGAACGTGCCTCCTCTGTGGTCGTCAAGAGTCATAAAGCTGTTTCTTAAGGGTCTATTCAGGTCCTTTCCTGCGGTACGGCCTCCACCTCCATCATGGCACCTTAATTTAGTCTTGTCTCAGTTAATGAAACCACCGTTTGAGCCAATCCACAAAGCAGACATGAAGTTCCTATCCTGGAAAGTCTCTCTCCTTCTTGCTCTCACCTCAGCCAGAAGAGTAAGTGAAATAAAGGCATTCACTATCCAGGATCCTTTCTTACAATTCAAAAAGGATAGAGTAATTTTACGAACAAATCCAAAATTCATACCTAAGGTCCCGTCGGACTTTCATTTAAACCAACCGGTGATACTGAAACATACTTTCCTAATCCATTGACGTCAGCAGAGCAGGCTCTACATTCTTTGGATGTTCAGAGGTGCCTGAAGTTTTACCTGGGCAGAACTAAACAGTTTAGGCAATCTAACCAACTTTTCGTGGCTTTCAGTGCTCCGCGTAAGGGACGAGCATTATCTAAACAAGGAATTGCGAGGTGGATAGCCTCTGCTATTCACTATTGTCATACAGCGGCAGAAAAACCTTTGCAGAATCCAGCGCGTGCACATTCTACAAGGAAAATGGCTGCATCCATGGCACTTTTTGCAGGAGTGCCCATTCAGGACATCTGCAGGGCAGCTACGTGGAAGTCTGTGCATACTTTTGCAAGATATTACTGTTTGGAGGAAACTCAGCAAGGTGATATGACGGTAGGACAAGCGGTGTTACAACATCTTTTCCAGTAACGGTGAGCTGTTGAAAATTCTTTATTCCTTTTTTTTTTTCCCGGCCAGCCCAGTTTAATTTGCGCACATTGCATAGGTTTGTTTCTTCCTTTACGGTTCTCATATTCCTTGTTTTACCTACTTAGGGTAACGTTCTATTATCTTATTTATTGCTTATCTAAAATGCTATTCTTTCCTACGTAATCTTTTTCTTTAAAGATTTTGCTGATATATATATGTTCCAAAATATATCTATATATGTATGTATGTATATGCATATAACAACAAGTATACATACATATAGTTTGATGCTATACAATGTGCTTCATTACTGCTTGCTATTCTGATTCAAGCATGTGAATCTATGAAACTTCCAATACTGGAGTAAGAAAATAAGTTACTTACCTGTAACTGTAGGTTCGATGGCATCTGTCGCTGTAGATACGCATGTTTTGCTATAGCCCGCCATCTGGTGTTGGGCCGGAGTGTTACAAGTTGTTTTTCTTCGAAGAAGTCTTTCGAGTCACGGGACCGAGTGACTCCTCCTTTTGTGTCCATTGCGCATGGGCGTCGACTCTATCCTCGATTGTTTTTTTTCCGCCATCGGGTTCGGACGTGTTCCTGTCGCTCCGAGTTTCGGAACGGAAAGATAGCTAAATTCGGAAGATTTTCGTCGGTATTGTTGCGTTCGGGATCGGCGTAGTTAGATTCAACACCGCATCGAAGATCGAAGAGCTCCGGTGCCCTTCGGGGTAGTTTTTCGATTCCCCCGTCGGGGCCTGGTCGGCCCGACCGCGTGCTGAAGAACGCCGATGGAACGGACCCCGTTCCGTTTCTGTCCCAAATGCCACAACAAGTACCCCTATACAGACCAACACTTGGTCTGTAACCTGTGCCTGTCACCTGAGCACAGTGAAGACACCTGCGAGGCCTGTCGTGCGTTCCGGTCCCGAAAAACACTCCGAGACCGTCGAGCCAGAAGACTTCAAATGGCGTCCGCGCCGACAGCCCACCGAGAGTTCGAGGAACAAGAAGAGGAAGGTACCTTCTCGATCCACGAATCGGACTCCGAGGAATTCGATGACCCACAAACTGTGAGTAAGACGTCGAAAACAACACATAAGAAGATTGACAAGGCACAGGGGACGCCACTGCCACCAGGCCATGGCTCGACCCATAAATTCGGTGACCGACCGTCGGCACCGAAAAAGGCCCAAACAGTGCCGAGACAGTCCGACTCCGGTCGAGACACCGGTACGCAGCCTTCTCGGGACCGAGAAAGTGCTGGAGACAAGCATCGACACCGACATAGCGGTGTAGACACGGCTCGACGCCGAGACAGCGGCACCGACGAAGATCGACGCCGAGAGGTTTCGGCCCCGAAAAAAAGAAAAGTCAGCTCGGAGCCGAAAAAAGATGCAGACAGGGTTTCGGTGCCAAAACAACCTGCAACCGACCCAGTTTCAGGCTCTTATACAGAGGAGCATTCACTAACCTCCCAAATGCGAAAGCATAGGTTCGAGGAAGAGCTGCAATCTACCGATGTAGACCATACGCAAAAGCGTATCTTCATACAGGAGGGAACAGGGAAAATAAGCACCCTTCCCCCTATTAGAAGAAAGAGAAGACTGGAGTTCCAAACTGAACAAACACCACAAACAAAGGTGGTGAAAAAGGTTACTCCACCACCCTCTCCTCCACCTGTAATTCACGTCTCACCAGCACAAACTCCATCACATTCCCCAGCTCACACCACCATGAGCCAGGGTGACAAGGATCAGGACGCATGGGACTTATACGACGCCCCAGTGTCAGATAACAGCCCGGAGGCATACCCTACGAAGCCATCTCCACCAGAAGACAGCACTGCGTATTCTCAAGTGGTGGCTAGAGCAGCACAGTTTCACAATGTAAGCCTCCACTCAGAACAGGTCGAGGATGACTTTTTATTCAACACCCTCTCCTCCACCCACAGCTCCTACCAAAGCCTGCCTATGCTCCCTGGTATGCTCCGGCACGCAAAAGAAATTTTTAAGGAGCCGGTCAAAAGTAGGGCAATCACACCAAGAGTGGAAAAAAAGTATAAGGCGCCCCCTACAGACCCTGTTTTCATCACTGCACAGCTGCCACCAGATTCCGTCGTTGTAGGAGCAGCTAGGAAAAGGGCCAACTCCCACACATCTGGGGATGCACCACCCCCGGATAAGGAAAGCCGCAAGTTCGATGCAGCTGGAAAGAGAGTCGCAGCACAGGCTGCAAACCAGTGGCGCATCGCCAACTCTCAAGCACTACTTGCGCGCTATGACAGAGCCCATTGGGATGAGATGCAACACCTCATTGAACATCTACCCAAAGACCTACAAAAAAGGGCAAAGCAAGTGGTTGAGGAAGGTCAAAACATTTCAAACAACCAGATACGCTCCTCCATGGACGCAGCAGACACAGCTGCAAGGACAATTAATACATCCGTGACCATCAGAAGGCATGCATGGCTACGAACGTCTGGGTTTAAACCAGAGATACAGCAGGCAGTTCTCAATATGCCTTTCAATGAAAAAGAACTGTTCGGTCCAGAAGTGGACACAGCGATAGAAAAACTTAAAAAGGACACGGACACTGCTAAAGCAATGGGTGCACTCTACTCCCCGCAGAGCAGAGGAAACTACGGCACCTTCCGCAAGACACCCTTTAGAGGGGGGTTTCGGGGTCAGGCCACACAAGTCAGCACCTCACAGGCAACACCGTCCAGTTACCAGGGACAGTACAGGGGAGGCTTTCGGGGCCAATACAGAGGAGGGCAATTCCCTAGGAATAGGGGAAAATTTCAAAGCCCCAAAACCCCTGCAACTAAGCAGTGACTCACATGTCACTCATCCCCTCCAAACAACACCAGTGGGGGGAAGAATAGGTCATTATTACAAAGCATGGCAGGAAATCACTACAGACACTTGGGTTCTAGCAATTATCCAACATGGTTATTGCATAGAATTTCTACAATTCCCTCCAAACATACCACCAAGAGCACAAAATTTATCACAACATCGTTCCGAGCTCCTGGAGACAGAAGTTCAAGCACTATTGCAAAAGAATGCAATCGAATTAGTACCAAACACACAAATAAACACAGGAGTTTATTCACTGTACTTCTTAATACCAAAGAAGGACAAGACGCTAAGACCAATCCTAGACCTCAGGATAGTAAACACATACATCAAATCAGACCACTTTCACATGGTCACACTACAAGAAGTGCTACCATTGCTCAAACTACACGACTACATGACAACCTTAGACCTCAAAGACGCGTATTTCCATATACCAATACATCCATCGCACAGGAAATACCTAAGGTTTGTATTCAAAGGAATACATTACCAATTCAAAGTATTGCCTTTCGGTTTAACAACAGCACCAAGAGTCTTTACAAAATGTCTAGCAGTAGTCGCTGCACACATCAGAAGGCAGCAAATACATGTATTCCCGTATCTAGACGACTGGCTAATCAAGACCCATTCGTTATCAAAGTGCTCACACCACACAAATCAAATCATACAAACCCTCTACAAACTGGGGTTCACCGTCAACTTCGCAAAATCAAACATCCTGCCGTGCAAAGTACAACAGTACCTAGGAGCCATAATAAACACAACAAAAGGAGTAGCCACTCCAAGTCCACAAAGAATTCAAAACTTCAACAACATCATACAACGCATGTATCCAACACAAAAGATACAAGCAAAGATGATATTACAACTCCTAGGCATGATGTCTTCATGCATAGCCATTGTCCCGAACGCAAGACTGCACATGAGGCCCTTACAACAGTGCCTAGCATCACAATGGTCACAAGCACAGGGTCACCTTCTAGATCTGGTGTTAATAGACCGCCAAACTTACCTCTCGCTTCTATGGTGGGACAATATAAATTTAAACAAAGGGCGGCCTTTCCAAGACCCAGTGCCACAATACGTAATAACAACAGATGCTTCCATGACAGGGTGGGGAGCACACCTCGATCAACACAGCATACAAGGACAATGGAACGTACATCAAACAAAACTGCATATAAATCACCTAGAACTGCTAGCAGTTTTTCAAGCACTAAAGGCTTTCCAACCAATAATAGTTCACAAATACATTCTCGTCAAAACAGACAACATGACAACAATGTATTATCTAAACAAGCAAGGGGGGACACACTCAATGCAGCTGAGCCGGTTGGCACAAAAGATATGGCATTGGGCAATTCACAACCAAATTCGCCTAATAGCACAGTTTATCCCAGGGATTCAGAATCTACTCGCAGACAATCTCTCTCGAGATCACCAACAGGTCCACGAATGGGAAATTCACCCCCAAACTCTGAACACTTACTTCAAGCTCTGGGGAACACCTCAGATAGACTTGTTTGCGACAAAAGAGAACGCAAAATGCCAAAACTTCGCATCCAGATACCCACACAGGCAGTCCCAGGGCAATGCCCTATGGATGAACTGGTCAGGGATATTTGCCTACGCTTTTCCTCCTCTCCCTCTCCTTCCTTATCTGGTAAACAAACTCAGTCAAAACAAACTCAAACTCATATTAATAGCACCAACTTGGGCAAGGCAACCCTGGTACACAACGCTGCTAGACCTATCAGTAGTACCACACATCAAACTGCCCAACAGACCGGATCTGTTAACTCAACACAACCAACAGATCAGGCACCCAGATCCAGCATCGCTGAATCTAGCAATCTGGCTCCTGAAATCCTAGAATTCGGACACTTACAACTTACACAAGAGTGTATGGAAGTCATAAAGCAAGCCAGAAGGCCATCCACCAGGCACTGCTATGCAAGTAAATGGAAGAGGTTTGTTTGCTACTGCCATATTAATCAAATCCAACCATTACACGCAACTCCAAAAGATGTAGTGGGTTACTTGCTTCACTTACAAAAATCTAACCTAGCTTTCTCTTCCATTAAAATACACCTTGCAGCAATATCTGCATACCTGCAGACTACCTATTCAACTTCCCTTTATAGGATACCAGTCATTAAAGCATTCATGGAGGGCCTTAAAAGAATTATTCCACCAAGAACACCACCTGTTCCTTCATGGAACCTAAATGTTGTCCTAACTAGACTTATGGGTCCACCTTTTGAACCCATGCACTCCTGCGAAATACAGTTCCTAACCTGGAAGGTTGCATTCCTCATCGCCATTACTTCCCTAAGAAGAGTAAGCGAGATTCAGGCGTTTACAATACAAGAACCTTTTATACAACTACACAAGAATAAGGTTAAGGACTAATCCTAAATTTTTACCAAAGGTTATTTCACCGTTCCATCTAAATCAAACAGTGGAACTTCCAGTGTTCTTCCCACAGCCAGATTCCGTAGCTGAGAGGGCACTACATACATTAGATGTCAAAAGAGCATTAATGTATTACATTGACAGAACTAAAAACATCAGAAAGACTAAACAACTATTTATTGCATTCCAAAAACCTCATGCAGGAAACCCAATATCAAAACAAGGTATAGCCAGATGGATAGTTAAATGCATCCAAATCTGCTACCTTAAAGCTAAACGACAGCTGCCCATTACACCAAGGGCACACTCAACCAGAAAGAAAGGTGCTACCATGGCCTTTCTAGGAAACATCCCAATGCAAGAAATATGTAAGGCAGCCACATGGTCTACGCCTCACACATTCACCAAGCACTACTGTGTAGACGTGTTATCCGCACAACAAGCCACAGTAGGGCAAGCCGTATTAAGAACATTGTTTCAGACTACTTCCATTCCTACAGGCTGAGCCACCGCTTTTGGGGAGATAACTGCTTACTAGTCTATGCAAAACATGCGTATCTACATCGACAGATGCCATCGAACTGAAAATGTCACTTACCCAGTGTACATCTGTTCGTGGCATCAGTCGCTGTAGATTCGCATGTGCCCACCCGCCTCCCCGGGAGCCTGTAGCAGTTCGGAAGTTACCTTCAACTATTTGTATATATATAATTTCAACCTTATATAGGTACATACTTAGTCACTCCATTGCATGGGCACTATTACTACAATACAACTCCTACCTCACCCTCTGCGGGGAAAAACAATCGAGGATAGAGTCGACGCCCATGCGCAATGGACACAAAAGGAGGAGTCACTCGGTCCCGTGACTCGAAAGACTTCTTCGAAGAAAAACAACTTGTAACACTCTGGCCCAACACCAGATGGCGAGCTATTGCAAAACATGCGAATCTACAGCGACTGATGCCACGAACAGATGTTCACTGGGTAAGTGACATTTTCATTCTCTTCCAGGGGATCCTCATCAATAGTCATAAACATTGAATATTCCCGCCCTTGTGCGGGGACCCCGGAGCATATATAAAATACACACATATTAACATGTGTAAAAAACAGCAATGCAGGCTATAATGTAAAAAACAGGCTAAAATGCTTTATTTCTATGAAGTTTTTTTTTTTTTTTTTTTTGTTTTTTTTAAATTATAAAGCTACAATAGAGAATAAATATCTACCCAAGCCCCTCAAACTAGGCTTAGGGAAGTAAGCAGCCGCAAACTCTAGAGAAAAAGAGAAAAAACTGCATTGAAAAACAATGAAGCATTCTTAGCCAATAGGCTGCATGCAGGTTAACACAGGAGAACCATAAAAACTTTGGCACCGTGCCTTTAAGACCCTGAGCACCTCCAGTATCCCACCATGCCTCAGGGGTGAAGGAAAGGTGACAGTTGGTTCACAGTTAGGTCAGTTCTTTTTTCTGGCTTCTTCTGAGAGGATCCTGGAGCATTGAGCTCTCAGTTTTTCTCAGAAAAATTCTTTAAAAAAGCGTTTTTTCATTTTTCACTCGACAAATAATATCTTTGTCTGAGCTAGGAAGGTTTTTTCTGACAGAAAAATGCCTTCTCTTTTTGTCAAATGCCCTGCTTGTGGGAAGAAGAAGGCCCAGTCAGATCCCCACTCTCTGTGCATAGTGTGCCTGCCTCAGAGTCACTGCCCTGACACTTGTAAGTACTGCAAGAACATGTCTAGGAGGACTATGAAAGACAGAGAGAAGATCCGACTTCATGGGCTTCAGGAGAGGAAAAGAACATCGTCTTCCTCACTTCCCAGACAGCCAGAAGGCCATTCTCAGGAGAGAATGGCCCGGTCGACTTCGACAGGTAGGAAAGTGCCTGTTTGTTCACCGTTGACGTCGTCGCTACCACCGCCTCACCGGCATAGATCGCCGTCGACGGCGACACACCCGACGTCGAAGGGAACGGCGTCAAGGGAACATCAGAGCAGGGGCAGGTCTCCGTCGACGGCAACCTGCCGATCGACGTCGAGCCATCGCCGGCGTGCCCGGTCGCCGCCTAAGGCTGTGCGCCCCCCGACGTCAGGACACACGACGTCGAGATCACCACGACGGCACGAGAAACCTCCGCCGTCGAGCTCCGATCGCTCCACGTCGAGGCACACGACGGCGAGCAGGTCGAGGTCCAAGGAGCGTCGTTCGACGTCAAGACACTCAACGTCGAGGCACTCAACGTCGAGGCAGGACCAACCGGCTGGGCGCCCTTCGACGTCGAAACAGCCATCGACGTCGACGCAGGTTTTACCTGTCCCACAGGGAGCAGAACATCGCCCCACGCCAGACAAGGCGCCATCTCCAGTGGTCTCCATACCGAGCGACTCTTCTTGGTCAAGAGCGGCATCATCTGGGCATGTCTCGCCCATCAATCTATCTCCGAGATGGCTGGAGAGCCTCAACAGACCAGCGGCCTCCCCAGATTCGTCAATCCGTCTCATCTCAGCTTGCTACGCAAGGAGGCTCTCGCCCTCCTAAGAAAGAATGCCATAGAAAAGGTTCCACCTGCACGAAGAGGACAGGGGGTCTACTCCCGTTACTTTCTAGTGGCAAAGAAGGGTCGAGAGGGCGTTTTCAGGCCAATCCTGGATCTACGGCTGCTGAACAAATACATAAGGAAGCAGAGGTTCAGAATGCTAGCGCTTCACCAGATTTTCCCTCAACTGCATCAGGGAGACTGGATGTGCTCCATCGACCGCAGGATGCGTATTTTCACATCCCAATAGCTCCAAAACATCGAAAATTCCTGCGCTTCCGAGTAGCGTTACAGCATTACCAGTTCAGGGTTCTACCCTTTGGCCTGAAATCTGCCCCAAGAGTTTTCTCGAAATGTATGGCAGTGGTGGCGGCACATCTCCGAAGACAAAGGATATACATATATCCATACCTAGACGACTGGCTACTAAAGGCTTCTTCTCCGGAGCAGGCGAGAAGCCATCGGGACATTGTACTAGGAGTTTGCGAAGCTCTAGGTCTTCAGGTCAATTACCAGAAGTCAACCTTGACTCCAATGCAGAATCTTCACTACCTAGGAGCTATCATAAACACAGAACTACAAAAAGTGTATCCTTCGGAGGAACGACTATCCTCAATAAACAAGAAGTGCCAGGACCTGTTGAGAGCCAGCGCACCTGCGGACGTCAGGTGACATCACTACTGGGCTCTATGGCATCGTGCATTTTTATTGTCCCAAATGCCAGACTCCACATGAGACCCCTCCAAGAGGCATTGGAGACCAACTGGAGCCAGAGAACAGGTCGCTGGGAGGACACGGTGCGGCTACCGGAGGTAGCACTTCAGTCATTGAGATGGTGGATGCACAGACCTCACCTGTCAGTGGGTGCTCCGTTTCACCAGGTGCTTCCATCCGACACCCTAGTAACGGATGCATCTCTTCAGGGATGGGGGGGCTCATCTGGGTCCTTTTCAAGCACAGGGTCTGTGGTCAGACAAGGAAAAGCAGTACCACATCAATCTGCTAGAACTCAGAGCGGTCCATCTCGCTCTCAAGTCCTTCATACCGCTAATTCAGGGGAAAACTCTCTTGATACAGACGGACAATACAACCACGATGTATTACTTGAACAAACAGGGGGGAACGAGGTCCCTACCCCTATCGCGAGAGTCCCAAGCGATATGGCATTGGCTCCTGGCCAGGGGAATGTCAATTACAGCAGTTCACCTGCTAGGTCAGCAGAACGTGGAAGCAGACTTTCTAAGCAGACACCTGGAGGACGTTCACGATTGGGTCCTGCACGGCGAAGTCGCAGAATACATCTTCGTGCAATGGGGTCGGCCTCAACTGGACCTCTTCGCAGACGAAGTAAACAAGAAATGCCCAGACTTCGCATCCAGGTTCTACCGTCCGGGATCTCGAGGGAATGCCCTGTTGATCGACTGGTCAGGGACATTTCTTTACGCTTTTCCGCCGATTCCCCTCATTCCGGCAGTGATCAGCAAACTTTACAGATCCAGGACCAGAATGATTCTTATAGCGCCGCAATGGCCCCGACAGTTCTGGTACACGGATCTCCTCAACCTGTCGGAAGAACCTCACAGGAGGCTGCCGTGCAGACCGGATCTTCTGAGCAGAATGGAGGGCAGGATTCTACATCCCAACCTACCCTCTCTGAGCTTAACAGCATGGCTCCTGAATTCCTGCAGTATGGGCACCTAGGACTCTCGCAGGAGTGCATGAGCATCTTGAAAGAGTCCAAACGACCTTCCACGCGGCGTTCCTACGCTTTTAAGTGGAAGAGATTCTACATATGGTGCTGTCAGAAAGGTCATAATCCCATACGGGCGCAGGAGGATGTCATACTGTCCTATTTGCTTCATCTAGCGAAGTCCGGTCTGCAGGTATCATCTATTAAGGTACATTTGTCTGCTATTACTGCCTATCGCAAATCGCCTTCTCAGGAATCCTTCTTTACAAAACCTGTAGTCAAGGATTTCTTAGAAGGTTTGAAGAAAGTTTTTTTCCGCCAATTCGGAGGCCTTCTCCTCCATGGGAACTGAACATAGTCCTGGCAAAACTTATGGGCCCTCCTTTCGAGCCTATCCATAAGGCCTCTTTACAACACCTTACGTGGAAGACGGCTTTTCTAGTGGCCATTACTTCAGCGAGGAGGGTCAGTGAAATCCAGGCCTTGTCTGCAAAAGAACCGTACACGTTTTTTTATGACAATAGAGTGGTTCTGCGAACTCACCCATCTTTCCTTCCGAAGGTGGTGTCAGAATTCCATATTAATCAGACCATAACTTTACCGACGTTCTTTCCCAATCCGGAGACTCCGGCAGAGAAAGCATTGCACTCATTAGACTTGAAAAGAGTGCTGAAATTTTATCTGGACAAGACAAAATCGATTAGACACTCTAACCGCTTGTTTGTAAACTATGGTCATTTAAGGACAGGAGAGGCAGCTTCTAAGCGAACAATATCAAGATGGATAGTTTCTTGCATTGTTAATACTTACCAGCTAGCTAATAGACAATTGCTAGCGCGGCCTAGAACGCATTCCACAAGGGGTAAAGCGGCTACTGCTGCTCTCCTTAACAATGTTCCGATATCTGAGATTTGTAAAGCTGCTACATGGAAGTCTGTCCATACGTTTACAAGACATTATTGTTTAGACTCAGATGCAAGAGCGGATGCCCAAGTGGGGCAGGCCTCTCTAAGAAATCTATTTGCGTAAGACATATCTATTCCTGCACTTCTATCGGACAGTCCGCTGGGTTTAGGGATGGGCTTGCTAATCTATTCAATGTTTATGACTATTGATGAGGATCCCCTGGAAGAGAAGGATAAGTTACTTACCTGTAAATCCTAGTTCTCTTCCAGGGGTATCTTCATCAAAGTCATAAACAACCCACCCTCCTCCCCGGACGCACGTCTCCTAGAAGTGCAGGACAGACTGTGTTTTGAATCAGTTATACAAATTGTCACCGTAAAAAGAACTGACCTAACTGTGAACCAACTGTCACCTTTCCTTCACCCCTGAGGCATGGTGGGATACTGGAGGTGCTCAGGGTCTTAAAGGCACGGTGCCAAAGTTTTTATGGTTCTCCTGTGTTAACCTGCATGCAGCCTATTGGCTAAGAATGCTTCATTGTTTTTCAATGCAGTTTTTTCTCTTTTTCTCTAGAGTTTGCGGCTGCTTACTTCCCTAAGCCTAGTTTGAGGGGCTTGGGTAGATATTTATTCTCTATTGTAGCTTTATAATATAAAAAAAAAAAAAAAAAAAAACTTCATAGAAATAAAGCATTTTTGCCTGTTTTTAACATTATAGCCTGCATTGCTGTTTTTTACACATGTTAATATGTGTGTATTTTATATATGCTCCGGGGTCCCCGCACAAGGGCGGGAATATTCAATGTTTATGACTTTGATGAGGATACCCCTGGAAGAGAACTAGGATTTACAGGTAAGTAACTTATCCTTCTCCAGTATTGGAATCTTTCATAGATTCACATGCGACCCTCCCTCCTCCACTGGGAAGCTCACCTTTTCCTGTCTTCTTCAGATACTCTGGCACTCGTGCTTGGGAAAATCTGAGGGAAGGGAGCTCCTCTCAGGAGGGTTCTTGCGGGAGGGGAAGCCTGATTGGCTGGGCCTTTCTTTGGTCCTTTTTACTCATAGTGATAAGGGTAGGCTACTAAAGTGGAAGCCTTTACGCCTTTTTTCATTGCAGTAGCCTGTAGATATAGCTGTTTTGATGTACTGGGGGCTCCCATCTCGACGAGGAGGAAGGATTCAAGCATGTGAATCTATGAAAGATTCCAATACTGGAGAACTACAGTTACAGGTAAGTAACTTATTTTCTTATAATATGTAAATGTTAATTTTGTGACCGTACATATAAATAGTGTATTTGTAAACTTAGACCATAATGGCAGTGAAACAATCACTTTAACAATTCAGCCATATTGTTTAAGAGGAACCGAACTCCAGCCAATCAGGCGACAGTACCCTCTTGCATATTCCCCAAATAGGGTGATTGCCTCAGATTTTCTATTTGTAAACTTGTAAGTTTAAAGGTTATAAGCTAATAAGCCAGTTGACAGTATAGCAGTTACATGGGCTTGGAGGTGGTGATGTGATAGATAACAATCAGCCATGTAGTTTTTATCAGAATTTTCCCTTATTATACGGTCAGCGTATGTCACTGACTTGTGGGTTAGGGTCTTATAGTTATCCATTCATTTTTATGATTGGTAATAACTTATTCCAACTTTATTTAAATGATACTTGTTTAATTTTGTTTTTCAAATTTGTAAAGTTATCACCTCCCTCCCAGGAATATTTTCAAATGTATCCCTTAATAATTTTCACCCCTTTTAGGAATGTAAGCAAATTCTTCCTGCGGTTTAATTCTTGAATTAGTCAAACTATGTGGGTTTATTTAAAATACAGTTTTAGATTTTGCATTGTGCCCAGACCCCAGGAGGGCAAAATCCTGTCTGAGGGGTTGGCAGCAGCAGCAGCTGCAGTGGAAACCCCAGAAAGGCAGTTTGGCAGTACCCGGGTTCTGTGCTAGAGACCCGGTGGTATTGGGGTGACAATTCCATGATCTTAGACATGTTACATGGCCATGTTTGGAGTTACCATGGTGACGCTACACATAGGTAGTGAACTATGTGCAGTGCACACGTGTAATGGTGTCCCCGCACTCACAAAGTTCGGGGAAATTGCCCTGAACGATGTGGGGGCACCTTGGCTAGTGCCAGGGGGCCAACACACTAAGTAACTTGGCACCCAACCTTCACCAAGTGAGGGTTAGACATATAGGTGACTTATAAGTTACTTATGTGCAGTGAAAAATGGCTGTGAAATAACGTGGACATTATTTCACTCAGGCTGCAGTGGCAGCCCTGTGTAAGAATTGTCCGAGCTTCCTATGGGTGGCAAAATAAATGCTGCAGCCCATAGGGATCTCCTGGAACCCCAATACCCTGGGTACCTAAGTACCATATACAAGGGAATTATATGGGTGTACCAGTGTGCCAATAAGAATTGGTAAAATTAGTCACTAGCCTGCAGTGACAAATTTAGAAAGCAGAGAGAACATAAACACTGAGGTTCTGGTTAGCAGAGCCGCAGTGATACAGTTAGGCACCACACAGGGAACACATACAGGGCATACACTATGAACACTGGGGTCCTGGCTAGTAGGATCCCAGTGACACAAGGGCAAAAACAAACATACATACAGTGAAAATGGGGGTAACATGTCAGGCAAGATGGTACTTTCCTACACTGAACAACTGGCTCATAAAAGCCAGCACCATTCAAACCTGTCAACGGCACACACATTCCACAATCGATACCCTACACAGTATAGGGTTCACAATTAATTACCAGAAATCTCACCTACAACCAGCGCAAATACAACCATATCTGGGAGCAATTCTGAACACTCAATCAGCATTAGCTTACTCAAACCCACAGAGAATTCAAGCGTTCCACAATCTCCTATCTCAGCTACAATACAATCAATCTTACACAGTAAGATGTATTATGACACTGTTGGGAATGATGGCATTGTGCATAGCAGTCGTACCCAATGCAAGTGTAAACATGAGACAACAGTGTCTCTCGCAACAATGATCTCAGGCACAGGGTCAACTTCACGATCTAGTGTTGTTGGACCACCAAACTTACAACTCTCTGCTATGGTGGAATCACACCAACTTCTCAAAAGGGCGGCCATTTCAGGACCCTGTGCCACAGACCATAATCACCACAGATGCATCACTGACAGGTTGGGGACCCCATCTCGACAATCTTACAATACGGGAGAATGGGACTCAGTACAGCAGACTTACCACATAAACCACCTGGAATTGCTGGCATTGTTCTTAGCACTCAAAGCATTCCAGCCACAGATCACACACAAAACAGTGTTAATAAGGACAGACAACATAACAACAATGTATTACAGACGATTTGGTAATGGGCAATTTATAATCGCATTCAACTACTAGCAGAGTATATCCCAGGTATACACAACCAACTAGCAGACCTCTTAAGCAGGACACAGCAACAAATACACAAATGGGAAATACACTCATAAGTGATTCAGCAGTACTTTCGTATGTGGGGAAGACCACACATAGACCGCTTTGCAACAAACGAAAACGCAAAATGCCCCTACTTCACATCCAGGTACCCACACCCACGATCCAGGGGCAATGCTCTATGTATCAATTGGTCAGGGGTATTTGTTTACACTTTTCCCCCTCTCCCTCAAATTCCATTTCTAGTCAATAACGTCCATCACACATCCCTCACCATGATACTCTTAGCTCCCACGTGGGCACATCAACACTGGTACACATTCCTGTTGGATCTATCTGTAGTACCACATCACAAGCTCCCAAACAGACCGGACCTGTTGACTCAAAACAAAGGTCAGATCAGTCATCCCAATCCCAGTATGCTCAATTTAGCGATTTGGCTCCTGAGGTCATAGAGTCCGGATATTTACAGCTTCCATCAGAATGTATGAACATTCTAAAAGAATCACGTAAACCTACAATTAGACAGTGGTATGCAGCTAAATGGAAAAGTTGTGTATATTACTATCAACCCAAAAACATTGATTCACTTAAAGCATCAGTACACAATATTGTATGTTATTTGCTTTACTTACAAAAAAAAAATCTTGCATATTCATCTATTAAAATTCGTTTAACAGCAATATCAGCCAACCGCCAAAACATACAGCATACTTCTCTGTTTAGAATTCCTGTCATAAAAGTGTTTCCTGAAGGCCTTAAGAGTTACTCCACCTAGAGCCCCACCAGCTTCTGCCTGGAATCTTAACATTGTGCTCACAAGGCTTATGGGGCCACCATTTGAACCCATGCATTCTTGCACTCTACGATTTCTCTCATGGAAAGTTGCTTTCTTAGTAGCAAGTACTTCCTTAAGGAGAATTGGTGAAATTCGCGCATTCACTTTAGAACACCCTTTCTTCCGAATCGACAAACCAGAATGGTACTTAGGACAGATCCAAAATTCCTACCCAAAGTGGTTTCACCATTTCACATCAGTCGGTCAGTGGAATTGCCAGTGTTCTTTCCACAGCCAGATTCAGTTGCTGAAAGAGCTCTTCACACTCTTGATGTCAAAAGAGCTCTTATGTATTATATAGACAGAACAAAGGATTTCAGAAAATCTAAACAACGTTTTGTGGCTTTCCAGAAACCTCATAAGAGTAATCCTATTTCAAAACAAGGATTATCCAGGTGGATAGTAAAGTATATTCAAACTTGCTATCTTAAAGCTAAAATACAACTATTAGTAACTCCTAAAGCACATTCTACTAGAAAGAAAGAAGCTTCAGTGACATTTTTAGGAAATATACCAATGGCAGACATATGCAAAGTGGCCACATGGTCCACACCACGCACATATACTAAACACTACTGTGTGGATCTGCTATCTCGCCAACAAGCATATGTTGGTCAAGCTGTGCTTAAACACTATTTCAGACTACTTCAACTCCTACAGGCTAGCCACTGCTTATTTAAGGAGGGGACTGCTTTTCAGTCTATGCACAGCATGTGTCTCTGCAGCTACATATGCCATCGAACAGAAAATGTCACTTACCCAGTAGCCATCTGTTCGTGGCATATAGTGCTGCATATTCACATGCACCCTCCCTCCTCCCTCCTCCCCAGAAGCCTGTAGCCGTTGTAATACCTTCTTTATGTAAATATTTATATACATTGCATGGGCATCTTCTTTTCTTAATATATATGTACATATACATTTCTTCACTCCTTACTTCACCCTCCTGCGTGAAAACAATCTAACAAAGGACTCGATGCCCATGCGCACTATCACCGAGAGGAGTCACTCGATCTCGTGACTAAAAAAAAGCTTATTTGAAGAAAAACAACTTGTAACACTCCGAGCCCAACACTAAATGGTGGACTTATGCAAAGCATGTGAATGTGCAGCACTATATGCCACAAACAGATGTCTACTGGGTAAGTGTAATATTCCATATATAACATTGGATCTTTTATATATTCACACGCTTGAATCATTCCCTATCGTGAAGTTAGGAATTGCCGGTGTGGACGACATTGTCGATGGTGTGAGCTTCATTAATGGCATGCTCAACAGTGTCATCGTCAATGGAATGCTCAACTTCAACTGTTTCATTGTCGTCAACAAGGAAGTTAAAGTCTTAGATGTTGACAGTCTTGTCGTTGACAAGGTCTCCTTTGTAGACTTTCTTGTCACAGGTGAGTTTCTGTAGCGAGTAGGCTTTGGTTTGTCAGCCGAGGAGGTGGCTGCAAGAGTTGTACTGAACTGTAAAATTCTCCTCTTGTGCGCTGCCTTCATGGAAGTGCGTGAGGAGGCACTTCTCACTGCATCTTCCCCTTAGGAAGGGGCATCTCCTTTAGAAGGAGAAACATTCTTTTTATTCATAAGAAACATCGCCGACCTCCTTTCCCTGTCCTTAAGAGTCTTAGTGGAAAAAGACTTATAGATCTTGCAATCCACTGAGTTAGGTTTAGGATAAAGACGATAAATACCCTGAGAATGTGAGTCTTCAGTGTAAATCTTCTTGCTGCCACAAGATAAACAGGTTTTAAAAAGAGATCTCTTCTCCTTGTCAACCAAGGTGAGAATCGCTTATCAGACCAAAAGATCTCCTTGGTCCAGAAATTTAAGCAATCTTCCCTAATTATAACTCGGAGTACAGAAGAGCTGAGGAAAGGGCTGGTTCAAATCCTGGGCAGACCATATAGAACCAATTTTGGGTTCAATGAAAAGTCAGAGCAGGGCTCTGAAAGGGGACTCCCTCACACAATGTGCTGTAGAAATCTGAGCTGTGATGGCTTAAATTTATGAGAGCTTAAGTTTACACCTCATTGACTGAAGTTTGGTTTTTTTCAAATGAGGTGGATGTGTTGCTAAACATACTATGTTTCAGGCCGATGGGCTTTTTACATTATGTGCTGTATGTTGTATATTTTTTACACTGTATGCTGCTATTTTAATGTACAGGGGATTCCCAGTCTGATGAAGGGGAATGCTTCAAGTATGTGAATATACAAACGATACCAATGTTGAAGAAGGAAATGTTTCTTATCTGAAACTCCTTTTCTCTCGTAGGGGAATTTCTCAGTAGCTCATAAGCACTGAATAGTCCTGCCCACGTGCCGGGCCCCTGGAGCAGTTCATCAGTATATATATTTATATGGAGATTTTTTTTTTTCATGAAGGACCGCAAAGACATTTAAGAGAGAGACAGATAATGACGTCTACATATTTAGGCTACAATGGCCAAAATCTTCATCATGAAGTCAAAAAGTGGCAATACACTGAAATTGTGGAATTTAAGATGGTTCACACACACAGTGTACATCTCCTTCACAAACCCCTTTTATTATGATAGAGATGATGAAGAGCAAGGAAATGTGGACTCATAGACTGCCATTATATGGCTAAAAACCGAGACTGAGGCTAAGATCCCAGAGACCACCAGTATCCCATCATGCTCAGCTGGTGGCAGTTGCTTCAGTTCTTTTTTAAGGCTATGTGTGACCTATGAAGATTGTAGAGATATCTCTGTCCACTCCACCGGAGAGGAGGGGCGGTTGCTTGAACCATTCCTTAACATTTGTCTTGTATTCCAATGTTGGAAAGATGCAGTTGCAAAGCCTCTATTAAAAAAATCTAAACTCGATGCAACCCTCTTTAGTAACTATAGACCCATTGCTCTTCTTCTTATTGAATCTGAGATACTTGAAAAACATGTCAACAATTAACTGACGTGCTTTCTCGAAGATCACCAACTCCTTCATCCTTCACAAATGGGTTTCAGACCACAACACAGCACAGAATCAGCTCTGTTAGCTGTTATGGAAGAAACTCGCCAAAGATTGGATTTTGGCAGACACGCAGTAACCCTTTTTTCTGATGGATACACCTACCTGTGGATTCCTCACCTAAAGAATTCTCCCCTCGCGCCAGCCTCGACGGAAATTTCTTCTGGCTCTGCACGTCGACGTCACAATCGCCCGACTCCATGCGATGCCGTATGACGTCATCTATGCAGTAAGAAGCCCTTGTCGATGTGCAGACGTCAGTTCCCTTTTTTCCGTGTATCCGAGTAACGTTTTTTCTTCGAGGCTCACCGGGAGCTACAGTTGCGTATCGACGGTTACAATGTCGCAACCAAGAAAATCCGGTTTTAAGCCTTGTAACCAGTGCGGGGGTCGAATGTCGGTTACTGATCCCCATGAGAATTGCCTCTGGTGCCTTAGCTCCGACCATGAAGTCGAGTCATGCGGCTCCTGTCAGCGCATGAACCCTAAGGCGCTTAAGGAAAGAGAGGCTAAATTATTCTTGGCCCGTTCCAAGAAGGAGAGGCGTCATCGGAGAGAGTCCTCTTCAAGATCTTCGAGGGCTCATCATCGCCATGGAGACTCTCGGCGCTGTCACGACTACTGGCGCCGATCGAGTAAAGGACGGTCCAGGTCCAGATCGGCTTCTCCATCAGCTCGACGCCGTCCGACGTGGGAGATAAGCCCGACCGTCACTCCTCCACCTCCCACGACTCCGACATCACCTGGGTCGGTTTTCGAGGTAGAGCCTCTTCAGAGGCCAGAGGATTCTCCTAGCCAGGAGTTGCCTGGCCCATCTTCGGCGTCTATGCCGGCGCCAGTGCAACAGCAATATCCGGCTTTCCCGGCGCCGGGTACGGATCCTGCGGCTTTTTTGAATGCCATGTTTAACATTTTTTCCACCATGGCGCCGGGTGGAGGACAAGCAGCTCCGTCGGGCCCTTTGGCCTTTAATTTGGGTGTTCCGACGTCTTATAAGTCGACGCCTTTTATGCCATTTTTGTCTGCTGCAGCCGAAGCGGGACCGATGCCCTTGACGTCGCCCAGGAGACCTGCAACACCTACTACGGCGCCAATGGATTCGCCTCGGATCCAGTCCACAGTCAAGGTTTCTGTGGAGCCGGAGGGTCCGGCGTCGGATGGATCCGAGGTTCGGTGCCAACGAAGATCTTCGGCGTCGGCCGACGCCTTATCGACGCCGGGGTCTCGAATCTAGACTTCGATCCAGACGTCTGGCTTTGCGCCTTCTGGAGGAGGAAGTGTACAGCAGACAACACCTGGAAGAGGGTGAAATCTTGGAACCTTCCGGTGACTTTCAAGGACTGGATACTGCAAGTGGCATAGATACTTCCCCTGAGTGGGATCTGGCTTCCCCTGGGGAGTACACTGAGGAAGCTGCATCTTTTCATGCAGTAATACGGAAGGCTGCAGACTTCTTAGATCTTCCTCTTCCGGCTGCGGAGGTGAAAAGGAACCTTTTGACGGAGGGGTTACATCCAACTTCTGTGACGGCAGAGCCTCTCTTGCCTTTTAATGAGGCTCTTCTAGACCCTATCAAAGACATTTGGAAAAAACCTGTGTCTTTAGCAGCTGTCAACAGAGCAGTAGCACAACACTATCGGGCGGCACCAGGTGACCCTGTCTTCTCTCCAAGCACCCGACACCGGAGAGCTTAGTAGTTCAGGCCTCCTGATCTTCCAGGTCCTCTCCTGGCTCGTTTCCCAGAACCCCTGCGGACAGGAAATCGAAGAAAATGGACCATTCTGCCAAAAACTTTTCTTCATGTAGTATGGCCTTAAAGTCAACCAACGCAACCTGCATTTTGGGACGTCATATTCATGCCTTTATGGAGGAAGCGAAAGGCCATCCAAACTTGTCCCAGTAAGTGTTACAATTGCTGACGGACGCTCAGGCGGCAGCGACCCAGGTGATCCAGTCTGGGTTAGACACTTCAGGCTCAGTTGCAAGAGCTATGGGCACGTCCATAGTTTCCAGGTTACAATCTTGGCTGCGTTCGTCTGGCTTTTCATTAGATGTGCAGGCGTCTCTCCTGGATCTGCCCTTTGATGGTGAAAAACTCTTTGGAACAAAGGCAGATTCTGCTCTTGAACGATTTAAAGAGAGCAGAGCCACAGCGAGGTCGCTAGGACTTCAGTCAGCTGCCTCCTCCTCATTTAGGTCTTATAGGAGGTTTAGGGGCTTTGGACGTGGCTCCTCCTTTCGGTAGCAGATTTCAAGGACCACAACAAACTGCAAGCTCCCTGCCATACAGATCCTTCAGGGGCAGGGGCAGAGTCCGTACAAGAGGAGCCACCCAGCAGCACTCTGCCTCTTCCTCTTCCCCGGGAGGGGTGCAGCAGGGAAAGCAACCTTAGTCCTCCACCACTCCCTGTCCACTTGTCTCCGGTAGGGGGGAGACTTGCCCATTTTCTTCCAATGTGGGTGTTTATAACAACAGACTCTAGGGTCATCGACATTGTGCAGAGGGGGTATGCTCTTCCCTTTCGGCAGTTCCCTTCTCCCTTCCCTCCCCGCCCATCCTTCTGTTCGGAAGACCATCTTCTGTTACTACAACAGGAGGTGTTATCCCTATTGGCAAAAGGCGCAGTAGATTTGGTTCCCGAGCAGGAGAGGGGTCAGGGCTGTTATTCAAGGTACTTCCTGATCCCCAAAAAGAATGGTCGGTTAAGACCAATTCTGGACTTGAGGATTTTGAATTGGTTCCTCAGGCAGGAAAAGTTCAAAATGCTGACCCTTTCACAGGTTCTTTTGGCGTTGAATGAAGGAGATTGGATGGTGTCTGTCGATTTACAGGACGCATATTTCCATATTCCGATCCTCAAATCGTACAGGAAGTAACTCCGGTTTGTGGTGGGATCGCAGCATTATCAGTTTGCGGTCCTCCCGTTTGGTCTTACTTCAGCACCTCAAGTCTTCACAAAGGTGATGGCGGTGGTAGCGGCAGAGCTCAGAAGAAGGGGGATAGCGGTGTTTCCCTATCTGGACGATTGGTTGATCAAAGCCAAGACTCTGGAGCTCGTGCGGCGTCATCTCCAGTCGTCAACTCAATTGTTGTATGACCTGGGTTTTTGAGTCAATGGTCCCAAATCTCACCTGGAGCCCTCTCAACGCCTCCTGTTCATAGGGGCAGTATTGGACACAACATTGAATCGGGCCTTTCCTCCGCCCCAGCGGGTTCAGGACATCCAGGCATTGATTACAATGTTTCGAAATGGAGCGGTAGTTCCAGTCCTCAAGGTCCTAATTCTGCTCGGTCTGTTTGCTTCTTGCATACTGCTGCTCACTCATGCATGCTGGCACATGAGGGCTCTTCAGTGGTGCGTCCGCAGGCAGTGGTTTCAGCACAAAGGAGATCTTGAGGAATCGATAAAGATCTCCAGAGACACTGCAGTGGATCTTCAGTGGTGGGCAGCGGTCGACAACCTGTCACAAGGAAGGCCGTTCTCGCTACCGCCACCAGTGGCCACAGTGGTAACGGATGCTTCCACTCTAGGGTGGGGAGCTCATCTGGGGGACCTGGAGGTCAAAGGCCTTTGGTCTCCAGTGGAACAGAGATTTCACATCAATCTGTTGGAATTGCGGGCAGTACGTCTGGCTCTCAAGGCCTTCCTCCCTTCCATTTGCGGTCAGTCAGTCCAGATCCTAACGGACAATACTACCGCGATGTGGTATATAAACAAGCAGGGAGGAGTGGGATCGTATCTTCTCTGCAGAGAAGCTCTTAGACTCTGGTCCTGGCTTCAGGATCACAAGATCTGCTTGGTAGCACATCATTTGGCCAGGGCTCTGAACGTGCGTGCGGACGTTCTCAGTCGACGCAACTCGGTCGACCACGAGTGGCGTCTTCATCCAGATCTGGTTCTGTACATCTTCCAGATGTGGGGATATCCACAGATAGATCTGTTTGCAACTCAGGAGAATGCGCAGTGCCCGCTATTTTTCAGCCTCCAGTATCCGGTGCAAGGAGCTTTGGGGGGCACGTTTCATATGTCCTGGAAGGGTCAGTTGCTTTACGCGTTTCCTCCCATACCCTTGATTCCTCGAGTTCTGAGGAAGATCCGCCAAGACCGAGCCCAGGTCATCTAATAGCTCCGGATTGGCCAAGAAGGGTGTGGTACTCAGACCTTCTCCAACTCTCACTGTGCCCTCTGCTCCGTCTCCCTTACAGGGTGGACCTCCTCTCGCAGTCTCAGGGGCAGATTCTACACCCCCACCTCCAGAGCCTGCACCTTCATGCCTGGAGATTGAACGGGGCAATCTGAGTGCTTTTTCTCTCCCACCAGAAGTGGTGGATGTTATTTTATCGGCCAGGCGACACTCCACCAAATCGATCTATGCAAGTCGTTGGGCTAAATTTGTATGCTGGTGTGGAGACAACAGAATTGATACCTTAAAGGCTCGTTTGTCTGACATATTGTCATTTGCTCTTTTCCTGGCGCAGAAAGGTTGTGCGGTTGCCACAGTCAAGGGTTATTTATCTGCACTGTCGGCTTTTCTGTGCCTTCCTGATCAGCCTTCCTTATTTAAGTCTCCAATTGTTTTAAGGTTTGTTAAGGGGCTTACTAACAAATTTCCACCATCACCATTTGTTATGCCTCAGTGGGACCTTAATTTGGTGTTAACATTCTTAATGGGGTCCCTACTTGAGCCGAGCATTCTTGCTCTTTGCTGTTGCTAGTTCTCAAGACTGTGTTCCTGGTGGCCATAACATTGTCCAGAAGGGTCAGTGAGCTTCAGGCTCCTAGTGTAGAGCCCCCATTCCTTTCTTTCTATAGAGACAAAGTGGTGTTAAGGACCAAGGCGGCTTTCCTCCCGAAGGTTGTTACACCCTTTCACCTGGGGCAGTCTATTACTCTCTCTTCCTTTTACCCTCCACCTCATCCATCCAAGGAGGAAGAGAGGCTCCACCGGCTGGATCCACGAAGAGCGCTGAGCTTCTATGTCGACAGGACGGAGGAGTTCAGGCAAGACGATCAGCTCTTCGTTGGATACGTGGGGAAGAGGAAAAGTAGAGCTGTCCGCAAGAGAACGCTATCCAGGTGGGTCATTCTATGTATTAAAATTTGTTATTCTTTGGGGAAGAAAGAACCACCTGTGGGGCTTCGTGCCCATTCCACCAGAGCTAAGGCTGCTTCTTCGGCTTTGGGTCGGGGTGTTCCTGTGGCTGACATCTGCAGGGCGGCGACTTGGGTGTCCCTCCATACTTTTGTCAAACATTACTGTTTGGATTCTGAGGTTAGGAGGGATGGCCATTTTGCTTGCTCGGTGCTGCAGGATTTCTTGGTTTGACCATTCGGCACCCACCTCCGGAGGTAGTACTGCTTTGGGACTCTATTCTTTAGGTGAGGAATCCACAGGTAGGTGTATCCATCAGAAGAATAAGTTCCTTACCTTTGGTAACGCTTTTTCTGGTGGATACAGTAACTACCTGTGGATTCCTCACGGTCCCACCCGCCTCCCCGTTGCCTGACTGGTCATACCATGAAATCCATGGGTGACCATCCTTTGTCTTGTGTATATATGTATATACCTGGCTTATGTATATAGTTAGGGCATGTATATATGTATTTCTTTCACTAATTTAGATGGTTCAAGGAACACATGTTTGGACTTGTTTGACATATTTTAATTTCATATAGAGCGATTATTGCTGTTACCTGACTTTATCTTTATTATATTAAATGCTGTGATTTCATTCCATTTGTTGTGACTATGTTCCCTTTAAGGTCACTTCACCTGTTCGCCTCTTAGGCACATAAAAAATGGTGATAACTGACGTCTGCACGTCGACGAGGGCTTCTTATTGCCTAGATGAAGTCATACGGCATCGCGTGGATTTGGGCGATTGTGACGTAATCGTCGACGTGCAGAGCTAGAAGAAATTTCCGTCGAGGCTGGCGCGAGGGGAGAATTCTTTAGGTGAGGAATTCACAGGTAGTTACTGTATCCACCAGAAAAAGCGTTACCGAAGGCAAGTAACTTAATCATTAGATCTCAGTGCTGCGTTTGATGCTGTAGATTACAGTATACTACTACAAAAACTTCTGGCAGTAGGAACTGAAGGCACCACAGAGGTTTTCATCCTTCCTGAAAGATAAAACTTTTCAAGTCCTTGATCGCTCCTTCTCTAACACTTTCTCCCTCACATGCGGACTCCTCGCTGAGCCCCACTCTTTTTAATATCTACATGTCCCCCTTAGCCAAAATTGCTGAACCTCACAGGCTCTCCTTGGTATCATATGCCAACGATACCCAGTTGGTAGTTTCTCTTTCCAGTACCAGCAATATTGTTCAAACCATTTTATCCCCTTGTATCACGGATGTAGCTAGATTGATGGCTCATTCTAAACTTAAACTTAATGATGAAAAATCAGAAGTAATGAAAGTTGGAAATCATGCTCTTCTTAAGTCTCCAGCCATGGTATTGGAAGTTCATAAAGATCTCCCTTCGCCCAAAGAAAACATAAAAAACTTAGGTTTCTGGTTAGATTCCCATCTTACGATGGACTGCCAATCTGAAAAGTTGGCCTCCACCTGTTTCGGCTCTTGAAGAAACATTAGGAAAATTCTTAACGTCCTCCCTTCTTTGGCCAGAAGCCTCATCATTCAGGCCCTGATACTGTCTTGCTTAGACTATGGTAACACTCTTTTCCTCAGCTCTCCTGGCTACGTACGAAAGAGATTGCAGGTTGTGCAAAACGCCGCTGCACGTCTGCTTATGAACACACCCAGACATATATATATTTTTTTAATCTGTTTATTAAACAGGATATAAAAACAGCAGTTCATTCCACTTATTTAAGGAAGAGAATAGACATCTTCTCTTCTCATGTACATTTACACGTATTTGTAGATTTTGTACAATAAGGTTTCAATTTAGCGTACTGGCATACAACTTAAAATTGTGCAACTTGTAACAATAGACATATCAATTATTATGTTTGAGTATATATAGTGGCGTCATAAATAATAGAGGTAACATTAGAATGTAGTGGCCAGAGAGGTACCTTTACTTTATGTGTGTATAATATAATCAGTAGAAGGGTCAGGTCGAACACACCCAGACATTTGTCTGCCGAACCCTCTCTGGCTTCACTTCATTGGCTTCCCATAGAACAACGTATCAATTTTAAGGCCATCTGCATGACACATAAAGCCCTTCATAATAAGGGTCCGCTGTTTCTCAGGCAATGTATAACACCCTGTACCCCTCAGAGGGCACTTAGATCCTCTACCGCCTCGTTGGTCAACACGCCCCTTTCAGGAAAGCAGCATGGGTAGGTAGTTCTTTTTCAGTTAAAGCCGCATATCTTTGGAACTCACTCCCTTTGGAACTCCAACAAGATCAGTCCGAATCTTCCTTTCGTAAAAGACATTTCTGTTCACAGCATAGGCATCTCTGAGTTTAGTGGTCTACCTTCAGCGCTGGGAAGCCTCTGGGTAGCCATGCGCTCTAAAAATTTGTTAAACTAAACTAAACTTATGACTTCTCATGGAAATTCCCTCATGAGAGAACAGGATTAACAGGTAAGAAACATTTCCTTTGTTTGCAGTCTGTTGCCTGTGGGGGCTGCGACTGCTTCTGCTGAGGGTCAGCCTGAACTCCCCTACAAGGGTCGAGTCCCCTGGACCTTGCTATTCCTCTTCTTTGCTGCAAATCCTCTTCCTAACAGATTAGCATTTGGCAAGGCTTGTTGGAGGTCCTCCTTACCACTAACCATCTGCGAAGGGAGGGGGTCACCTCAGCTCTAGACACCTTGGGGGTGGTCCCAGCTGAAGTGGTCACTCCTCCTTATTTTCCCTAATTTTCTCGCCGGACTTGCCGCTAAAAGTTGGGTTTCGTCCCGGGGGTGGCCTCTCCTCCAGCTGGAGTGCGTTGGGGCACTGTAACAAGAGGCCTGAGCCTTTGAGGCTCACCACCAGGTGTTACAGTTCCAGGAGGGGGAGGTGCAAAGCACCTCCACCCAGTGCAGGCTTTGTTTCTGGCCACAGAGTGCACAAAGGCTCTCACCCCATGTGGTCAGAAACTCGTCTGGAAGTGACATGCTGGCACGGACTGGTCAGTCCTGCACTAGACATTTGACTAAAATACCGGGGGCATCTCTAAAATGCCCTCTGTGTGCATGTCTCAATAAATCCAACACTGGCATTAGTGTGGGTTTATTGTGCTGGGAAGTTTGATACCAAACTTCCCAGTGAAGCCAATATGGAGCTTTGGAGTTTGTAATGACAAACTCCCTGCCCATATACTTTATATGGCCACACTGTACTTACAATGTCTAAGAATGGACTTAGACACTGTAGGGGCATATTGCTCATGCAGCTATGCCCTCGCCTGTGGTATAGTGCACCCTGCCTTAGGGCTGGAAGGCCTGCTAGAGGGGTGACTTACTTATGCCACAGGCAGTGGTTTGTAGGCATGGCACCCTGAGAGGGGTGCCATGTCGACTTTGTCTTTTTCTCCCCCCAGCACACACAAGGTGCAAGGGCAGTGTGCATGTGCTTGGTGAGGAGTTCCCCAGGGAGGCATAATACATGATACAGCCCTTGGGGACCTTCCCTGGCAACAGGGCCCTTGGTACCATGGGTACCTTTTACAAGGGACATAACTGTGTGCCAGGGGTGTGCCAATTGTGGAAACAATGGTACATTTTAAGTGAAAGAACACTGATGCTGGGGCCTGGTTAGCAGGGTCCCAGCACACTCTGTCAAGTCGGCATCAATATCAGACAAAAGGTGTCGGAGGGAATAACCATGCCAAAAGGGTCACTTTTCTACATCACGTGTATGTATAGTTGACTGCTCAAGTCGACTGACTCTTGGCCTGACTAAGATAAGAAGCGGCCTGAAGCTAGGAGTTGTTCTCTGTGACTGGAGGATGAAGAACCCTGTCTGTATCCAAGGAGATTCTGAATAGAGCAGCAGTTGCCTTTCCCCCTGACCACAGGGACTGGACTTAGCTGATTGGCTCCCTGAGTCTCTGCTGCACCTGAGACCCCCCCCCCCCCCCCACCTGCTCTGGCCCCTTAAAGTTTGTGGAGGGAAGGCCAAGACAGCCACCTCCATTTTGTGAGCCTCTGTGCATCTCCCCTATGTCCTGATACAGCCCAGTGTTCAAGGATTGCAAAAAGACCTAGGTAAGGAGCCTAGAGATTTTCTGGGTAAATAGTATTATTTGTTCAAAAGTGTTTGTTTCAGCTACCCGTGTCTGTTTTACTGTGGACTCTCTGTGTTTCAGGCAGCCTGGCCTCTTTTAAAGTGGTGTTTTTTTATTTTTTTTTATTCGTTTTTGCCGTGACTGTGTGAATTGCCTTGCTAGTTTGTGGCACCTCCCCCCCCCCCCCCCCCCTTTTTTTCTCTTCTAAGTAAAAAGGCTACATACATCTTGCTGAGTGTGTTTTTAGGAGACTTTAATCTGTTTCTGTGATTTAAATTGTGCTTAAAAACTGTCTGCCCCCCTGTATTTTTGCCTTTAAAAAAGCCCGATTTTAGAGTACGCACCCAGCACTATTGCAGTGTTTGTTTCTTAAACAATCTCTCCCTCACCTGGAAAGTAGACTCTGCTAGCTTGATAGTGTGGATTCAGCATGTCTGTATCCAAGAAGATTCTGAACAGAGCAGCAGTTGCCTTTCCCCCTGACAACTGGGACTGGACTTCAGTGAACTTGCTCCTTATATAAGTTCTTATTGGTTGTTGCATATGTTGTTGTGATAGGTTGTTGGGAGATGGTCTTTCATTGGTTGCTGGCTCCAGGGCTGCAGTTTTGATTGGTGGATAGGGCTGGGAATCTGATTGGCTGTTGGTTCTAGGGCTGAAATTCTGATTGGCTGTTGGTTCTAGGGCTGTGATTGGTGGATAGGGCTGAGAATTTTGATTGGCTGTTGGTTCTAGGGCTGTGATTGGTGGATAGGGATGAGATTCTGATTGGCTGTTGGTTCTAGGGCTGTGATTGGTGGATAGGGCTGAGATTCTGATTGGCTGTTGGTTCTAGGGCTGTGATTAGTGGATAGGGCTGAGAATTCTGATTGGCTGTTGGTTCTAGGGCTGCGATTGGTGGATAGGGCTGGGAATCTGATTGGCTGTTGGTTCTAGGGCTGAGATTCTGATTGGCTGTTGGTTCTAGGGCTGTGATTGGTGGATAGGGATGAGATTCTGATTGGCTGTTGGTTCTAGGGCTGTGATTGGTGGATAGGGCTGATAATTTTGATTGGCTGTTGGTTCTAGGGCTGTGATTGGTGGATAGGGCTGAGAATTCTGATTGGCTGTTGGTTCTAGGGCTGTGATTGGTGGTTAGGGCTGGGATTCTGATTGGCTGTTGGTTCTAGGGCTGTGATTGGTGGATAGGGCTGAGATTCTGATTGGCTGTTGGTTCTAGGGCTATGATTGGTGATTAGGGCTGGGTCTCCCATTAGTTGGTTGAATCAGGGCTTGAAATTGGATTGGCTAGGGTTAGGACCAGCTTCTTATTGGCCAGTAGGGCTATAAAAGGCTAGGACTCGGGGCGTCTCAGCCCGGGCGTCGAGGCGAAGGGTGGAGAGGACAAGGGCAGTTGCCTGTTTGGGCCTGTTCTGGACAGGTAGGGACTAGGGCCAGAAATGCTGCCCAACTCACAATTGACCAGGAATGGTTCTAGCCTCTACACATACCTCAACATGCAAACACATATCCTACAAAGGCATCCAACTCATGCATCACAAACTGACCACAGACAGATTGGATTGCCCCTTCACCCAACACAATACCCTATATACAACACATATCCCCCACAACTACTGCAGTCAAACACCTGCATTCTCACAGCCAACACTACTCTGTCCACTCCCGCTAACACAACCTGCCATCACCCACACAATACAAAACTACAGCATACATTTCTCTCAGTCTCAGCCTTCCAGATACACACACTCTGCTCATACTAACCAACAACACTATCCGCTGTTTGCTCCACACAGGCCACCTGTCATCATAACAATGCCCAAACCCTGCCTTCAAACACACTATCTACAAACACTCTTCCTCTCTCTTCACCAATTACACACAACCATACAATCCCCACATTTCACTCCACCACACATATTACCTCTTCCAGTCATCGCACCTAACACTAACTCCCCTGGCACACACCCATCACCTCTTACACACCTCGTACATTCATCTCCAAAACACATCAACACCCCATCTAACACTCAAATTCCACTTACCATCACTAACTCACATACAAATCCCTCACAAAAAAACACTACACCAATATCCCCCCTCACTATTCCACAAAAACAATACCAACCACAAACATCAGCACATCAAAGCAACACAAACTTACATTACACCTATCATCATACCCACTCCCACCCTCAGGACTACACAAAGAATACAAATTCCATCCTATCTCCACCTCTACTTTCTCACTATTCACAACACCTACCACAAGCACCCCAACCCAGCAACTTTCATTCACTCGCCTCTCCTCCATTGCACAGTTTAGAGCCTTACATCATGATCCACATGCTCCTCCACCACCCCTAACCCATACTCCATCCACACTAAACAAACGCAAACAAAATAAAAAACATGCCACTCAAAGCAACCTTGCATCTCCTTGTCTGTTACATAATAAAACTACCCTACAAAAAACACTACACTCCTCATGGCTCTCTCAGCCACCAAGTCCACCACCCACACACACAGACCCAACAAAATGCCTCCTTAACCTGCTGGAAGAGGAACACTATATTGAAAAGCAAAACTATTGTGAGCCTCAAACAGTTATCACAACTAGCAACACTCCTGCTTCAAGCTCACATTATACTACTTATCCTTCTCCTAAACAAAACAACACTACCACTAACACACCTTTTCTAAACTGCCAGCTCATAAATGCTCGATCACTCTCAAAAAACAAGCACCACATGTACGACCTGCTCACAGACACACAACCTGACTTAATATTCATAACTGAATCCTGGTTGGGAGGTGACATGGCACCAGTGTTGCACGAAGCCGTTCCTCCGGGCTATCAAACCATCACTCAAAACCGTATAGGCAAGAGAGGAGGTGGACTAGCTATTATATTCAAACAGGCAACGAACCTCAGTAAAACAGACAACATCTCCATACAAGGTTGTGAAGCCCTCCTTACAAGATGCCACCCTACTCCAACTTTCTCCTGTAACTTTCTCCTCCTTTACAGACCTCCACCTAACAACTCCACATTCCCAAATGCTTTTCTAGACAGTCTCAAACCTTATTACACTATACTCCAATCTATGCATTCTTGGGGATCTAAACATTTGGTTTGACAAACCCAATATGCCCCATCCAAAAGCTATCACCACTGGCCTAGTCGCATTGAACCTACATCAGATTATACACAATCCCACACACATCACTGGTCACATCCTAGATGTCATTTTTGCTAAGCCTGAACTAGTTACTATTCATAGCATCACGCCAATCACTTGGTCGGACCACCATATGATAACTTTCCAACATACAACTCCACAAATCAACACACCCCACAACTACTTACATTCGTACACCTATCGACCATGGAGCAAACTCCATTTGGATCACTTAGAAACACAACTAACAGAAAACACAGATCTAGATACAATTAATTCTGTGCCAAAACTTTGAGTGGCTACAGGAAGCTTTTGATATCCTAATACCACTCAGAAAAACTAAACACAAAAAAAGAAAACCAACACCTTGGAGAAACACAGAACTTAAAAAGATAAAGCAACAAATCAGAAAGTTGCAGCGGACATGGCTCAAAACAAACAACATTCAAGACAAACTGCAGCTACACAAACTTAACAGGATATACAAATCATCAATCAAATAAGCTAAAAAAAGATACTACTCAGACAGAATTCAAAATGCTCAATCTACAACCAAGGAATTTTATAAAATTCTCAATGAATTTCGAAAACCTACATGCATGGAAGGAAGTCATCCCACTACTCAAGATTTCACAAACAAATTGGCAACTCACTACACAACCAAGGCAGACACATTGGACTCTTATTTAAAACAGAAGAAAACCATCAGCACCAACTCCTTTCCTAAAATACCCTTTAAGAATAAACCAACCCAACCTCTACAGTCCTTCAAACAAATATCCCAGGATGAATTTACGGATTTGGTCAAAGCAAGCAGACCTTCTGGTTGCCCTTCTGACCCTTGCCCACCACAAATCTTCAAGAACATTCTTCTATCTACTTCTGCTGCCACACCTGTAAGAAGAATCATCAACAACTCTTTAACTTCAGGAACTTTTCCTGCAGACCTGAAAAATACGCATACATACGACCTTTATTAAAGAAAACAAACCTAGACTCGCAAGACCCCAACAACTACAGACCAATCACAAATGGACCTTTCCTGGGCAAATTGATAGAAAGAGCAGCATTCACCCAGATGTCACAATTCATTGAAGACAATTCTATACTTTCAGACTTCCAAACTGGATTCCGCCCAGGAAGAAGCACTGAATCAGCACTCATAGCAATCTGGGATGATCTTAAAAACACAGTCGACCGCAATGGAGTTCCTGCACTACTTCTCTTGGACCTCTCAGCTGCCTTTGATACGGTTGACCATGGCACCTTAACTCAAAGACTCCACGAAGCCGGCATACAAGGGATTGCTCTCGACTGGATTACTTCCTATCTTCAATAAAGATTGAATATCATCCACTCGCCCCCCTTCTCGTCTGAACTCTACCTCACAAAAGCAAGGGTCAATCATCTCACCTTTGCTTTTCAACATCTACATGAGATCTTTACCAGAACTGATCAGTGATTTCCATCTCACATGCTACAACTATGCAGATGACACACAAATACTACTTAAATTAGAATGCCCCAAAAACATTGAAAACTCACAAATCTTCAGTTGCCTCAGAGCCGTTGATCAGTGGATGACCTGGAGCCATCTCAAACTAAATACCTCCAAAACAGAAATACTCATGTGGTGACTGGAAAAATGATGACCCTCTGTGCGTCTGGCCTGACGATCTCGACCACCTCCTCAATTATCCAAGGAAGTTAAAAACCTAGGAATCACCATGGATTCCAAGTTAACTATGAATGCCCAAGTGGACAAATTAGCTCGAACAAGCTTCATCACCTTGAAGACTTTACGACGCATCTTCCCCCACCTCGGATTTCCACACAAGGTGCAAGCTACTATCTCACTTGTACTATCCAAACTGGATTATGCCAATGGCCTCTACCATGGATCATCTCTATCTGTTATGAAAAAACTACAACGTATCCAGAATTCCGCAGCCAGGCTACTATTACATGTAAAGCCGCAAGCCCACATCTCCCCTGCCTTGAGAGCACTACACTGGTTACCCGTTGCCAGAAAATGCACTTTGAAGCTGCTTTGTATCACCCACAAAGCTATACATGGAACAGGACCGGTTTTTATCAGAAAGAAAATTACCAAATACATCCAACAAAGAAACCACCGCTCAAGATTGGCACCCCGCCTTAGAACACCACCATACAAGAAAAATACTATAGGTGGTACATCCTTCTCCGTCCAAGCAGCCACACTATGGCATTTATTACCCCCAACTATAAGAGCCACAGATAACTTTCTTGTCTTCAGAAAACTACTCAAGAGTTGGCTCTTTCCTTCATAACCACCATATTCAAACAACTATGAACTGTATATGCCTATGTTGATAAATATTTTTTCAGATTATGTGTATATTTCTATTTATTTATAGTTTCTTTAGAAAATATGTATTGCTACTATGTCATAACAATAAAATACACACACACTCTTTAAACCTGTTTGACTAAGTATTTTTTACCCATGGTTCTAATTATGTATTGTATGTGCATATGTGTGTGTATTCGTGTGTGTGTGTGTGTGTGTGTGTGTGTGTATATATATATATTATGTATGTGTATATGTTGTTTCTGTGCTTGGCATGTTCGTGGATCATTGTATGGCTCCTGGGTGGGTTGTTATACTAGATATCTATGATTCTCTTCCAGGGGATCCTCATCAATAGTCATAAACATTGAATATTCCCGCCCTTGTGCGGGGACCCCGGATCATATATAAAACACACACATATTAACATGTGTAAAAAACAGCAATGCAGGCTATAATGTTAAAAACAGGCTAAAATGCTTTATTTCTATGAAGGTTTTTTTTTTTTTTTTTTTTTTTTTTTTTATATTCTAAATCTACAATAGAGAATAAATATCTACCCAAGCCCCTCAAACTAGGCTTAGGGAAGTAAGCAGCAGCAAACTCTAGAGAAAAAGAGAAAAAACTGCATTGAAAAACAATGAAGCATTCTTAGCCAATAGGCTGCATGCAGGTTAACACAGGAGAACCATAAAAACTTTGGCACCGTGCCTTTAAGACCCTGAGCACCTCCAGTATCCCACCATGCCTCAGGGGTGAAGGAAAGGTGACAGTTGGTTCACAGTTAGGTCAGTTCTTTTTTCCGGTTTCTTCTGAGAGGATCCTAGAGCATTGAGCTCTCGGTTTTTCTGAGTTTTTCTCAGAAAAATTCTTTAAAAAAGCGTTTTTTCATTTTTCACTCGACAAATAATATCTTTGTCTGAGCTAGGAAGGTTTTTTCTGACAGAAAAATGCCTTCTCTTTTTGTCAAATGCCCTGCTTGTGGGAAGAAGGCCCTGTCAGATCCCCACTCTCTGTGCATAGTGTGCCTGCCTCAGAGTTACTGCCCTGACACTTGTAAGTACTGCAAGAACATGTCTAGGAGGACTCTGAAAGACAGAGAGAAGATCCGACTTCATGGGCTTCAGGAGAGGAAAAGAACATCGTCTTCCTCACTTCCCAGACAGCCAGAAGGCCATTCTCAGGAGAGAATGGCCCGGTCGACGTCGACAGGTAGGAAAGTGCTTGTTTGTTCACCGTCGTCGTCGTCGCTACCACCGCCTCACCGGCATAGATCGCCGTCGACGGCGACACACCCGACGTCGAAGGGAACGGTGTCGAGGGAACATCAGAGCAGGGGCAGGTCTCCGTCGACGGCAACCCGCCGATCGACGTCGAGCCATCGGCGGCGTGCCCGGTCGCCGCCAAAGGCTGTGCGCCCCCCGACGTCAGGACACACGACGTCGAGATCACCACGACGGCACGAGAAACATCCGCCGTCGACCTCCCATCGCTCCACGTCGAGGCACACGACGGCGAGCAGGTCGAGGTCCAAGGAGCGTCGTTCGACGTCAAGACACTCAACGTCGAGGCAGGACCAACCGGCTGGGCGCCCTTCGACGTCGAAACAGCCATCGACGTCGACGCAGGTTTTACCTGTCCCACAGGGAGCAGAACATCGCCCCACGCCAGACAAGGCGCCATCTCCAGTGGTCTCCATACCGAGCGACTCTTCTCGGTCAAGAGCGGCATCATCTGGGCATGTCTCGCCCATCAATCTATCTCCGAGATGGCTGGAGAGCCTCAACAGACCAGCGGCCTCCCCAGATTCGCAGTATTCGCGAATGTATTCACCTACTGCCTCCCTGCCAAGAACGCCATCACCGACAGCCAGGGCAGAACGGGCTCGTTCAGCTCCTCGCCAACCGACCGCGAGGCCTAGACGCTCCGCTACAGCGTCTCGCAGCAGATCTCGCTCTCAACGGAGATCCAGGTCGCGGTCAAGGAGAAGATCACCCTCTTGGTCTTCATCAGGTTCTTCTGTCGGGCGTTACTCACCAACCCTTACAGAATCACCACCTGCTAGAGTCTCACCGGTGGATGATATTACCACATTCAACGAGGTGTTGCTAAGAGGGGCGCAGAAACTCAACATAGAGGTTCCAGAACCATCTACCTCCTCATCGATCATCTTTGAGACTCTACAACAGAGATCAGCGTCGAAAAAGTTGCTGCCTCTAGTGCCTGGCTTGCTGCAGCCAACCATGGACACTTTTCTGGCCCCAGCATCGCTTAAGTCTGCCCCGGCTAGGATTCTTAAGAAATACAAGGCTCCAGAACAAGACCCTTTATTCCTTAGAAAGGATCCGCCACCGGACTCGGTGATCATAGCTGCCGCCCGTAAGACCCACTCGGTGGCATCTTCATCCACGGTACCCCCGGATAAAGAGAGCAGGCATCTAGACTCTCTAGGGAGGAAGATATGCGGGACGGCGGCTTCAGCAATGAAGGTCTCCAGTGCGTCTGCGCTCCTGGGCAGGTACGATCGTTCTCTGTGGGATTCCCTCGGTAGATTTACAGAAAAATTGCCCAGAGAAGACAGACAAGATTTCCAGGAGATACTACAAGAAGGATGCCTGGTATCCAACCAGGTTATCAGCGCGGCAGCGGATGGAGCGGATTTGGCTGCTCATGGGTACGCACATGGTATCTGTGCGAGGAGATCTTCCTGGCTGAGGCTCACTGGCTTGAAACAGGAAGCACAACAACGCATCCTGAATCTCCCATTTGCCGGGAACTCTCTATTCGGTGCCCATGCAGACGAAGAGATGGCCCGCATGAAGACAGAGGTGGATACCTTGAAGGCGGTGGGCCTCGAAAGAAAGAAAGATTTCAGGAGGAGGTACAGGCCGTATGATAGGCGCCCTTTCCAGCAGAGGGTTCAAACCCCTCATTGGGCGCAAAGGTCACAGCAGCGACAGGGACAACCTCTTTTTCAGCGAAGAAACACAAGGGAGCGAGGGTCAAGCAGACCTCAACAATCCACTCCGAAAGCACCCACCAAGCAATGAAATCTCGCTTCCCTCGACACTGTACACCACTCCGGTGGGGGGAAGTATTACGGCTTATCTTCACGAGTGGCACTCTATCACAAGAGACAAATGGGTGCTCAATATTGTCGAACATGGCTATTCTCTTCTTTTCAAACAGCCTCCACCACACTTGCCACCAACCAAAGACAATCCATCTCATCTCAGCTTGCTACGCAAGGAGGCTCTCGCCCTCCTAAGAAAGAATGCCATAGAAAAGGTTCCACCTGCACGAAGAGGACAGGGGGTCTACTCCCGTTACTTTCTAGTGGCAAAGAAGGGTCGAGAGGGCGTTTTCAGGCCAATCCTGGATCTACGGCTGCTGAACAAATACATAAGGAAGCAGAAGTTCAGAATGCTAGCGCTTCACCAGATTTTCCCTCAACTGCATCAGGGAGACTGGATGTGCTCCCATCGACCTGCAGGATGCGTATTTTCACATCCCAATAGCTCCAAAACATTGAAAATTCCTGCGCTTCCGAGTAGCGTTACAGCATTACCAGTTCAGGGTTCTACCCTTTGGCCTGAAATCTGCCCCAAGAGTTTTCTCGTAATGTATGGCAGTGGTGGCGGCACATCTCCGAAGACAAAGGATATACATATATCCATACCTAGACGACTGGCTACTAAAGGCTTCTTCTCCGGAGCAGGCGAGAAGCCATCGGGACATTGTACTAGGAGTTTGCGAAGCTCTAGGTCTTCAGGTCAATTACCAGAAGTCAACCTTGACTCCAACGCAGAATCTTCACTACCTAGGAGCTATCATAAACACAGAACTACAAAAAGTGTATCCTTCGGAGGAACGACTATCCTCAATAAACAAGAAGTGCCAGGACCTGTTGAGAGCCAGCGCACCTATGGCACGTCAGGTGACATCACTACTGGGCTCTATGGCATCGTGCATTTTTATTGTCCCAAATGCCAGACTCCACATGAGACCCCTCCAAGAGGCATTGGAGACCAACTGGAGCCAGAGAACAGGTCGCTGGGAGGACACGGTGCGGCTACCGGAGGTAGCACTTCAGTCATTGAGATGGTGGATGCACAGACCTCACCTGTCAGTGGGTGCTCCGTTTCACCAGGTGCTTCCATCCGACACCCTAGTAACGGATGCATCTCTTCAGGGATGGGGGGCTCATCTGGGTCCTTTTCAAGCACAGGGTCTGTGGTCAGACAAGGAAAAGCAGTACCACATCAATCTGCTAGAACTCAGAGCGGTCCATCTCGCTCTCAAGTCCTTCATACCGCTAATTCAGGGGAAAACTCTCTTGATACAGACGGACAATACAACCACGATGTATTACTTGAACAAACAGGGGGGAACGAGGTCCCTACCCCTATCGCGAGAGTCCCAAGCGATATGGCATTGGCTCCTGGCCAGGGGAATGTCAATTACAGCAGTTCACCTGCCAGGTCAGCAGAACGTGGAAGCAGATTTTCTAAGCAGACACCTGGAGGACGTTCACGATTGGGTCCTGCACGGCGAAGTCGCAGAATACATCTTCGCGCAATGGGGTCGGCCTCAACTGGACCTCTTCGCAGATGAAGTAAACAAGAAATGCCCAGACTTCGCATCCAGGTTCTACCGTCCGGGATCTCGAGGGAATGCCCTGTTGATCGACTGGTCAGGGACATTTCTTTACGCTTTTCCGCCGATTCCCCTCATTCCGGCAGTGATCAGCAAACTTTACAGATCCAGGACCAGAATGATTCTTATAGCGCCGCAATGGCCCCGACAGTTCTGGTACACGGATCTCCTCAACCTGTCGGAAGAACCTCACAGGAGGCTGCCGTGCAGACCGGATCTTCTGAGCAGAATGGAGGGCAGGATTCTACATCCCAACCTACCCTCTCTGAGCTTAACAGCATGGCTCCTGAATTCCTGCAGTATGGGCACCTAGGACTCTCGCAGGAGTGCATGAGCATCTTGAAAGAGTCCAAACGACCTTCCACGTGGCGTTCCTACGCTTTTAAGTGGAAGAGATTCTACATATGGTGCTGTCAGAAAGGTCATAATCCCATACGGGCGCAGGAGGATGTCATACTGTCCTATTTGCTTCATCTAGCGAAGTCCGGTCTGCAGGTATCATCTATTAAGGTACATTTGTCTGCTATTACTGCCTATCGCAAATCGCCTTCTCAGGAATCCTTCTTTACAAAACCTGTAGTCAAGGATTTCTTAGAAGGTTTGAAGAAAGTTTTTCCGCCAATTCGGAGGCCTTCTCCTCCATGGGAACTGAACATAGTCCTGGCAAAACTTATGGGCCCTCCTTTCGAGCCTATCCATAAGGCCTCTTTACAACACCTTACGTGGAAGACGGCTTTTCTAGTGGACATTACTTCAGCGAGGAGGGTCAGTGAAATCCAGGCCTTGTCTGCAAAAGAACCGTACACGGTTTTTCATGACAATAGAGTGGTTCTGCGAACTCACACATCTTTCCTTCCGAAGGTGGTGTCAGAATTCCATATTAATCAGACCATAACTTTACCGACGTTCTTTCCCAATCCGGAGACTCCGGCAGAGAAAGCATTGCACTCATTAGACTTGAAAAGAGTGCTGAAATTTTATCTGGACAAGACAAAATCGATTAGACACTCTAACCGCTTGTTTGTAAACTATGGTCATTTAAGGACAGGAGAGGCAGCTTCTAAGCGAACAATATCAAGATGGATAGTTTCTTGCATTGTTAATACTTACCAGCTAGCTAATAGACAATTGCTAGCGCGGCCTAGAGCGCATTCCACAAGGGGTAAAGCGGCTACTGCTGCTCTCCTTAACAATGTTCCGATATCTGAGATTTGTAAAGCTGCTACATGGAAGTCTGTCCATACTTTTACAAGACATTATTGTTTAGACTCAGATGCAAGAGCGGATGCCCAAGTGGGGCAGGCCTCTCTAAGAAATCTATTTGCGTAAGACATATCTATTCCTGCACTTCTATCGGACAGTCCGCTGGGTTTAGGGATGGGCTTGCTAATCTATTCAATGTTTATGACTATTGATGAGGATCCCCTGGAAGAGAAGGATAAGTTACTTACCTGTAAATCCTAGTTCTCTTCCAGGGGTATCCTCATCAAAGTCATAAACAACCCACCCTCCTCCCCGGACGCACGTCTCCTAGAAGTGCAGGACAGACTGTGTTTTGAATCAGTTATACAAATTGTCACCGTAAAAAGAACTGACCTAACTGTGAACCAACTGTCACCTTTCCTTCACCCCTGAGGCATGGTGGGATACTGGAGGTGCTCAGGGTCTTAAAGGCACGGTGCCAAAGTTTTTATGGTTCTCCTGTGTTAACCTGCATGCAGCCTATTGGCTAAGAATGCTTCATTGTTTTTCAATGCAGTTTTTTCTCTTTTTCTCTAGAGTTTGCTGCTGCTTACTTCCCTAAGCCTAGTTTGAGGGGCTTGGGTAGATATTTATTCTCTATTGTAGCTTTATAATGTAAAAAAAAAAAAAAAAAAAAAAAACTTCATAGAAATAAAGCATTTTAGCCTGTTTTTAACATTATAGCCTGCATTGCTGTTTTTTACACATGTTAATATGTGTGTGTTTTATATATGCTCCGGGGTCCCCGCACAAGGGCGGGAATATTCAATGTTTATGACTTTGATGAGGATACCCCTGGAAGAGAACTAGGATTTACAGGTAAGTAACTTATCCATTCCTGCTCTCATCTTATCACACTTATCTACTCATCATCATATGTAATGTCTCTATCAAACTATCCTCCATTCTCACTCTGACTCATCCCAAATCCCTTCTACTAATTTAATCTCCTAAATAACTCTGCCTAAGCTCTTCCCTCCCCTTCCACATCTAATTCACCGAACCTCACTCTACTACTGTGACCTCCCACACAACCCTACTAAATTCTCCCACATTTATCTTGCCCTGCTACTATGCTCTCCCTAACCCTTCCACATACTCTTCCCTCCTCCACCCCCCTTTACTCATCCCAAGCCTTTGGGTTGAGTAAATGAAGAATATACTCCCAATTAACACTTCTGGATTTCTTTCCTCCTCCACCCCTCCATTACTCCAGTCAATCTAACTAACAAACTCTCATATCCGCGGCTCAAATCAACTCATAATAATACTAAAACTGTACTCCTTATTTACCGATACTAATCCATCACTAATTCTTGTTGGGTTCCATAGTAGCGTGCTACTCATCGAAAAGCGCTTTGACGCCTCGTCAGGGGTAGTAAGCTCTATATAAATACGATTACAATACAATACAGTACTTGCAAATATTGTGCAGAAAGTTTCATTGACTCTCCTTGCTGATCTTGGAAGAGTCGTATTTTCTGTATGGTTTTAAAGAGAAATTGAGTAATGTCTTAGATCACTGCCACTGATATTCTTGTCCATTTTTTAGATGAAGGTTTCACCAATATGAAAAGGAGCTGGGCCTTCTCCCTCCTATTATAATCACTTTTTTCTTTCAATTATATACACGAAGTATTGGACTCTCCACTTTGTGAAGAACAAATATTTGCTGTTAACATGCTGTGAAAACATCATGCTTAGTTGCAGAGGTATTCTTGGGGTCAGTGCGTGCATGCTTGTAATCTGCGCCCTCTGTCTAGCAGTTCACAAGGTCTTCCTGAAGATGTCAGTTGTAACGATCTGGTCCATAATACTCAAATGCAACTTTTTTTGTGTCCAGGTTACAACTATTACTCAAGAAAGTCTTTAGTTAATATGTAATCGGCAAAGTATCGTCGGTGCTTTACAGCCTCAGTCCAAGCATAAGGAGAAGTCAGTGAGGTCTTCATGAGGTCTTTACTTGTCCCCAGTCTTGTCTTGTTTTTGAGATGAACATATATTTTTGTGTTACTGACTACTGTTTTACTCTAGAATCAGTTAATTAATTGAGGGAATTAGCCTGTCTTTATTGCGAGAATTGCTCTGGCTGGGTGCCATTTAAGGAACAGCTTGAAAATCTTGATGAAATATGTGGATTAATCCTTGCATACGGTTTGCCAGAGACTCATGTCTTATAAGCAGGGTGACGGGGTGAACAAAAATGGCATTGTAGCATCGTTACCCAGAAGAAACTGCCACTTCAGAGCTGTGAGTCTTCACTGTCGTGGAAGAAGACTGATGACACCTTAGATCCTGATGGAGACCTTGTTCTCGTTGACTTATGCTTGGACTGAGGTCGAAATACATTGATGATACCTCGGAGATTACATAGCATATGAAAGACTTTGGGCCAAAGGCATCCACACAGTCAGTGAGTGATAGCAGAGGTAGCTGGATTCTGGCAGCAGAAGTTATTGTTACTACAGTATCATCTGTGGATTTGCTATACCTCTATGCGCTTCCGCTTTTGTACATGACAGCTGTTATCGACTTCTTTAGTTATTGTTATACTGTTCATATGTTAAAAAGAACCAATGACTCCTGCCTTTTACTGGTCATGCATGTATAAAGACAATCCTCTTGCCACGCTTTACTATATAAATGTCAATTGAACTCCGATTACGAGGTTGGTCACTGTACACCATTGCAGTATTTAATAAAGATCGGGGGAAAAAAGCATCATGTAGTGTTCTTTAAAAATGTACATCTCCAATTGTTTCCTAAATTAGAGCAGCATTGGGGTGTGGTGAATCCATTTTAGTTCTTATTGGGACTGAGGAGTTTAGCTTAGCCTCTGTCTTTCAGGTCTGTGCCCAGTCACCCAGTGACTTTTAACCTACTTAGCTCGCTCTGTTTTATTCCATTTATTTTATTATTTGTTCTAAGATAGCTGCCATTGTTTATATTTTATACAAATGCTTTGATTTGCATTATCAGTGCCACTCTGAGAAGGCGTCATTATCAGCGGCTTGATAAGTGATACACTTAGGTATTGTCATCCTGTCCCTTTCTCACTCACGTGTGATGGAACATAATGTGCACTTGTTGGGGGTTGTTTCTATAATTGCCGCTACAAGTCTGCCTCCTTATCAGTTGTTTAGGAACATACCTGCGTCAGGGATCCTACATGATCTGTATGAACACATCTCACACAGACAAGTCATTAGAGGGTTCCTTCCAGATCCCATCGACGCTGCACGTCACCTCGCTGCAGAACTTAGCCTTTGTGTCACCACAGATTCTGACCTAGACACCTCATTCCAAGGTAACGAAGGTTGGGGAGCACTTCTCATGGACATGGCACTGGCTGATTAGATTTATCACACCTAGTTCTCATTAAGTTAGAGATTAGGCTTCCTATGTTACGAATTTTATATCTCATGTTTACTGTAAGATGGTTGGGGGGGGGGGGTTTCATATTCACAACTCACAGCTTTTAATATGATTAATTATCCTAACCATTGCAGCATATGCATTTTATCGTAGATTGTAGTCTTTTCAATTAATATATTGAAAACTCTCCTGCATCTTCTTCACTACCTGTGTGTGACTGAAACGTATTGCCAACGAGAATAAAGGGTAACTTCTGTTCCACTATGACTCCCCTGAAAGGTCTTATCTAGAGTTCATGCGTAAGACTGCCAGAAATCACCTTTGCTTTCTGAGTTTTGGCGAGGTACTGCTTGTGAGCCGGGAGGGTTGGGCCAATAGCTGGGACTTGTTGTAGGAGTAAATCAGTCGCTTACAAACATAAGTGCTGTCATCCCTAAACCAGCAGTCTCACCTAGGGCAGCGGTAGTCCTGATTGATACTGGGATGTTGTTACACATCCTGTGTGCATAGATGGAAAAGGCCTGCTCTCTTGATTATTTTTTTATTGAAACTATTTTTTAGAGTTCTTAGTCTCCGACCTGATTGTGCCCTAGCTGTTTGTGTACCTAGAGTCACCAAAGATGGTGAGTGTGTATGCAAACGAAGCAGAGGTGCTGGTCTGATGGCTTTGTTAATGATGTAGCTGGTAGTGAAGATGGTGCACTCGCGTCTTTCATAAAGCAGACTAGTTGTTGATAACATTTGGAAACTCTTCAAAAAGGTGCCCCTTCTCAAAATAAGGTGTAGCCCTTTTGGTTGTAGCAGCAATATCTGTCATTCCAAGGCAGGCAGACTGATCCAGGACCATCACAGCACTCCCTAAATATCTCCACTTCCACAACTCAGGTTGTTGGAGTTCCATTGGCAGACATACGTAGGTCAGCGACCTGGAACACTCAGATCTTTACACAGTATTGCTGTCTAGAAGTGGCAGTGCAAAGAGACGCAGCAATGGACCAAGCCGTCCTTCGTCAGCTGTTTCAGCACGGTTAGTACAATCTTCCATTCCTGCACACCACTGTTACATTTGTATATTGCCTTATTGCACTGCTTGAATGTGGGAAGACCCAGTACTGTGGAAGGAAATAGTTACTTACCTGCAACAGCCGTTCTTTAGCTTTGGTATCTTCCATGGATTCACATGTGGCCCACAGTCCCCACAAAAAGCTTCCCTACCATTGGCAATCCTTCATACTAGTTATGAAGTCTGAGTGATGTTGGCCTCTGGAAGGTGTGATCTTTACTGTGCGCTCACCTCACTGTTTGAAGCTTGGTTGGTTTTCAGTTAGGTGAGTAGGATATGTAGGTGACGAGGTCTACAGCCGTTCTGGCTCTAACATTTTTCTGCTATTATAATGTTATTGGGGTATTCGCAGCTCGGCGAATGGGATGATTCATGCTTGCTACAGGTAAGTAACTTTTCTTTCTTTTCACCTTCCCTTTCTTTTTGTGAAAAAGCTGGTAAAGTACTAAATTGAATTCCTTCAAAGCCTGTTAGAACTAAATGATATCTGCTAAACAGTGTAATTTCTGCCTGTAGGTCTGGCCATACCCAACAGAACACCTTGAACAGAATACCTCCTATACATTTATCAAAGCCCTTGTGCTGTAGGTAACCCAGTTCCCCAAAAGCACCAGCCCACCACCAAGGTATGCCAGAGGCAAACATCCAGCAGAACACAGTAGCCCTTTACCTACATCTAACAGAGCACATATATACATCAATGATTTCTTTTTTAATCCACATCTAATTTTGACACGCAAAAAGTATACTCCATACAGTAAAATATACAAGTCAAGATGTGTTGCATTTGCAAATGCTTGCAAATTGTCCAGATGTCCATTTGATTTTATTACAAGATAAAAAAAAATAAGTTGGTGTCTTTAATTATGCTAAGAAAATGCTAGCAGAGACTGCCTCACAATTCTGTTTTTGTTCCTTAGTATTTAGTGATGCTTTTCTTCTGCAGGTAACATGCGTGGATTTGCACTAGGGCCAGCTCCTGCCATGCCGCAGTTCTTCACTCACCCAAGACATTCCATTATGAGAACCCCTCCCATTGGGATCTCAATGAAACCCCCACGATTGGGCTTTCCAGCCATGTCCTTTCAACCTCAAAATCGGATGTTTTACAAGGTAAGAAACACTTCATTCCCATGATGGCCATGAGATTGAATGGAACTGTGGGAGCAGGTGTGTAGGTCCTGGTTAATTGAAATCCTGGTCTTCCTTCTGGGTGACACATTTCTGGTCTCCGAACAGCTATGGAATTTGTTCACTAGATGGTAAAATAATGCACTCCATGTGAATCTAGAATGGTCTCAAGCTTCAAAACTAGTGTTAAAGGAAAGTAAATGCCTTTCTGTTGGTGAGAAACAGAATGAAGGACCAGTGGACTTTGGGAGATGACGAGGAAGACCATATCAAAGCAGTTAGTTCTCTTTCAGCGGATCACGTTTGATAAATTATGAACACTGAATAGTCTCACCCATGCCCACATCCGAAAGCACTTTTTATAAAATTGATTTTGAAACTTTTCTTTAAAAAAGCTAATTGTTAAAACAAAAATATAATGTTGGCAGCTTATTTGTAGGCTATTTTACATATATTTTGTTCCTTTTCTTTAAGGAAAGGTCAGTTGCAAATTATAGTTCTCACTAATTTAGCAAAAGAAGCAAGGCATATTAATAATCTTTTTGAAAGGAGATGTGGGAGAAAACAAGGGCAGTGTAACTTGATAGGATGTAGTCTGAGGAGGCTACTCCTTGAGGAAGCATGCTTCACCAGAATCCCATCCTGCCTGGTCAGTGGCAGTTTCTCCAGTCTGTTTTTTTTTCCAGCTCCTGTTAACCGGATCGTGCAGTACTGAACTTGGCCTTGCAAGCCTTTTTTAAGAAAGATATTCCCATATCTCGTGAATCTTCTTCCCCTCATAGTCTTTACAATGTATGTCTTTTTTCTGCAAAAAATATTTTTCTTTTTAATCAAAATGTTTTCACCTACTGTAAATTGTCCTGAGCGGGAAATTGCTAACAAAGATCTCTTTTACCTCTGTATTATGTTCCTGGCAGAATAATATAAGGAGGACAAGTGCCCCCACGGCCAGAGGTGTTTTATTGCAGGACCCAGAAAGATATGGAAAAGATTGCCTCCATGGTGAGCAGTTAGTAGGAGAAGTGTCCCCAGGGTCAGAGGTGTTTTTGAAGGACCCAGAAGAATATGGAGAAGATATGCCTCCATGGTGAGCAGTTAGAAGGAAGTGTCCCCAGGTTCAGAGGTGTTTTTGAATGGCCCAGAAGAATATGGAGAAGATACGCCTCCATGGTGAGCAGTTAGAAGGAAAAGTGTCACCAGGGTCAGAGGTGTTTTTGAAGGACCCAGAAGAATATGGAGAAGATACGCCTCCATGGTGTGCAGTTAGAAGAAGTGTCCCCACGGCCAGAGGTGTTTTTTTGCAGGACCCAGAATGATTTGGAGAAGATACGCCACAACGATGAGCAGTTAGAAGGAGAAGTATCTCTATGGTCAGAGACGTTTTTGGCAGGACCCAGAAAAATATGGAGAAGATACGCCTCCATGGTGAGCAGTTAGAAGGAGAAGTGTCCCCACGGTCAGAGGTGTTTTTTTCAGGACCCACAGGGATATGGATAAGATATGCCTCCATAGTGAGCTGTAAGAGAGACACTGCCTAGAATCTCCTTCTGAGGTCTCTGGCAGCAATTACTTGTGGGCTGACTCTACTTCTGCTATCACGGCTGACTCAGAGGACTCCACTAGGGGGAGCTGCAGAAAGAGCTCTTACTTGAGGAGATGGTTGAATAATATGGAATTCTGAAACCACCTTAGGCAGAAAACTGTGATGAGTTTTCATTACTCTATGATTGTGGAATACTGTTTCTTTTCCAGGGGATCCTCATCAAAGTCATAAACATTGAATATTCCCGCCCTTGTGCGGGGACCCCGGAGCATATATATATAAAATACATACATATTATCATGTGTAAAACAGCAATGCAGGCTATAATCATAAATAGGCTAAAATGCTTTATTTCTATGCAAGTTTTTTTTTTTTTTTTTTTTTATATTATAAAATCACAATAGATCATAAATATCTACCTAAGCCCCAAAAACTGGACTTAGGGAAGTAAACAGCAGTAAATATCAGAGAAAAATAGAAAAAAACACATTGAAAAACAATGAAGCATTCTTAGCCAATAGGCTGCATGCAGGTTAACACAGGAGAACCATAAAAACTTTGGCACCGTGCCTTTAAGACCCTGAGCACCTCCAGTATCCCACCATGCCTCAGGGGTGAAGGGAAGGTGACAGTTGGTTCACAGTTAGGTTAGTTCTTTTTTCCGGCTTCTTCTGAGAGGATCCTGGAGCATTGAGCTCTCAGTTTTTCTGAGTTTTCCTCAGAAAAATTCTTTAAAAAAGCGTTTTTTCACTTTTCACTCGACAAGTAACATCTTTGTCTGAGCTAGGAAGGTTTTTTCTGACAGAAAAATGCCATCTCTTTTTGTAAAATGTCCCTCTTGTGGGAAGAAGAAAGCCCAGTCAGACCCACACTCTCTGTGTATTGTCTGCCTGCCACAGAGTCACTGTCCTGACACCTGCAAGTATTGTAAGAACATGTCAAGGAGGACTCTCAAAGACAGAGAGAAGATCAGGCTACATGGGCTTCAGGAGAGGAAAAAGTCAACATCCTCTTCACTTCCCAGACCTACAGCAGAAGGAATGGCCCGATCGACGTCGACAGGTAGGATTGTACCTGTTTGTTCTCCATCGACGTCATCGGCACCACCGTCTCACCGGCATAGATCGCCGTCGACGGCGACCAGAGCGACGTCGAGGGACAAAACGTCGAAGCATGGACACAGGGGTACATCTCCGTCGACGGCAGGCCGCCGTTCGGCGTCGAGTCATCTCCGGCGCTCCCGTTCGCCGTTGAGAACGTCTCACCCCTTGGCGTCGAAGGACACGACACCAAAAACACCTCGACGGCATGAACATCCGCCGTCGACCACTCGCCACTCAACGTCGAGACACACGACGGCGAGTAGGTCCAGGTCCCGCGATAGGCGATCGGCGTCAAGACACTCGACGGCAAGACCTCCGACGTCAAGACCTTCGACGTCGAGAGCAGACCAGCCATCGCAACCTTCGACGTCGAGGATGCAATCGACGTCGACACAACCTTCAGCTGTGTCACAGGCAGTAGAGCCAGCGGACAAAGCTCCCTCACCGGTGGTCTCTATAAGGAGTGCATCATCCCATTCCAGAGCATCGGGGCATGTTTCTCCCATCACAGCATCCCCGGATTCACAATACTCGAGGATGTATTCTCCTACTGCCTCATTACCGAGAACGCCATCGCCTACAGCTAGAGCAGGACGGGCTCGTTCTGCTTCTCGTCAGCCGACCACAAGACCTGCACACTCTGCTACAGCCTCTCGGAGCAGGTCCCGTTCCCGAAGGAGAACCAGGTCACGAACACCACGCAGAAGATCACCTTCTTGGTCTTCTTCAGGATCGTCTGTGGGGCGCTACTCCCCCACACTCACAGATTCTCCACCTGCTAGAATTTCCCCGGTGGATGATATCACCACTTTTAATGAGGTTCTTCTAAGGGGAGCGCAGAAGCTAAATATTGAGGTACCGGAGCCGGCCACCTCATCCTCAGTTATCTTTGAGACCCTACAACACAGATCAGTCTCGAGAAAACTGCTGCCACTAGTACCGGGTTTGCTGCAACCGACTATGGACACTTTTCTGTCTCCAGCCACTCTCAAGTCTGCCCCGGCTAGGATTCAAAAGAAATACAAAGCTCCGGAACAAGATCCTTTATTCCTGCGGAAGGATCCGCCACCGGACTCTGTGATCTTAGCCGCAGCCAGAAAAACACACTCTGTGGCATCATCTTCCACAGTCCCCCCGGATAAGGAGAGCAGACACCTAGACTCTCTGGGGAGAAAGATGTGCGGTACGGCGGCATCTGCTATGAAGGTCTCCAGCGCCTCAGCACTTCTGGGCAGATATGACCGCTCTCTGTGGGACTCACTCCACAGATTTACAGAAAAGTTGCCCAGGGAAGATAGACAGGACTTCCAGGAAATCTTGCAGGAAGGGGGCCTAGTATCTAACCAGGTCATCAGCGCGGCGGCGGACGGGGCGGATTTGGCTGCGCATGGGTATGCGCACGGAATCTGCGCTAGGAGGTCTTCCTGGCTACGGCTCACGGGTCTGAAACAGGAAGCACAGCAGCGCATTTTGAACCTCCCATTCAGCGGGAGTTCGTTGTTCGGTACCCACGCGGATGAAGAGATGGCCCGAATGAAAACGGAAGTCGACACGATGAGGGCAGTGGGCCTGGAACGTAAAAAAGACTTCAGGCGGAGGTACAGGCCGTATGACAGACGACCATTCCAGCAGAGGGTTCAAACCCCTCACTGGTCTCAAAGGCCACAACAACGACAGGGACGTCCCCTGTTTCAGGCACGTAGACCCACAAGAGACAGAGGGTCAAGTAGACCTCAACAGTCTACAGCAAAGACACCATCAAAGCAATGAGGCATTGCTTCCCTCAGCACTGTGCACCAATTCCCGGTGGGGGGAAGTGTTACGCATCATCTTCGCGAGTGGCACTCAATCACAAAAGACAAATGGGTGCTCAATATTGTCGAACATGGCTATTCTCTCCTTTTCAAAAAACCTCCTCCACACTTGCCGCCAGCAAGGTGTTTTCCTTCTCATCTCAGCCTGCTACGCAAGGAAGTTCTCGCACTCCTACAAAAGAAAGCTGTAGAAAAGGTTCCTCCGGCACAAAAAGGAAAAGGGGTGTACTCCCGTTACTTTCTGGTGGCGAAAAAAGGTCAACAGGGCCTCTTCAGACCAATTCTGGACTTACGGCTCCTGAACAAGTACATAAGAAAACAAAAGTTCAGGATGCTAGCCCTTCACCAGATTGTCCCGCAACTGCATCAGGGAGACTGGATGTGCTCCATCGACCTACAGGATGCATATTTTCACATCCCAATAGCAACCAAACATCGGAAATTTTTACGTTTCCAGATAGCGTCACAGCACTACCAATTCAGAGTTCTTCCATTCGGCCTGAAGTCTGCACCCCGAGTCTTTTCAAAATGTGTAGCAGTGGTAGCGGCACACCTTCGAAGACAAAAAATATTCGTCTACCCCTACCTGGACGACTGGCTAGTGAAGGCCTCATCTCCGGATCAGGCGAGAAAACATCGAGATATCGTTCTAAGAACTTTCGAGTCTCTAGGTCTTCAAATCAACCACGACAAGTCAAACTTGATTCCAACACAAAACCTCCACTACCTGGGAGCGATACTAAACACAGAGCTCCAAAGAGTGTATCCTTCGGAGGAACGACTTTTATCAATCCACAGGAAGTGTCAACATCTATTAACAGCCGATGCACCTACAGCTCGTCAGGTGACATCGCTTCTGGGCTCCATGGCTTCATGCATCTTCATTGTCCCGAATGCCAGGCTACGCATGAGGCCCCTTCAGGAGGCATTAGAGAACAATTGGAGCCAAAAGACTGGTCACTGGGAGGACAGAGTTCGACTACCAGCAGTGGCTTTTCAATCACTACAATGGTGGATGCACAGACCTCACCTGTCGATAGGTTCTCCGTTTCATCAGACAATTCCAGTCGAGACTCTGGTAACGGATGCGTCTCTTCAGGGTTGGGGTGCTCATCTGGGTTCCTTCCAAGCTCAGGGTCTGTGGTCCGACAAGGAAAAGAACTATCACATAAATCTTCTGGAACTCAGAGCAGTCCATCTGGCTCTCAAATCTTTCTCTCCATTGGTTCAGGGGAAATCTATCCTAATTCAGACAGACAATACAACCACAATGTATTACCTGAACAAACAGGGGGGAACAAGATCACTACCTCTGTCTCGAGAATCCCAAACGATATGGCATTGGCTCCTGGCCAGGGGAATGTCTATCACAGCGGTACACCTGCCAGGTCAGCAAAACGTAGAGGCAGATTTCCTGAGCAGACATCTGGAAGACGCGCACGACTGGGTGCTACACGACGAAGTCGTCGAGGACATCTTTGGTCAATGGGGTCGACCTCAGTTGGATCTCTTTGCAGACGAAACAAACAAGAAATGCCCAGACTTCGCGTCCAGGTTCTGCCGTCCGGGATCTCAAGGGAATGCCCTGTTGATCAACTGGTCAGGGACATTTCTCTACGCCTTTCCACCGATTCCCCTCATACCGGCAGTAATCAACAAATTTTACAACTCCAGAACCAGAATGATTCTGATAGCGCCACAATGGCCCCGCCAATTCTGGTACACGGACCTACTCAACTTATCGGAAAGACCTCACAGGAGGTTGCCGTGCAGACCGGATCTCCTGAGCAGAATGGAAGGCAGAATCCTACATCCCAACCTTCCCTCTCTGAGCTTGACAGCATGGCTCCTGAATTCCTACAGTATGGGCACCTAGGCCTCTCACAGGAGTGCATGAGCATCTTGAAAGAGTCAAAACGACCTTCCACGCGGCGTTCTTACGCTTTTAAGTGGAAGAGATTTTACATCTGGTGCTCTCAACAAGGTATAAATCCCATACGAGCTCAGGAGGACGTCATACTATCCTATTTACTTCATCTGGCGAAGTCTGGTCTGCAGGTATCTTCTATTAAGGTTCATTTGTCTGCAATTACAGCGTATCGTAAGTCGCCTTCTCAGGAATCCTTCTTTACGATACCTGTAGTCAAGGATTTTTTAGAAGGCTTGAAAAAGGTTTTTCCTCCCATTCGGAGACCTTCTCCTCCATGGGAACTGAATGTAGTCCTGTCAAAACTTATGGGCCCTCCCTTTGAACCTATCCACAAGGCCTCTTTACAGCACCTTACGTGGAAGACGGCTTTTTTGGTGGCCATTACTTCAGCGAGGAGGGTCAGCGAAATTCAGGCTCTGTCTTGCAGAGAACCGTACACGGTTTTTCACGATAATAGAGTGGTTCTGCGAACTCACCCATCTTTCCTTCCGAAGGTGGTGTCAGAATTCCATATCAATCAGACTATATCTTTACCGACTTTCTTTCCCAATCCGGAGACTCCGGCTGAGAAAGCATTGCATTCTTTAGACTTAAAAAGAGTGCTGAAATTCTATTTGGACAAAACAAAACCGATTAGACATTCTAACCATTTGTTTCTGAATTATGGTCATTTAAGAACAGGAGAGGCAGCGTCTAAACGAACTATATCAAGATGGATTGTGTCTTGTATTGTTAACACTTACCAACTGGCTAATAAGCAATTACTGGCTAGGCCAAAAGCGCATTCCACAAGGGGAAAAGCGGCTACTGCTGCCCTCCTTAACAATGTACCAATTTCCGAGATTTGTAAGGCTGCTACATGGAAGTCTGTGCATACCTTTACTAAGCATTACTGTTTAGACTCGGATGCAAGAGCGGATGCCCAGGTGGGGCAGGCCTCTCTTAGAAATCTATTTGCATGAATATGTATTCTTTCCTGCACTTCTTTCGGACAGTCCGCAGAGTTTAGGGATGGGCTTGCTAATCTATTCAATGTTTATGACTATTGATGAGGATCCCCTGGAAGAGAAGGATTAGTTACTTACCTGTAAATCCTAGTTCTCTTCCAGGGGTATCCTCATCAAAGTCATAAACAACCCACCCTCCTCCCCGGACTTAAGTCTCCTAGAAGTGCAGGACAGATTATCTTTCTGATCAGTTACACAGATTGTCACCGTAAAAAAGTACTGACCTAACTGTGAACCAACTGTCACCTTCCCTTCACCCCTGAGGCATGGTGGGATACTGGAGGTGCTCAGGGTCTTAAAGGCACGGTGCCAAAGTTTTTATGGTTCTCCTGTGTTAACCTGCATGCAGCCTATTGGCTAAGAATGCTTCATTGTTTTTCAATGTGGTTTTTTCTATTTTTCTCTGATATTTACTGCTGTTTACTTCCCTAAGTCCAGTTTTTGGGGCTCAGGTAGATATTTATGATCTATTGTGATTTTATAATATAAAAAAAAAAAAAAAAAAAACTTGCATAGAAATAAAGCATTTTAGCCTATTTATGATTATAGCCTGCATTGCTGTTTTACACATGATAATATGTATGTATTTTATATATATATGCTCCGGGGTCCCCGCACAAGGGCGGGAATATTCAATGTTTATGACTTTGATGAGGATACCCCTGGAAGAGAACTAGGATTTACAGGTAAGTAACTAATCCGTATGGTTCAATAGCACATCACAGCTGAATTTCACTCATGCTGCGTGCTGTTGTAATCGCTACTAAGAATGCAAATTTCCATGTAAGGTGTTTCAAAGAGGATTTATGAATTGGCTTGAGTGGGATAGGTTTTGTTAATTCAGATAGGACAGTGTTAAGTTCCCAGGGAGGGGATGTGACTTAATTGAAGGGAATACCTTCTTATTCACTTCTAGGAACACTTTAATTACAGGTATTTTCTATAGGCTGTTATTGCCACAAGATGTACTTTTAATAGAAAATTGTAAACCACACCTTGCCAGATGAAGTAGGTAGGTATAATTACTTCTTCCTGCCACAAGAAAGGATTGCGGCTGTTCTGAATGCTCCATAAGCAAAATCTCTTTCACTTAAGGTCATACAGTTTTATTCTGCAAGGTCTTTTGGCCTCTCCTAGTATGTCCATGCAATCTTCTGAAATCCCTAGATGTCCATATTGGAGGAATTCAGGAGCCAAGCAGTCAGGTTCAGTGATTGAAGGTTAGGTTGCAGGATCTGGCCCTGGACTTGTGTATTAGAGTCTCTGCACGGCAATCTCTTGTGTATTCTCTGTGACAGGTGAAGCAGGTCTGTGAACCGCCGTATGTGAGACCATTCCGGTGCTATGGTTATCATTCTGCTTTTGGGTTTGTAGAGTTTGATGAGAACTGTTGGTATGAGATGGACTCTGGGAAATGCTTCTATCAAAAAGGCATTTCCTTCCGACTCTGGTTGGTAGAATCTGTGTGCATTTAACAGTGTTAAACATTTAAGGCCCTCTCTTAAAATCATTTAATTGCAGAAGTCTCCCATCTGGGTAAGCTTTTATAGTTTGCACATTAGAGGGTACAATATCCACTTTGAGACCTCACTAAAGATTTTCCTCAGAGAAATAAATGAACATTCTCTGCAACCACCCATGCAGGCACCATTTGCAGCAACATTGTTGTTGCCCGTGTATAGGTTTGACCTTTCTTGGGTGTGGCATTTGCATCACTGCCTTAGATAGAAGAGTTTAAAATTCAGGCAAGCCTTCAAACAAGACATTTGCTGTTTTTTCTTAAAAGAATATGTTCTAAGAACATGTCTAGGCTTTTTGCCCAATTTTTGTGGGATATACACATTAATTAATCCATTTCTTTTTCTTTTCATTTTCTAATTTCTCCTACCCAACTCCGAACATGTTACCCACGTTTACCCTCTAGTTCTCATTGTATTACCACATGGATGGTACAGTGTATTGAGTACTTGTTATAGGGGATTCTCCATTTCTATAGGCTATTTCTAAGTTGAGTCAGTTGGTTTCGATTTTGCCACGAAAAAAACATTTCTCTCGTAGGGGATTTCCATGTATAGTCATAAGCACTGAATAGTTCCGCGCGCCTGCGGGGACCCCGGAGCACTGATGTGAAGTATATTCTTAAGTGCAGATACCAACCCTTTGAAAAAAGGTTTGTCAAAAAACACTTAAGAATAACACTGTGCAGCCTATGTGAACAGCTACACAGGCCAAATTGTTGAAAAGAAAAATCAATATTAGTGTAAATTCAAGTTCAAACACCTATTTATTCTAGAAATGTAATAACAAGTACATTCTCATACTTTATTTACACCTCTGATGAGAATAAAACAATGCAGGGCAGTGTAGCCCATAGGCTGCCATTATACAGAATGTAAATAGAGCTGTGCCTTTAAGAAAGTAAAGTCTTCCTGTATCCCATCATGCACAGCAAAAGGCAGTTGCCTTAGTTCTTTTTTCCGTCTACTTCTGACAGGACCCTGAAGCATTGAGCTCTACCTTACAAAGCTTTTTGTGACAGAAATTCATTTAAAATCTTTTAAATTTCAATTTCACTCGACGTTTTTAACATTGAGTGATCATTTCCTAGTATTTTCTGTTAAATTCTGACAGAATTTTGAGGTTTTTTCTAGTTTAGAAATGCCTTCACTTTTTGACAAATGTCCTTCTTGTGGCAGAAAAAAGGCTAAAACAGATCCACATAGGGTCTGCATAATTTGTCTTCCATCCAGCCACAAACTGGAGTCGTGTGACATCTGTAAAACCTTCTCTAGAAGAACTCTTCGTGATAGAGAGAAAATCTGACTTCAGGCGAGAGAGGACAGGAGAAAAAGTGGCCATTCCACCACAGAGCGAGGAGAAGGTCAGGCTTCTACCAGGGCTCAACCTGTTTCCTCTATAACTCCTACCAGACCTGCTGAAAAACGGCACAGGTCTCCGACGTCAAGGGAGTCGACGTCGAGACAGGGAACGGCAGCAACATGTTCGCCGTCGAGGAGTGGTTCGCCGGCGAGGAAAAGACATCGTTCGCCGTCGACAACCATTTCGCCGTCGAGACGGCGTGGACACCCGACGTCGAAAGGATCTGGGTCGCCGTTGACACGGCGAGGACGTTCCACATCGAGGAGATCCGAGTCAGGCTCGCCGTCGACACGGCGAGGGCGGTCGAGAGAGAGTGCTCGCCGTCGGAGACGTTCGCCGTCACCACAACGACGTCGAGGGTGGTCGTCGAGAGGTTCTCAACGGCGAGAGGAATCGACGTCCAGAGGCACTCGCCGTCACCGCACTTCGACGTCGAGGAGTGTGTCGACGTCGAGACGACAATCAAAGAGGCCTAGAAGGGTTTATACAACGTCTGAATCCTCGGCCTCACTTATCCTGCTTCCAGCGTCTCCACAGCTCTCGCCTCGGCAGTCGCCTTTACCGCAGACACCGGTAACACCTACGGCTCCTCTTCCGGCTCCTCCTTCAGAGTCTGTTCCGAGGACTCCAACGCGATCTGTAAGGCGTTCTGGACATTCTTCTAGACGTTCATCTTCCTCTCAGCACCATCGTCATGAATCACGACAGAGATCTCAGCATTCACATCATAGACATTCTTCTTCGTCTACACAGGACTACTCTCCAACCCTATCGGACTCACCGTCCCCGAGAGTGTCCCCCATAGATGATGTGAATACATTCCAGGAGGTCTTAGTGCGAGGGGCAACCAAACTGAATATCCCGCTGGCGGTGCCGGCCCCATCGACGTCAGTAATCTTCGAGACCTTGCATCACAGGACATCTTCGAGACCTTTGCTTCCACTGGTTCCGGGTCTTATTGAGCCGGCAATGGTCATTTTTCTTACACCGGCTGCAACAAAGTCTGCTCCTTCCAGAAATACCGTCCACCAGAACAAGATCCTCTATTCTTGAGGTCGGACCCAGCACCGGACTCGGTGGTTATAGTGGCAGCAAAGAAATTGCATTCTACGTCACCGTCTTCCTCTTCACCTCCAGATAAAGAGAGCAGAAAGATCGATGCTGCAGGAAGAAAAGTATGCTCTACTGCATCCATCACCATGAAAGCAGCCAGTGCCACTGCTTTATTAGGGAGATACGATCGAGCCCTCTGGGACTCTGTACTGCAGTTTGCGGAGCATCTTCCTAAGGACAAAAGGGAGGATTTCCTGGAGGTCGTGGGTGAGGGAGCTATGGTTTCTAACCAAGTTATAAGTGCTGCGGCGGATTCTTTGATACTATCCGCACATAACTATGCTCACGGAATAGCGCTCAGGAGACATGCATGGCTGCGACTTACATCTCTTAAACCTGAAGCACAGCAGAGAATACAAAATTTACCTTTCTCAGGCTCCACTTTGTTCGGCTCTCATTCCGATGACGAGATGGCCAGAATGAAGTCTGAGCTGGATACCCTGAAAGGGGTAGGCATAGAACGACCGAAAGAACAGCGAAAGGTATTCCGCCCATATCAACGAAGACTGTTCACCCACAGGTATCAGACTCCACATTGGATGTCTTCACACCCCCAGCAACAGCAACAACAGCAGCATCATAGGGGTTTCTCCACACAACGAAGGTCGACAAGGGGTCGTTCAACACCTCAAACCAAGACAACTCGACAGGCTCCCGCATCTAAGCCCTGAATCTTCGCTTCCCCCTCCTCCATTATCCACTCCGGTAGGGGGAAGTATCTCAAATCATCTGAACGAGTGGCTACGCATCACATCAGACGCCTGGGTATTGAATATTGTGAGACATGGTTACGTTCTCAGATTCACTAGTCCTCCACCATCTGTTCCACCCAAAACAACCAGCCGACACCTCGAAGCTCTTCAGTTAGAAGTCACCATTCTATTACAAAAAAGAGCCATAGAACCCGTCCCGATCAGCCAGCAAGGGAAGGGGATTTATTCGAGGTATTTCCTTGTGCCCAAAAAAGACAAGCAAGAGTTTCGTCCCATTTTAGATCTAAGGACAGCAAACAAGTGGATTCGCAAAGAGAAATTCAGGATGCTATCTTTGCACCAAATTTACCCACATCTTCGTCCGGGCGACTGGCTCTGTGCAATAGACCTTTGCGACGCTTACTTTCATATTCCGGTGGCCAAGAAACATCGAAAATTCCTAAGGTTCACCGTCGGAAAACATCATTACCAATTTGCGGTTCTGCCCTTCGGCCTCAAATCAGCGCCAAGGACTTTTTCCAAATGCATGGCGGGGGTAGCCGCCCACTTGAGGAAACATCGAATATTTGTCTACCCCTATCTAGACGATTGGCTCATAAAGGCCTCCAGTTATCTAGAGGCGCAACAATATTTCAAATGGACTCTACAGCTGTTGCAGAAGCTCGGTCTTCAAGTAAATCTCCTGAAATCCACAGCAACACCTGTTCAGAGGTTGCATTACTTAGGGGCCATTATAGATACCAATCTAGGAAAGGTGTTTCCTTTGGAGGAACGACGATTATCGATTCTCCAAAAGTGCAAACAACTGCAAGAGACTCCACAGACCACTGCAAGAGTAATAGCTTCTCTACTGGGCTCGATGGCGTCTTGTATCCATCTCGTTCCCAATGCTCGCCTCCATATGAGACCATTACAGGAAAACCTGGAGGATCAATGGAGTCAACTAAATGAACGAATGGGAGAGCAAAGTCCTCCTTTCTCCCCACGCCCTACAGTCCCTCAAGTGGTGGTGTCTACCCGACAATCTCTTGGTGGGGATTCCGTTCCAACAACAGCCTCCAGCTCAAACCATCGTAACAGATGCCTCACTGCTCGGATGGGGAGCGCACATGGAACATCTTCGAGTCCAAGGCAAGTGGTCACAGAAAGAGAGTCTCTATCATATCAACCTGCTGGAGCTTCGCGCAGTCCACCTTGCGCTCAAAGCTTTCCTTCCCTCTCTGAGAGCGGAAACTCTCCTTCTCCAGACGGACAACGTGGCCACTATGTACTATGTAAACAAACAAGGAGGCACCAGGTCCAGGATTTTATCCAGAGAGGCTCAGACAATCTGGCATTGGCTTCTAGCCAGGAACATGTCGCTAGTAGCAACTCACCTGCCTGGCATCCAGAATGTTCAAGCGGATGCTCCCAGCCGCGTAATGGACGAGAACCACGAGTGGGTTCTACACGACGACGTCGTTCATTCCATTTTCGCACTATAGGGTACCCCCTCTATAGACCTATTCGCAACCCCAGAAAAAAAAAAATCCCAAAACTTCGCCGCCAGATATTACCATCCAGGGACACTGGGGAATGCCCTGTGGATAAGCTGGTCAGGAGCATTTCTTTACGCCTTTCCACCGCTTCCCCTGATTCCGGCGGTCCTCCAGAAGTTATCCAATGCTCAGTCCAAAATGATCCTGATTGCTCCGGAATGGCCACGCCAATGGTGGTTCCCAGACCTCCTTCACCGGTCACTCAAACCACACATCAGGCTCCCTTATCGTCCGGACCTGCTCACGAAGTTCAGAGGGCAGATATCCCATCCCAACCTCTCATCGTTGAGTTTGGCAGCATGGCTCCTGAGCTAGTGCAATATAGACACTTGAACTTACCTCAGGATTGTATGGAAATCCTGAAAGAAGCAAAGCGCCCTTCCACACGATCGACTTATGCAAGCAAGTGGAAGAGATTCTGCGTGTGGTGTTTAGACAACAACATTGACCCGATATCCTGCGGAGAGGAGTCTATTCTGCCATACTTGCTAAGTTTGGCAAAATCGGGCTTACAATTGTCATCAATAAAGGTACATTTGGCTGCTCTAACAGCATACAGAAAGAGCCCCTCACAAACTTCCTTTTTTCGAATCCCAATTATTAAGGACTTCCTGGAGGGTTTAAAAAAGGCTTTTCCTCCCATTAGAAGACCATCTCCTCCATGGGAACTGAATGTTGTCCTATCGCGTCTGATGCTACCTCCATTCGAGCCAATACATAAGGCATCACTTCAACATCTCACATGGAAAACTGCTTTTCTGGTGGCAATCACTTCAGCGCGTAGGGTCAGTGAAATACAGGCCCTTTGCGCTCAAGAACCCTACACGGTTTTTCATTCTGCGAAAGTGGTAATGAGGACTCATCCAAAATTTTTACCGAAAGTCGTCTCCGATTTTCATGTGAACCAAACCATTTCACTACCAACTTTCTTTCAAAATCCAGCTACTCCTGCTGAGAGAACTCTGCACTCTCTGGATGTAAAGAGGGTTTTGAAATTTTACTTGGACAGGACAAAATGCTTACGTAAATCACAACAGCTTTTTGTTAACTATGGCCCAGTTAGAACAGGGTTGGGCACGTCTAAGCAATCATTATCCAGGTGGATTGTTTCATGTATAATGTTATGTTATCAGTTAGTGAACAAGTCCCTCGGTGGTAGGCCAAAAGCCCACTCTACTAGAGGGAAGGCAGCTACTATAGTCTGTCCATACTTTTACTCAGCATTACTGCCTTGATACAGACGCTAGGGCAGATGCGCAGGTTGGACAGGCCTTGCTTAAGAACTTATTTGCATAACTTTTGTGTTTTGGCAGTATTTTTCTGTCTACTCCACCGCGGTTATGGGGATGGGCTTGCTAGTCTATTCAGTGCTTATGACTATACATGGAAATCCCCTACGAGAGAAGGAATGGTTTCTTACCTGTAACTCCAGTTCTCGCGTAGGGGTATTTCCATGATAGTCATAAGCAACCCTCCCTCCTCCCCGGTGGAGTTCACATAGAAAAGGTTGCCATAAATATTGTTGATGTTGGTACTCCAACAAAGGGTGATCCAGGTTAAAACCCTTCAAAAAGAACTGAGGCAACTGCCTTTTGCTGTGCATGATGGGATACAGGAAGACTTTACTTTCTTAAAGGCACAACTCTATTTACATTCTGTATAATGGCAGCCTATGGGCTACACTGCCCTGCATTGTTTTAATCTCATCAGAGGTGTAAATAAAGTATGAGAATGTACTTGTTATTACATTTCTAGAATAAATAGGTGTTTGAACTTGAATTTACACTAATATTGATTTTTCTTTTCAACAATGTGGCCTGTGTAGCTGTTCACATAGGCTGCACAGTGTTATTCTTAAGTGTTTTTTGACAAACCTTTTTTCAAAGGGTTGGTATTTGCACTTAAGAATATACTTCACATCAGTGCTCCGGGGTCCCCGCAGGCGCGCAGAACTATTCAGTGCTTATGACTATCATGGAAATACCCCTACGATAGAACTGGAGTTACAGGTAAGAAACCATTCCTTGTGCTCTTCCAGGTCAGCCATGTTTTAATTTCACCTGAGGTGAAACTATAACAAACGCACATTGCACTGTACTTAGTTCTTCAGGTAAAAAGCAAGAATGAAAAATTCCCTAGCTATCGTAAAGTAAAGTTTCAATTTTGTTAAGGACACCTGAGACTCCTCTGCAAGATATAAGACAGAGTAGCAAAGCCTAGCTGAAAGCTCCCTTCTGGAGCGATACTGGTTAGGTTGGCAGGACAAAAACAGATTCAAAACTTGAGTGACATCCCAAAGGGATGTATTACTGGGGTCTGGTGGAAGGGAAAGCCTGATTCCCTGAAGGAGATGACACACGCCCCTATGTTTCTATGGAGAGCTGTCCCCCATAGAACATCCAGCCGAAATAGCTGAACTAATAGTATTAATAGGACAATATGCCAGGCCCTTAGTTGCAAGGCTGGCTAGAAAATGAAGTACATGAACTACATCAACGTCCACTGGATCTAGACTCCTTAGCAAACACCAACGAGACCACTGACCCCATGCTGATCTGTAGTGTTTAGGCATGCTTGAAGCCCATGCTTTACATAAAAGTTTTTCAGCTTGTTGCGAAAGGCACGGAATCGACCATTGCCCCCTGAATTTCACCACGCCATCAGCGATAGAGAGCCCCCCCCCAAGAACCATCTGATGCGACATATGGTCCGGATTTAGGAAAAGCGAGGGAAATAGGGAGAGTCGATTGGAAAATCCCAAAACAGTTCCAGAAGAAACCAGACTTGAGACTTCCAAATGGGTATAATCAGGACCAGATTGGCCAGTTGGCGTTGTAGTTGAGTGGATATTTGAGTAATCATCGCAAAGGGAGGAAAAGCGCATCCCCTCTCTTGGCTCCAGTCTTGTAGAAAAGCGTCTGTGGCTGTCGCCAGGAGATCCGGCTTCCAACTTAAGAATCTGAGAAGTTGATGATCCAATCTCGATGCAAATGGATCTACTAAGAACAACCCAATAAATCCTGGAGATGTGAAAACACCGCTAGATGGAGTTTCCACAGGCTGGAATCTCTGAAGTGTCTGGAATGGAAATCCGCCATCTAGTTCTGTTTGACTGGAAGGTATTGAGCTGTGACCGAAATTTGATGATCTAAGCAGTATTGCCCAAAACTCATCACCAGGTTGGAAAGGGTTTTGGAACGAGGGCCTCCCAGGTGATTGATATAGCAGACCGCTGAAACAATGTCCATTTTTGGGAGAACACCTGATTGAATTGAGTCTTTGGTCCAGCACTTGATTGCAAAAGAACCAGCTAAAAGCTCCAGACAATTTATATGCAAGTTTTGTTCCTCCGAAGACCATATTTCTCTGGTGGAAAAATCTCCACACTGCACGCCCCAGCCTGACGTGTTGGCGTCTGATTCTAAGATGAGATCCGTGGCCGAGCCAAAGATTGCTCACCCTTTCCAGGCCTCCATGCGTGAAAGTTACCAATGGATCTCCTCTTGTGATTCCTTCGACAGAAGGACTTCTTGAGAGTACGTCGACCCTCTGCGAAGATGTGCCACCTTTAGACGTTGAAGAGCTAGATAATGGAGAGGACCGGGAAACATTGACTGGATAACAGACAAGAGGAGTCCCACCAGACGAGCAATCTGCCGAAGTGAAACATGTTGCTTGGCCAGAGTGCGCCGCAATTCGTGATGATTCTTTGTCATTTTGCAAGATGGAAGACTTAGCGTGGAAGAAACTGAATCTATGATGAAACGTAGAAAAAATGCTTTTTGAGAAGGGACTGTTCCACCACTGGTTTGAGAACCTTTGTGGAGCACTATGGTGCAGAGGATAGACCAAACGGAAGGGTCGTAAATTGGAACGTTTGGTGTCGCTAGACGAATTGAAGAAAACGCATGTGTGGTGGGAAAATAGGTATAGTCAGACAAGTTGAGACACAATAGCCAATCGAGAGGCCATAGGAAATTGCATAGAAGGTGAATCCCTTCCATTTTTAAATGGCAGTAGTCCAACCATTTGTTGAATTAGTGTAAATTGATGACTGGTCGTTGACCCCTGTTGGCTTTGTCGACCAGCAATAGATTGCTGATGAACCCCCAAGGATGCAGCACTGCAGGGGAAATACTGCCTTTGTCTAATAATTCCACAACCTCTGCATCCACCAAAGCAGTACCTTGAGAGGAAAAAAGAAGAGGATGTGGACAGAAGTCTTGTCTGGGAGTGCCATAAAATTCTATCTGAAAACCTTTGATCATTTATAAGACCCACACATCCCTTGTGATTGACTCCCATGCCTGGTTAAATTCGCCAAGCACCCCCCCTACTTTTAGAAAGAAAGAAGGGATAACACTTACCGGAATAAGACATAGCGGAAGCTCCTCTGCCACCTCAACCTCGGAAACGCTGGCCTCTTGTTGGATAGAAATTGGTGAAGCTGGTTCGAGCTTGGAATTTCCCTTGTCTAGATGGAGCCTTGTCCTTTGAAAGAGTTTTGTGCTTGAGCATGGCCGGCCGTGCGACCCCTCTCTCGACCGGCCTCGTGGAAAATTCAGGAGGGAAAGACTCTTTTAATAGACGTTTGTGCCTTGTCCAAAGATGTGAATGTGTTCACAAACTTTCCTAGCTCTTTAATGAAAGTTTCTCAGAATAAACCTACCTGAGCCACAGCACCCACTTCTGAATCAGGCTTAGAGTTCCCCTTTATTAACAGAGAGCGGTGATGCTCAGTTGAAAGGGCACAGTTTGCAATGCCCAGGAAAATAATAGCGCGTTGCTCCCAACCTGATAGAATCCCTGGAGTAATCAAAGTGCCTGAGGCTTTAGCATCCTCAGCCATATCTAGGATTTTTGTTAACGGGCCCAGGACATCCAGGAGTTTATCCTGACATGCATGCCAGGATCTATCAATTCCCTTTTTAGGGTCTTTAGCCCCTTCGCTGCGAGGCCTTTTCTCTCTCCTGTGCCAAGCCTTTTTTTGACTATTTGGGGTAGTTCGCGCTTAGGCCCTCATAACGTTTTGTCCACTTAAGCTACCCATGCCAGATTTGTGTCCTTTTTTTTTTTCCAACATCCTAGGGATTCTAGAGGTACCCAGAGTTTGTGGGTTCCCCTGGAGGAGACCAAGAAATTAGCCAAAATACAGCTAGAGTATCGTTTTTAAAAAAAAAACAATGGGGAAAAAAGTGCTGCAGAAGAAAGCATGTGTTTTTCCCCCCTGAAAATGGCATCAACAAAGGGTTTGCTGTGCTAAAATGACCAGCTTTCAGGAACAGGCAGGCTTGAATCAGAAAACCACATTTTTCAACACAATTTTGGCATTTTACCAGGACATACCCCATTTTTACTATTTTTTGTGCTTTCAGCCTCCTTTCAGTTAGTGACAGAAATGGGTGTGAGACCAATGCTGGATCCCGGACAGCTAAACATTTCTGAAAAGTAGACAAAATTCTGAATTCAGTAAGGGCTCATTTGTGTGGATCCTTCAAGGTTCTCTTACAGAAAGTAACAGCTAAAATAAAAAACATATTGAAATTGGGATGAAAAAAGAGCCACACTGTCCACCTTTTCTTCTATAACTTTTTCCAGCTATGGCAGATTTTTGGAAGCAATATACTGTTACGTCTGCTGGACTCTTCATCTCGTTGCTGGGATATATAGGGCTTGTAGGTTCATCAAGAACCCTAGGTACCCAGAGCTAATAAATGAGCTGCACCTTGCAATGGGTTTTCATTCTATACCGGGTATACAGCAATTCATTTGCTGAAATATAAAGAGTGAAAAATAGGTATCAAGAAAACCTTTGTATCTCCAAAATGGGCACAAGATAAGGTGTTGAGAAGCAGTGGTTCTCTTCCAGGGGATCCTCATCAATAGTCATAAACATTGAATATTCCCGCCATTGTGCGGGGACCCCGGAGCATATATAAAATACACATATATAAAGTATGAAATATGCACGAAAAATATATATAGCATTTTTAGTAGACAAATTTTCATACTAAACTCATATATACATGTGTAAAACAGCAATGCAGACTATAATCATAAACAGGCTAAAATGCTTTATTTCTATGGAGTTTTTTTTTTTTTTTTTTTTTTTAAATTGTTCTCAAAATTACAATAAGAGAAAAATATCTACCAAAACCACACCACTGAGCCTAGGGAAATCAGCAGTAGTAATCATCAGAGAAAAAAGATAAAAAACGACATTGAAAAGCACTAGAGCATTCTTAGCCAATAGGCTGCATGCAGGTTAACACAGGAGAACCATAAAAACTTTGGCACCGTGCCTTTAAGACCCTGAGCACCTCCAGTATCCCACCATGCCTCAGGGGTGAAAGAGAGGTGACAGTTGGTTCACAGTTAGGTCAGTTCTTTTTTCCGGCTTCTTCTGAGAGGATCCTGGAGCATTGAGCTCTCAGTTTTTCTGAGTTTTTCTTAGAAAAATACTTTAGAAAAGCGTTTTTTCCTACTTTACTCGACATCTAACATCATTGTCTGAGTCTGGAAGTTTTTTTCCTGACTGAAAAATGCCTTCACTTTTTGTGAAATGCCCTTCCTGTGGGAAGAAGAAGGCACAGTCAGATCCACACACTGCATTGTGTGCTTGCCTCAGAGTCACTGCCCTGACACTTGCAAACACTGCAATAACATGTCAAAGAGGACTCTGAAGGACAGGGAAAAGATCTGGCTTCATGGGCTTCACAAGAGGCAGAAAACATTATCCTTTTCGCTTCCCAGGCAGCCAACAAGCCACTCTCAGGAGAGACAGGCTAGATCGATGTCAGCAGGTAGGAAGATACCTGTTTTTTCCCCGTCGACGTCGACGCTGCCACCATCTCACCGCCATAGATCGCCGTCGACGGCGACCCGACCGACGTCGAAGTATGCGGCGTCGAGAGAACATGGCCACCGCAGGGGTATATCTCTGTCGACGGCAACCCACCGATCGACGTCGAGCCATCACCGGCGTGCACATTCGCTGCGAAGGCCTCGCACCCCTCGACGTCAAGAAAGGTGACGTCGAAATCGCCCCAACGGCGGGAGCGAGGACATCCGCCGTCGACTGCCCACCGTTCGACGTCGAGGCACACGACGGTGAGCAGGTCGCGGTCCAGAGATCGCCGTTCGACGTCAAGACACTCAACGTCGAGGCAGGAACAACCGGCGGCGCTCCCTTCAACGTCATTACGGCTGTCGACGTCGACGCAGGTTTTACCTGTCTTGCAGGGAGCAGAGCATCGGCTTCTGCCAGCAGATAAGACCACTCCATCTCCAGTGGTTTCCATAAGGAGTGGTTCATCTCGGTCGAGAGCGGCATCGTCGGAGCATGTCTCACCCATCAATTTGTCACCAAGATGGTTGGAGAGCCCTAATAGACCAACGGCTTCCCCGGACTCGCAGTATTCAAGGATGTACTCTCCTACTGCCTCTCTCCCGAGAACACCATCACCGACAACGCGGGCAGGACGGGCTCGTTCTGCTTCTCGCCAGCCGACCACGATGCCTGGGCGCTCTGCTACAGCATCTCGCAACAGGTCACGTTCCCAGCGACGATCTAGGTCACGATCAAGACACAGAAGGTCGCCTTCTTGGTCATCGTCAGGGTCATCCGTCAGACGTTACTCTCCCACCTTAACAGATTCTCCAACAGTGAGGGTTTAACCGGTGGGCGACATCACTACTTTTAATGAGGTGCTTGTCAGGGGAGCACAGAAGCTAAATATAGAGGTTCCAGAACCATCAACCTCCTCATCCGTCATTTTTGAGACTCTACAGCATAGAGCGGTTTCGAAAAAGCTACTGCCGCTAGTGCCTGGTCTGTTGCAACCAACCATGGACACCTTTTTAGCGCCAGCCACCCTCAAATCGGTTCCTGCTAGGATTTTGAAAAAATATAAAGCGCCTGAACAAGACCCTTTATTTCTCAGAACGGATCCGCCGCCGGACTCAGTCATATTGGCCGCAGCCCGAAAAACTCACTCAGTAGCATCATCCTCCACGGTTCCACTGGACAAGGAGAGCAGACATCTAGACTCTCTGGGGAGAAAAATGTGCGGCACGGCAGCATCTATGATGAAGGTCTCCAGCGCGTCTGCACTCCCATGACCGTTCACTGTGGGACACTGAACAGGTTCACAGAAAAGTTACCTAGAGAGGACAGGCAGGACTTCCAAGAGATCCTTCAAGAGGGATGTCTGGTCTCCAACCAGGTCATCAGCGCAGCGGCAGATGGGGCAGACTTAGCTGCACATGGATACGCACATGGGATCTGTGCAAGAAGGTCTTCCTGGTCGAGACTGACTGGATTAAAACAGGAAGCACAACAGCGTATCCTAAATCTTCCGTTCAACGGGAACTCGCTGTTTGGTACCTATACGGACGAAGAAATGGCGCGCATGAAGACGGAAGTTGACACCATGAGGGCAGTAGGCCTGGAGAGGAAGAAGGACTTCAGGCGAAGGTATAGGCCTTATGACAGGCGCCCTTTCCAGCAGAGGGTTCAAACCACGAGGGAACGAGGGTCAAGTAGACCACAACAGTCCACACCCAAAGCGCCGGACTCGCTTCCCTTAACACTGTGCACCACTCCGGTGTGGGGAAGTATCACAGACTTTATTCACGAGTGGCGTGCTATAACAAAAGACAAATGGGTGCTCAACATTGTCGAGAATGGCTACTCTCTTCTTTTCCGGCAACTTCCACCGCACTTGCCACCAGCCAAATGCAATCCGTCTCACGTCAGCCTATCGCCCTTTTATGAAAGAAGGCAATAGAAAAGGTTCCACTCGCGCACAGAGGGAATGGGGTTTACTCCTGTTATTTTCTGGTAGCGAAAAAAGGCAGAGAGGGCGTTTTCAGACCAGTTCTGGACTTACGGCTACTGAACAAGTACATAAAAAAGCAAAAGTTCAGGATGCTGGCTCTTCACCAGATTTTCCCTTAGCTACATCGGGGAGACTGGATGTGCTCCATTGACCTGCAGGATGCATACTTTCACATCCCAATAGTTCCCAAGCATCGGAAATTCCTGCGCTTCCAGATAGCCTCACAGCACTATCAGTTCAAGGTGCTACCATTCGGCCTGAAATCTGCCCCTGTGTTTTCTCGAAATGCGTGGCAGTGGTAGCGGCACATCTACGAAAACAAACAATCTTCATTTACCCATACCTAGACGACTGACTACTGAAAGCCTCCTCTCCGGAGCAGGCGAGAACCCATCGGGACATTGTGCTCAAGGTTTTCGAGTCTCTAGGTCTTCAAGTCAACTGCCAAAAGTCCACCTTGATTCCAACGCAGAACCTCCCCTACCTGGGAGCAATACTAGACACAGAGCTCCAAAGAGTGTATCCTTCGGAAGAACAACCATTATCAATAAAGAAAAAGTGTCAAGACCTGTTAAGATCCGACGCACCTACGGCCCGTCAGGTGACATCTCTGCTGGGCTCCATGGCATCATGCATTTTCATTGTCCTGAATGCCAGGCTACATATGAGGCCCCTCCAAGAGGCGTTGGAAAACAACTGGAGCCAAAGGACAGGTTGCTGGGAGGACAGAGTGCGGCTGCCGATAGCAGCACGTCAGTCATTGCAATGGTGGATGCACAGACCTCACCTGTCAGTAGGGGCTCCGTTTCACCAGGTAATTCCATCCGACACTCTGGTAACAGATGCGTCTCTTCAGGGATGGGGGGGCTCATCTAGGTCCCCTTCAAGCTCAGGGCCTGTGGTCCGATAACGAAAGGAAGTACCACATCAATCAATCTGCTGGAGCTCAGAGCCGTCCATCTGGCTCTCAAGTCTTTTGCTCCATTGATTCAGGGGAAATCTCTCCTAATACAAACGGACAATACAACCACAATGTATTATTTGAACAGACAAGGGGGAATGAGATCCCTACCCCTATCTCGGGAGTCCCAAACAATCTGGCATTGGCTCCTGGCCAGAGGAATGTCGCTTACAGCGGTTCACCTACCAGGTCAACAAAATGTGGAAGCAGATTTCCTGAGCAGACACCTAGAGGACGCCCACGATTGGGTCCTACACGACGAAGTCGTCGAAGACATCTTCGCTCAATGGGGTCGGCCTCAATTGGATCTCTTCGCAGACGAGGTAAACAAGAAATGCCCAGACCTCGCGTCCAGGTTCTACCGTCCGGGATCTCGAGGGAATGCCCTGTTGATCGACTGGTCAGGGATATTTCTCTACGCTTTTCCACCGATCCCCCTCATACCGGCAGTGATCAACAAACTTTACAGATCCAGCACCAGAATGATTCTCATAGCTCCACAATGGCCCCGTCAGTTCTGGTACACAGATCTCCTCAACCTATCGGAACAACCTCACAGGAGGCTGCCGTGCAGACCGGATCTTCTGAGCAGGATGGAGGGCAGGGTACTGCACCCCAACCTACCCTCTCTGAGCTTGACAGCATGGCTCCTGAATTCCTGCAGTATGGGCACCTAGGGCTCTCACAGGAGTGCATGAACATCTTGAAGGAGTCCAGACGACCTTCCACGCGGCGTTCTTACGCGTTTAAGTGGAAGAGGTTCTACATATGGTGCTGTCAGCAAGGTCAGAATCCCATACGGGCTCGGGAGGAGGTCATACTGTCTTACTTACTCCATTTGGCAAAATCCGGTCTGCAGGTATCATCTATTAAGGTACATTTATCTGCCATTACAGCCTATGGTAAGTCACCTTCTCAGGAATCCTTCTTTACGAAACCAGTAGCCAAGGATTTCTTGGAAGGTTTGAAAAAAGTTTTTCCGCCCATTCGGAAACCCTCCCCTCCATGGGAGCTGAACATAGTACTGTCAAAACTTATGGGCCCTCCTTTCGAACCTATACACAAAGCCTCTTTGCAACACCTTACGTGGAAGACGGCTTTTTTGGTAGCCATTACTTCCGCAAGGAGGGTCAGTGAAATTCAGGCTTTGTCCTCCAAAGAACCGTACACAGTCTTTCACGACAATAGAGTAGTTCTGCGAACTCACTCATCATTCCTACCGAAGGTGGTGTCAGAATTCCACATCAATCAGACTATTTCTCTACCAACTTTCTTCCCCAATCCGGAGACTCCGGCGGAGAAAGCGTTGCACTCCCTAGATCTGAAAAGAGTGCTAAAATTTTATTTGGATAAAACAAAGTTGATTAGACATTCCAACCACTTGTTTATAAATTATGGTCATTTGAGAACAGGAAAGGCAGCATCTAAACGAACCATATCAAGATGGATAGTTTCTTGTATTGTTAATGCATACCAGTTGGCTAACAAACAACTACTTGCTAGACCTAAAGCGCATTCCACAAGAGGAAAGGCGGCTACTGCTGCCCTCCTTAATAATGTTCCAATATCTGAAATTTGTAAGGCTGCTACATGGAAGTCTGTATTTATCCAGTATTGGATCTTTCATAAATTCACATGCTTGAATCATCCCCGTCGTCAAAGTGGGAGTCCCACGGTACATAAAATAGCAATAAATAATAAATACATTTTTTTTGCCATAGGCTATAATGGAGCTAGAGCTTGCTCATGTAGCCCAGCCATGTCCTTTTGTGAAAGGACCCAAACCTGCCTGCTGTCCAATCAGGCACCAGCACCCTCTAGAACCTTCTCCAGAGAAGCTCTCTTCCTCAGATTTTCTACCGCACGTCGTGTGAAGGGAGTCTCCCTGAGCTCTGCTCAGTTTTTCTTCTACTTCAGAGATTTTCTCTCAAGAAAGCTTCAAATATGTCAGATTCTTCTAGAAAAGGCCTTTTCCGCCCTTGCAAGACCTGTGGGAAGAAAAGGCTCCATGTGGATGACCCACATAAAGACTGTTTGTACTGTCTCTACCCACAACATCAGGTTAAGGACTGCAAAATATGTCGCACCCTCTCCACAAAGACCCTCAGAGCCCGGGAGGGCAGGCTCCTGACATGGTTACAGGCCAAATCCTGTACTTCAGGTGAGGAGAGTGGGTCAGAGAGGCCACATAAAGGTCCAGATCTGAGGACCTAGGCCACATAGAAAAATCCAGGAAGAGGCAGAAATCTCATCATGGGAAGGGCTTACAGACTTCAGTCTCCTCTGAGCCTTCCTCTCCTCTTCAAAAGAAGGAGTCCTACCATCTATCTCCTTCTTCAGAGCCTTCCACTTCTGGAAAAATGACTCTGAAAATCAGATCAACGACGACAACACCGCCGACGACCGTGACGACGACGATGGTACCTACATCTACCGTCTCCACTTCATTGTCGACGAGACCGTCGTCAGCGTCGACGACCTTAACATCGTCGGTAAGGGGTCCGATCCCCTCTCTCCAGACTCCATCGGCACCGTCGACGACTGCCCCGTCGACTATAACTTCAGCGACGCCATTCTCATCGGCGATATCACTATCGACGGGGTCAAAGAAACTACCGTTGGCGATACCATCGTCAGCGAAACCATCGTCGTCGACGAGACCATCGTCAACAGAAAAATCTCTACCATCCACGGCTGCTTCAACTTTCACGCCATCGACAGCAGTGATGCCTAGTAGACAGGTTGAGGCCACTCGTACCTCTTCCAGGTCTCCAGATTTCCGAGCCATGGTCCGCATCAGAAATTTACCTACACAGGACATTTATCCAACCGACACATCTCCAAACAAGGTGTCGGCTTTACTACCCAGTCATCTTCTGGACTGGGAGGAATCGGACGAAGGTCCTTTCGGAGATGCACATAGCCCTTCGCAGCTCCATGTCAAAAACCAAGATGACGATGAAGAGGATGAGTATGAACAGTTTCAACCATACTACTCTCATCAGGACCAATACTATGAAACACGAGAGCCTCAACACAGAGACACCGTACAAATGCCTTCCTCCTTAAGCCAGGATTTACAATCCATGCTTCAGGATTATAGGAGAAGGTTTCCAGCAGAAGGTCAACCATCAGCGCCGGTCTCTACGGTGATGCCAGTTAATGCTCCTCCTCCTCCAGCTACTCCAAGATCAACATCACATTCGGTGTTAGCTGCACCCCCCAGAGATGAAGGTTCCACTTCAGGGGAAGAAGAACAAGAAGAAGGAGAAATTTCCACTCCACAACATCCTACCGAGGAATGGGATGATTACTTGGCCCCCACTCCTTCTCCCCCACCTCCTCGCCCCTCTGATTCTCCGCCCGAGGACATAGGTGGTTTCCATAATCTTATGGACAGAGCCGCAGTGCGTTTCCACCTACCAACATCTGTCTCCCAATCAGAATGTTTCCTGCATGATTTCAAAGAACAATCACGGAAGTCGGTACGGTCCATTCCGATTATTGATTACTTATGGAGCGAGGGCACAAAAATTATGCGGAATCCGGCTACGGTTCCTCCAGTTCCACAAAAACTGGATAAAAAATATAAGGCAACCCAAGATTCTCCGGCATGCCTTACTGGCCATCCAAAGCCTGATTCGGTCATCTCACAGGCTGCTCAAAGACGCTCCAAAAATCCATCAATGCCTATCTCTACTCCTCCAGACAAGGAAGGTCGCAGACTGGATAATATTGGCAAGAGATTCTCCTCCATGTCTGCAATCACTGTCAGGGCAGCAAATTCATTAGCAATTTTAGGCCGATATGATCGTCAAATGTGGTCCAACATGCAACCTTTCCTGGACCTCATCCCAGAAAATAAGCAAGAAGAGGCACGAAAGATCCTACAGGAAGGTGAGCGTGCGTCGGAAGAGATTATTGACTGCGCTCTGGACATAGCCTCTACTGGTTTCCGCCAACTAGCGGGTGCCGCTGTCTTACGACGACAAGGTTGGCTCAAGGCCACATCCTTCAGACCAGAAGTGCAGTCCCGAATTCTAGACATGCCTTACGATGGGGAATCTTTGTTTGGCAAACATGTGGATGACGCACTTCAAACCATTAAGACGGACACAGACACGGCCAAGTCCCTGGGTACCCTGCAGTACAGGAAGCAGCCCTTTCGAGGGTCTAGAGGGAGAGGTTTCACCTCATTTTGAGGTTCCTTTCATAGACCATACCAGCAATCCCAGTACAGGCCTTCATACCACCAGCAGTACAGGCAATCATCGACTGCCTCCTATACCAGACAAGGAGGGAAACGAAGGCAGGGTTCTCTATCCAGAGATCAACCCAGAAAGCAATGATCTTCCACAGGCACCGGCTATGCTCCCTCAATGCCCGCAACATCAGCAAGTAGGAGCAAACATTTCCAACTTCATCCAACAGTGGAAGAAGATAACATCAGACAAGTGGGTGCTGGATATAGTGACAAGAGGTCATACCCTGGAGTTCATACAAAAGCCACCGCTTCACCCACCAACATCAGGCAGCTCTCTCCACCTTCGTCTGCTTCAAGCGGAAGTCTTCAGCCTTCTGGCCAAAGGGGCTATAGAGACAGTTCCTCTGCAACAACGGGGTCTCGGATTCTACTCCTGTTTTTTCCTCATAAGGAAGAAGTCAGGAGAGTGGCGTCCTATATTAGACCTCAGGAAACTCAACAAGTTCCTTCAGAAACAATCCTTCAGGATGATCACACTGTCAGATATCTTGCACCTCTTGAATCCTGGAGATTTTATGACAACCTTAGATCTCCAGGACGCCTACTTCCATGTTCCAATACACCAAAAACATTGCAAATATCTCTGTTTTACAGTAGCCGGTGCCCATTATCAATTCAGAGTCCTGCCATTTGGCCTCAGATCAGCTCCGAGAATCTTCACGAAATGCCTTGCCCCAGTCGCAGCATCCCTCAGAAGCAAGGGTTTCCAGGTGTTCCCTTACCTGGACGACTGGCTCATAAAAGCTCCGTCATCTCTACTAGCCTCAAAAGCCACAGATGCCTGCCTAAGACTATTCAACAGTTTGGGTCTAACAGTGAACCTACAAAAGTCAGTCGTGTCTCCCGCGCGCAGAAGAGTTTTCCTGGGAGCAGAATTGGACACTATCCAAAACAAGGCATATCTTACCCTAGCAAGGCAGCAGAAGCTGACCCAATTGGCTGTCACAATCTCCGCAAGAAAGTTCATTTCCGTACGGCTATTCAAATCGCTTCTGGGCATGATTTCCTCAGCCATAGTCCTAGTACCGCTGGCAAGACTCAAAATGAGGCCTCTACAAGAAGAACTACAACTTCAATGGATCCAATCACAAGGATCCTTCGACGACTTAATAACCATCACACCAAGGATTCGGCAAACGTTAGAATGGTGGTCTCACATCGACCACCTCTCCCACGGTCTAACTTTTCTGGCACCAATAGCAGATTTTGTTATCACCACGGACGCCTCCTTGGAAGGATGGGGAGGCCACTTACAGGACATGCGCATTCAAGGCAGATGGTCCAAGCTCCAAAAAGAGATGCACATAAATCTGTTAGAACTGAAGGCGATTCATCTTACGCTCAAAGCTTTTCTGCCACGCATCGCAGGATCATCAGTGTTAGTCAGAACAGACAACACAACAAGCATGTTCTACATCAACAAACAGGGAGGAACAAGATCCCTCTCCCTCTCAAGGGAAGCTCAGTCTCTCTGGAACTGGCTCACACGGAACAACGTCCGCCTCCGGGCAGAGCACCTGGCGGGTGTCAACAATGCTCTAGAGGACTCTCTCAGCAGGACAGACGACAACTGTCACGAGTGGGAACTCAACCAGACCATACTCGAGAGCATCTTTCAACGATGGGGTCGGCCGATCCTAGACCTGTTCGCCACCAATCTGAACGCCAAATGCCAGTTTTACGCCAGTCGATACCCGCTCCCGGGGTCGTGGGGAAATGCTCTTTTGATAAGATGGTCCGGGATCTTTGCATACGCTTTTCCCCCCATTCCACTGATTCCCAGACTCCTCAGGAAAATGAAGACCGAATGCTGCAAGATCATTCTCATAGCCCCCAAGTGGCCGAGGCAGTACTGGTACACGGAGGTCCTCCTCCGGTCAATAGCCAATCCAGTCAGTCTCCCTCGCAACCACAATCTTCTATCGAAGAATCAGGGGCTCATCTTACATCCCGACCCAACTTCACTGCACTTGCATGCTTGGCTCCTGAGTTCAGAGAGTTCCAAGATATGAACATCGACCAAGAATGTAGGCTCATATTATCTAAAGCACGAGCAGAGAGCACGAACAAGACATACAAATTAAAATGGAAGAGGTTCTGTGTTTGGTGTTCTCAGAACAATTTTCACCCATTTCAAATCAATCCTGAGCAAATTCTTCCTTACCTGCTCTCCCTTTCCAAAGCTGGTCTTTCCTATGCATCAGTCAAGATTCACCTAGCAGCTATAGCCTCTTACAGACGATCGGCTAACATGCCGTCTATTGGTTCAACCAGGGTAATCAAACAGTTTATGAAAGGGCTGTTCCGCACCTTTCCTCCGGTACGCTTACCTCCGCCAGAGTGGCACCTTAATATTGTTCTCTCCCAACTCATGAAAGCCCCTTTTGAACCCATCCATAGAGCTGAACTCAAGTACATCACCTGGAAAGTATCAACCTTGCTCGCTCTCATCTCTACCAGAAGAGTCAGTGATATACAGGCGTTCACTACCAAAGAACCTTTTTTATTTCGTTATGCTCCGAACCAATCCCAAATATATTCCCAAGGTTCCATCTTCGTTCCACCTCAATGAGCCCGTTATTCTACGAACCTTTTTTCCAAACCCTACTACGATAGCAGAGAGAACTCTCTATTCTTTGGACATTAAACGATGCCTAAAATTTTACCTGCAAAGTACCAAGCACATCAGGAAATCTGACCAACTCCTAGTATCTTATTCTCTGGGACGTCAGTGAACAGGAGTAACCAAGGCCACTATAGCCCGATGGATTTCTTCAACAATCCAATTTTGTCACACCAAGACAGGAAAACCCTTGACTAGGCGCCCGAGAGCCCACTCTACAAGAGCAGTCTCCACATCGGCTGCTTTGTTTCAAGGTATTGCCCTTGATAAAATTTGCCAGGCTGCGACATGGAAAACTACGCACTCCTTTACGCAGCACTATTGTTTGGAGTCATCTCAAAGAACAGACTTTCTAGTAGGACAAGCTGTGCTACGCCATCTCTTTCATTAAGGTGAGACCTTTCCTTAATTATAGTCATATGGTTTGAGATGCAAATAACCATGTTTCTATTATGCTTCCATGTGAATATGTAAAGTGTATGTATGTACTTATGAATGTGTATACACGTACTTAAAGTATCTGTATTCCTTCGTAACTCACGGTCAGAAATGTATGAGTTTTCTATGATTGTTATTATTATTATGATTATTATTATTTATATTTGAGATAGAGGGTCTTCATGCTCGCACCCTCCACCCACGCTGGATACAATGTTTATCAACCATACTGCTGTCTATTCAGATTCAAGCATGTGAATTTATGAAAGATCCAATACTGGATAAGAAAACAAGTTACTTACCTGTAACTACAGTTATCCAGTATTGGTATCTTTCATAAATTTACATGCGACCCACCCGCCTCCCCTTTGATGCTCGCATTTCCTCTCAGGTTTTAATTTTTCACTCTCGTGCTGGAAAATCTGAGGAAGAGAGCTTCTCTGGAGAAGGTTCTAGAGGGTGCTGGTGCCTGATTGGACAGCAGGCAGGTTTGGGTCCTTTCACAAAAGGACATGGATGGGCTATATGAGCAAGCTCTAGCTCCATTATAGCCTATGGCAAAAAAAAATTATTTATTATTTATTGCTATTTTATGTACCGTGGGACTCCCACTTCGATGACGGGGATGATTCAAGCATGTGAATTTATGAAAGATACCAATACTGGATAACTGTAGTTACAGGTAAGTAACTTGTTTTCATACATTTACTAGACATTACTGTTTGGACTCAGATGCAAGAGCAGACGCCCAAGTCGGGCAAGCCTCTCTGAGAAATTTGTTTGCATGATACATATCTATTCCTGCACTTCTATTGGACAGTCTGCAGAGTCAAGGGATGGGCTTGCTAATCTATTCAATGTTTGACTATTGATGAGGATCCCCTGGAAGAGAAGGATAAGTTACTTACCTGTAAATCCTAGTTCTCTTCCAGGGGTATCCTCATCAAAGTCATAAACAACCCACCCTCCTCCCCGGACGCACGTCTCCTAGAAGTGCAGGACAGACTATCTTTCGAATCGGCTACACAGATTGTCACCGTAAAAAAGTACTGACCTAACTGTGAACCAACTGTCACCTCTCATTCACCCCTGAGGCATGATGGGATACTGGAGGTGCTCAGGGTCTTAAAGGCACGGTGCCAAAGTTTTTATGGTTCTCCTGTGTTAACCTGCATGCAGCCTATTGGCTAAGAATGCTCTAGTGTTTTTCAATGTAGTTTTTTATCTTTTTCTCTGATGATTACTACTGCTGATTTCCCTAGGCTCAGTGGTGTGGTTTTGGTAGATATTTTTCTCTTATTGTAATTTTGAGAACAATTTAAAAAAAAAAAAACTCCATAGAAATAAAGCATTTTAGCCTGTTTATGATTATAGTCTGCATTGCTGCTTTACACCTGTATATATGAGTTTAGTATGAACATTTGTCTACTAAAAATGCTATATATATTTTTCGTGCATATTTCATACTTTATATGTGTGTATTTTATATATGCTCCGGGGTCTCCGCACAAGGGCGGGAATATTCAATGTTTATGACTTTGATGAGTATACCCCTGAAAGAGAACTAGGATTTACAGGTAAGTAACTTATCCTTATTTGCACATCTCTGAATTCCAGGGTGCCCCTACTAGCATGTGAATTACAGGGCATTTCTCATATAGACGCCTTTTTATTTGGAAGGAAAAAATGTACAGAAAGACAAGGGGCAATAACACTTGTTCTTATATTCTGTGTGCCCCCAAGTCTCCTAATAAAAATAAAAAACCTCACTGTGGGTAGGCCTAGTGCCCGCGACAGAAAAAGCAACATGGACAAATCACATTTTCACATTGAAATCAGACTTGATTTTTGCAAAGTGCCTAGCTGTGGATTTTGGCCTCTAACTTAGACGGTACCTAGGGAAACCTAGCAAACCTATATATTTTTTTTAACTAGACAGCTAGGGGAATTCAGAATGGGGTGACTTGTTACCAGGTTCTGTTACCCAGAATCCTTTGCAATCCTCAAAATTTGGCCACAAAACCACTTTTTCCTCACATTTCAGTGATCGAAAGTTGTAGAATCTGAGGAGCCACACATTTCCTTCACCCAGCATTCCCACAAGTCTCTTAATAAAATGATACCTCACTTGTGTTGGTAGGTCTAGTGCCCGCAACAGGAAATGCCCCAAAACGAAACATGGACACAACACATTTTTAAATTGATAACTGACATGTTTTTTGCAGAGTGCCTAGCTGTGGATTTTGGCCTCTAGCTCATCTGGCACTAAGCAAAACCTAGCAAACCTGGACATTTCTGAAAAATAGACACCTAGGAGAACCCAGAAACATTAGCAAACCTTAAAATTTGGCAAAAAAAAAATTTTTTCCTCACATTTCGGTGCTGCAAAGTTCTGGAATCTGAGGGGAGCCACAGACTTCCTTCTACTCAGCATTCCCCCACATCTGCTGATAAAAATGGTACCTCACTTGTGTGGGTAGGCCTAGTGCCAGCGACCTGAAATGCCCCAAAACACTACGTGGACACATCAAAATTATCAAATACAAAGCTACCTGTTTTTGCTGGGGGCACCTGCGTTTTTAGTCCTGGGCTCAGCAGCCATCTAGGGAAACCTACCAAACCCAGACATTTCTCAAATCAAAACTAGACACCAGAGGGAGTCCAGACAGGTGTGACTTGCATGGATCCCCCAATGTTTTCTTACCCAGAATCATCAGCAAACCTCAAATTTAGCTAAAATAAATATCACATTTTCCTCACATTTATGTGTGGGACCACTGCACTGGCACAAATTTCCTACCACCCAACATTCCCCTTGGTGTCCTGATAAAAATGATACCTCACTTTTGTAGGTGGTCCAAGTGCCTGTGACAGGGAAGAGCCAAAAACATGTTGAAATTGAGGGGGAAACAAAGCAAGTCCTAAAGGGCAGTTTGGGAAAAAAACGTTTTTAGGCTGACAAGTGGGGCGGAAGTTTTATTGGTGTAGATGCGACAATGCTGGGTGGTAGGAATTTTTGTGGATTCCTGCAGATTCTGGAAGGTTCCATCACAAAAATGTGGGGAAAATGTGTCATTTCAAGTAAAGTTGGAGGTTTGCAGGGCATTGTGGGTAAGAAAATGGTGCAGGGTGTAGGAGGCTGGCCTGGCTTGTAGTGGGTACCAAGGGGTACTTACACTATGTACCAGGTCCAGTTATCCCTTATTAGTGTAGAAGAGGTGTTTCTAGCAGCTTAGGCTGATAGAAGGTAGCTATAGCAGAGCAGCTTAGGCTGAACTAGGAGACATGCAAAGCTCCTACTATACCACTGGTGTCATATGCACAATATCATAAGAAAACACAATACACAGAATTACTAAAAATAAAGGTACTTTATTTTTATGGCAATATGCCAAAAGTATCTCAGTGAGTACCCTCAGTATGAGGATGCCAAATATACACAAGATATATGTACACAATACCAAAAATATGCAGTAATAGCAAAAGGAAGTAATGCAAGCAATGTAAAGTTATAGTAGATTGCAATAGGAGCACATAGGTTTAGGGGCAACACAAACCATATACTCCAAAAGTGGAATGCGAACCACGAATGGACCCCAAACCTATGTGAGCTTGTAGAGGGCCGCTGGGACTGTAAGAAAACAGTGAGGGTTAGAAAAATAGCCCACCCCAAGACCCTGAAAAGTAGGTGTAAAGTGCACCTATAACCCCCAGAGAGCACAGAAGTCGTGATAGGGCGTTTCTGCAAGGAAGACCAACTCCAGCAAAGCAACAACAGTGGATTTCCGGACCTGAGTACCTGTGAAACAAGGGGACCAAGTCCAAGAGTCGTGACAGTGTCGAGAGTGGGCAGATGCCCAGGAAATGCCAGCTGAGGTTGCAAAGAAGCTGCCACCGGATGGTAGAAGCTGTGGATTCTGCAAGACGAAGAGGGCTAGAAACGTCCCCTTTGGAGGATGGATGTCCCACGTCGTGAAGAAGCTTGCAGAGGTGTTCCCACGCAGAAAGAACACAAACAAGCCTTGCTAGCTGCAAGGGTTGCGGTTAGGGTTTTTGGATGCTGCTGTGTCCCAGGAGGGACCAGGATGTCGCCACTTGGATGAGGAGACAGAGGGGGCACCCCGCAAGTCAGGGAGCCCTCACAGAAGCAGGCAGCACCCGCAGAAGTACCGGAACAGGCACTTGGAAGAGGAGTGAACCGGAGTCCACCCGAAGTCAGAAAAGGGAGTCCTACGACGCCGGAGGACAACTCAGAAGGTTGTGCACTGCAGGTTTGAGTGTCGGGACCCAGGCTTGGCTGTGCACGAAGGAAACCCTGAAAGAGTGCACAGGAGCCGGAGCAGCTGCAACTCACGCAGTACACAGCAATGCAGTCTAGCGTGGTCAGGCAAGGACTTACCTCCACCAAACTTGGACTGAAGAGTCACTGGACTGTGGGAGTCACTTGGACAGAGTTGCTGAGTTCCAGGGACCACGCTCGTTGTGCTGAGAGGGGACCCAGAGGACCGGTGATGCAGTCTTTTGTTGCCTGCGGTTGCAGGGGGAAGATTCCGTCGACCCACAGGAGATTTCTTCAGAGCTCCTGGTGCAAGAAGGAAGCAGGCTACCCCCAGAGCATGCACCACCAGGAAACAGGCGAGAAAGCCAGCAGGATGAAGCGATACAAGGTTGCAGTAGTCATCTTTGCTACTTTGTTGCGGTTTTGCAGGCGTCCTGAGCAGTCAGCGATCGATCCTTTGGCAGAAGGTGAAGAGAGAGATGCAGAGGAACTCTGGTGAGCTCGGGCATTCGGTATCTGAAGAATTCCCCAAAGCAGAGACCCTAAATAGCCAGAAAAGGAGGTTTCACTACCTAGGAAGGAGGATAGGCTAGTAACACAGGTAAGAGCCTATCAGAAGGAGTCTCTGACGTCACCTGCTGGCCCTGGCCACTCAGAGCAGTCCAGTGTGCCAGCACACCTCTGAATCCAAGATGGCAGAGGTCTGGGGCACGCTGGAGGAGCTCAGGGCACCTCCCCTGGGAGGTGCAGGTCAGGGGAGTGGTCACTCTCCTTTCCTTTGTCCAGTTTCGCGCCAGAGCAGGGCTGGGGGATCCCTGAACCGGTGTAGACTGGCTTATGCAGAGATGGGCACCATCTGTGCCCATCAAAGCATTTCCAGAGGCTGGGGGAGGCTACTCCTCCCCAGCCCTGACACCTTTTTCCAAAGGGAGAGGGTGTAACACCCTCTCTCTGAGGAAGTCCTTTGTTCTGCCTTCCTGGGCCAGGCCTGGCTGGACCCTTGGAGGGCAGAAACCTGTCTGAGGGGTTGGCAGCAGCTGCAGTGAAACCCCAGGAAAGGTAGTTTGGCAGTACCCGGGTCTGTGCTAGAGACTCGGGGGATCATGGAATTGTCTCCCCAATGCCAAAATGGCATTGGGGTGACAATTCCATGATCTTAGACATATTACATGGCCATGTTCGGAGTTACCATTGTGACGCTATACATAGGTAGTGACCTATGTATAGTGCACGCGTGAAATGGTGTCCCCGCACTCACAAAGTCCGGGGAATTTGCCCTGAACGATGTGGGGGCACCTTGGCTAGTGCCAGGGTGCCCACACACTAAGTAACTTTGCACCCAACCTTCACCAGGTGAAGGTTAGACATATAGGTGACTTCTAAGTTACTTAAGTGCAGTGGTAAACGGCTGTGAAATAACGTGGATGTTATTTCCCTCAGGCTGCACTGGCAGGCCTGTGTAAGAATTGTCAGAGCTCCCTATGGGTGGCAAAAGAAATACTGCAGCTCATAGGGATCTCCTGGAACCCCAATACCCTGGGTACCTCAGTACCATATACTAGGGAATTATAAGGGTGTTCCAGTATGCCAATGTGAATTGGTAAAATTGGTCACTAGCCTGTTAGTGACAATTTGTAAAGCAGAGAGAGTATAACCACTGAGGTTCTGGTTAGCAGAGCCTCAGTGAGACAGTTAATCATCACACAGGGAACGCATACAGGGCACACTTATGAGCACTGGGGTCCTGGCTGGCAGGGTCCCAGTGACACATACACTAAAACAATATATATACAGTGAAATATGGGGGTAACATGCCAGGCAAGATGCTACTTTCCTACACTGGGTGCAAGTGAAGCACACCACCCTGGACTCACCCAGATGTTTAGTTTTCAGATGTGTCTAGGTCTTGTAGATTTTCCTACATGGCAGTGTCCCAAAGTCCAAAAAGTTCAGCCTTCACCATTCCAAGTGGGACGATTTTGAGAGTTAGACAAACTCTCAAGGCCCAAATGTAAAACCAAAACCCAGAATAATCAAATGTCCTCTTGCATGCCTTGGATAAGATCTTTTAGTGTGCAGGGGGAGACCTGAAAGACTGTTACCCCCTTCAGTTGGGGTGGGGGCCTAACCAGGCCCATACGGCTTGGAAGCCACCGCCCCACTATTTATTTATTTTTTATTCCCTAGCAGGCTTTCTGCCCCCTCAGGGAGTGGATTGGGGTAACTGCCCCCATCTGCCCACCGGTGGGCAGAACAACTTTATCCCCATTTATTTGGGGTGGGGGTATGGCGATACCCCCACCCTATTTTTTTGAAAAAACAGTCTTCCCTGGTGTCTGGGGGCTTTCTGCCCCCCTTGGGGGCAGATGGGTCTTACAAAAATAGGCTGATCTGCCCCAAGGGGGGCAGAAATGGCCAACAGTAATGGGCCCCCATGGGGCGAGCGACCCTTGCCAAGGGGCTGCCCCACCCCCACAAACAAAACACACACACCAGCTCCTGGTGCCTAAGTGGGGAGGCAGCTCGGCCTACAATAAATATACTCCCCCTAGGGGAGCGAACCTTGCCTTAGGGGTTGCACCCCTTGCGTGAAATTCGCGCCCATAAAATCCCTGGTGTCTAGAAAAATAGGCTGATCTACCTCCAAGGTGGGCAGAAATGGCTAAACTTGCACCCCAGGGGAGCAACCCTTGCCTAAGGGGTCGCTCCCCATCTGTAAAAAAAAAAAAAAAAAAAGAACTAGAAAAAACAATCCCTGGTGCCTAGTGGTTTCGGCGCCACTTGGGGGCAGATCAGCCTAATTAAAATAGGCCGATCTTCCCCCGAAGGCGGGCAGAAATGGCCTAAAATAAATTTAGCGCTCCCCTCATGGGCTGGTGCCAGGATGTAATGGGTACTTCCGTGGTGCTCCAGCACTGCGCCACCAGACGTAACCATTGCGTCTCTGGCACCCAAAGGTTTAATAAACTTTTTTTAGGAATGTGGACATTCTGGGATCCGATTCAGGAGTTAGGGCAACCTTATTTCATAAAGAAGGACTGGGAGACTCAGCTCTGAGGCAATTACAGGATTCCTTCTCCAACAGTTTTCAGATCCGCTCCGATACATAATTCCCGAGACTGGGCCCATTCGGAAAAACGAGGATGAACAATTTTATCAGGATCCAGCATATCAGAAATTTCTGGTGCAGAGCTCTGAGGAGGAGGTTGATAAGAAGGGAGACAAGGCCTAGATGGATTGGCATCATCTGGATCACCAGAAGAATCAGTGTACTAATGCGACGGGGAGTGGGGAGATTGAACATCTAGAAGACCTGAGGGATCTAGGGAAAGAGAGGGTCGCAGTTGGGTTAAAAGAGAATGTTTGACATGGCCCAAAACGTTGCGATCAACACGAAACATTGCTTTGCAACAGTGCTTTGCCAGAGTTGCGCCAATAGATGAAGGTTCAGAATCATTTGGAGGTAAAGGAGGTGCTGAGGGAGTTAGGGTAGAAGCTGAAAGCTTGGCGCAGTCACGTGCGATCTGTTGCGAAACCCTGTCCTCAAGAGGACCAGTGCCTCGTAGAGTTCCTCCTCACTGATCTCCATTATTTTAGTAAGAATGAGAAGCAATCAGGGCAACAAAACCACTAAAAATGGTAGTATAGGCGAAAAGGTGGGGAAAAAACTATGAATTATAAACATATCTGGGTAAACCCTTGTTTAATGAGATGGAGGCTGGGTGGCTGCCTAAATGATCTTAAGTGGGCGAAGCCAAATTGAAAGAGGGTCTCAGCCTGGGACACTTCACCCCTGGTGCATTCAAAGTTGTTATTATGGGATTGCTGCTTAGGAGCAATATTATGCCCAAAATTACAGATTTCGTTCAGCGCCCAGAAGAGTAGTACAGGCTGCGTGTATTCAAATGGGCGTCAAGCAAATACATATTACAGCTATGGACCCCAAAGAAGAACTGGGACATAACTCTCCAGTCATCAGAGGCTCCACTGAAACTGATGTGCAGCTTCGCTCTTGATGTGAGGGAAAACTTAAGCTGCGCGTCTACTTCAGCACGTTTACCGCAGCTCGAGTGTTCTGTGCGATACGTAGTGGCCTCAGAACTCTGCAGGAGCTGCACCTCGTCCAGGTAAAGCCACAAAGGAGCAGCATCATTCCCGCGGCTGAAAAAAGCAGCATGCCAACTATGCGAAATACAACAACATAAAAAATATACATAAACCTGTACAAATAAACACCAAGAAAATAAACACTAAGTAGAGGTAAATAAGTTAGTACAGTAGAGAGCGAACATATCTCGGCTGCGAGCAGCGAAGAAAGAGGAAGGGGAGAAACAGACGTTGGACTATATTCTGGACTACTATTATCTGATTGGACATGTTACTTACCTAATTCCAATTGCATGTTTTTTCTTATACTTCGATTCCCAAGGTTTCATGGGAATAGTAGTTTTTGACGTTTGATGTTTTTGTGATCGGCTGCTATTCAATAAAGCGGAGAAAGGCAAAGCATAATCCTTGCCTCTGGTCCTGACATAGAATTGGCAACACTATTAGGTCAGGCCTATGACTAAAAGTGCCTCTTCAGTCACTATTGAGTTTAGACTCGGTATCAAATTTATTTGGACTATGTCACTCATACTTGCTCTCATGCACCCATTTATCGTCCCGCTGATATTCACTGTATAAACTTTAGAGGGTGGTGTATGCTTTTATTGGGTAGCCGTCTCTGGATAGTGTTGGGCTGTGTTATTACAGCGATGCAAGATGGCTGTCATGTTGCTTCTTAATACAGTGGCCATATTGAAGTAGAGATAAACTATAGCAAATGTCATCCTCAGACGTCCACCCTGTTTGGGAACAGTGGCTGTACAGGCTGGCGCACACTACAAATGTAAAATACAAAGAAACAAAATAAAACAAGCACTGGTTAAGCCAGTAGGCCTGGTAATATTTTCGTTATTGCAAACATATGTCAGAAAAATAAGAGGAAAAAACAGTAAACATACTGCCTAAAGTGGCAGACATTCACTTGCAATAATAATGTTTATTTAAAAAAAAAAAACGGAACCATTACAAATAATTTTAACAGAACAGTACTAGTGCTTTCTAGGAAGTGGGCTCACAGAACAGATCTAGACACCCTTTGTAGTTTTAATGCCCATCGTTTATAAATATGATTCATAACTATACCTGAAAGACAAAGTGGAATGATTTAGATATTGACGGACAAGTTACTCCGGCAGGACGGTGACGGATATCCCATCCACGGAAATCTAAATCCTGTTATATCCTGTGGTGTTTAGATTTGGGCTGGTGGGATCTCTGTCACCGTTGTGACAGAGTAACCCGTCCACCAATATCTAAATCAGGTGCATAGTGAAAGCATGCAAGGATTACTGAATATAAAATTTTTATAAACAAATGGGGAAAAGCATAGGGAAATTCAAGTTTTGACAAATAAGCTTGAGCACGTAAGTGCACTTCTTTTTAGGAGGATTTTCACATGTGGTCGGGTGAAAAATGTAGTGTCTCAAAGTGGCTGGTTGAAGTGTGTTGACTCACTGTCCCAAGCTGTATGCTCTCGCGAGCAGTAGCAAAATGTGAATAGCATTTCAACAAATGTATGAAGGTGGTTGAGCAAAAGCCCGTCCGTGCATGTAGGTATGTTTTGTTTATGATGTGTTTTGTATTTATTGCACGAAGCTGGCGACGCAGCCAACACTATACCTCTTAATAGAGGAAGTGCTATATGTTGATTTGGGTGGAAGATGTATGTGAAAGACACTTGAATAGACCAGTGGCTGAAGAGGGATGACACAGGGTCCCTCTACGTATGTTTGTGTACGTATGCATTTTTAGTGATTTAGTGAAAAGTCTGAAAGACAGTTAAAGCTGTTAGGCACGACATAAAAGGTTCTTTAACCCACACACAGCTAAATACTATGCATAAAACTACAATTATGTCCAAAAAAGGGCTAGTTAACCCGGCAAACCTTCTACCTCCATAGTTTGTCATAGAGGGTAACTAGCTTCACATAAATTGCCTAATGTGGCCATCTGTGATATTCCATGTGACAAAACAAATGGATACAGGCTTTTACACCGTGCCACAACAATCCAGCCTTAAACGGCTGTTGGCTCTTGCATATAAATAAGTAATGGTTGTTACCTTTGTCGTAACGTTTAATAGTAAATAGATCAGACCTATGACATTGGACAGAATGTTACCCAAAGGACCAGCTGAGCCTATTTATTCCCTTCATTATTGGTTTGTCACCATAGCCTACTCAGGCCTACTGTATTCAGCATAAGCTTTCCCACAAGGCAGACATCAGGCGTATAGACATACAATTAAATATATGCACAACATTACAGATGGAAAAGCAGTATACAGCCATTTCAGGCTGGTGACCCTGGGGGTGTGTCCAGCCTGAAAATACAACATGCCTCCTCATAGCCAATTTTCCCGCCTGTCCAGGTGCCAGATGGGCCTTGGCGGGGAGGGGTTGCATCTTCCTCTGAGGAAGACCAGATCTGCATACCAGAGGTGGTGGGCCTCTTTGCTGCTCCCCTGCCTTGGGAAGCAGGTTTGTGGGTCATCCTTTTGGGAGAGGTGTGTTAACACTCCTGCCAGAGCAGGTTTTGTTTCTGACCTCCAGTGACCTCTGGAGAGCAAAGGCTTTCATTCTTGTGGGTCAGAACTTTGACTGTTGGCGGCAGGCTGGCTATAACTAGTCAGTGAGCCCACCAGCAGTTCGTAGGTTTTCATGGGTTACCTGTAAGGTTCTCTCTGGGTGCATGCATTAATAAATCCATCACTGGAAACATATGAGATGTTTGATACCAAGCATCCCTATTGCCAGTGAAGCCATCATGTAGCTGGGGAACTTGTAAAAACCAGTGTCCAGCACATGCACTTAAAATGGCTTCACTGTTAACTTACTGTGTCTGAGAATCGACTAAAGCATAGCAGGGGCATATCTGCTCATGCAGGTAGGCCCTCACATATAATATAAGGCACCCTGCCTTTAGGGCTGGAAGGCCTGCCAGAGGGGTTACTTACATATATTGCATGCAGTGTAAGGGGACAGGGCACACAGGCTGTGTGCCATGTTGTGTTTCTTTATTTTGTTCTTCACCAAGACACGCAGCCTGCAAAAGCAGCAGTGTGTGCACTTAGTGAGGGGTCCCTGAGGGTAGCACAGTTCATGCTGCAGCCCTCAGGGGCTTTCCTTTAGTACTGCATGACCTAGGTACCAGGGGTACCATTTATTGGGGAATTATAGTGGTAGCTAAATGTTTGCCAATTGGGAAAAACGTCTGTGCAGTTTTAATGGAAGAGATCTGGCACTGGGGACATGTTTAGCAGTGACCCAGTGCACTTTCAGTTCAAATTGTGCCAGATAACAGGCAAAAATTGTTTAGGGGGCGGAGGGTGACCATGTTAAAAGAGGCACTTTCCGACAACATGCCTGACACAGTAACCAACTCAAAACTACTGTACTGAGGATAAGCTTGCCTCAATGAAAAAAGTGTAATACAAGTAGTCCTTTTCACACCGCCTGCCCAAACAAAAGCTTATAGAGAGGAAGATTAACATGTGGGTGGAGCTTAAGTCCTTCCCTCCATACTGTTTCTTAAAGTTCTTTTTCTGGTGATCAGATAAGGTATGATATATTGCCCTGTTAAACCAGACCTAAAAAAGAGTGTGTGTTTTTTGCACATATGATCTGTCTACTGCTGGACATGCAGTTTTTAAGCTCTGTAAGTAACGTGTGTTACATTTGACCTCGTTGGGCGTCTGAGTGTTCGTGTCTTTGACCACAGTCCTTCAGGGTTGCGAAGTATCTCGTCTACCTTTGACTTGTTAGTATCTTTGAGTACAGATCTCTGATGATGCATCAGCACTCTGAGATATTTTGCCAGCTTTCGAACAGTGACATTGTTGACCCCGTGAGGCATCTCTCCTGCCTTTGTCGGTAGCTTGTTTGACCACAGAACTCGGGGAGCACATGAACCCCTGCAGTATCTTACCAGCAATAGAATGTTGGTACCTTTGACCACATATCTCCACGGAGGTACGTATAGCCCTTGAGGTATTTCACCATCCTTCAAATGTTGTTACTATTGACAAAATGATTTATGGAACCTTTGAAGCCCCCAAGGTATCTCGCCAGCCCTTGAATGTTAGTACCTTTGGAAACTGATCTTGTATGGCACACCCGTCTTTGAACTTTGGTTCATAAACTGGTCAAGCATGCACTGGTCAAGCATGCACTCTGGTCCCAGGATGACTCTCGTTTGGGTGAAAGTTGTCCTCCGGCATATCTCTTAGTATGTGTAAGGAAATGCCTCCTTGGCATGGTTACCCCCTGATTTCTTTGCCTTTGCTGATACCAAGTTATGATTTGAAAGTGTGCTGAGGCCTGCTAACCAGGCCCCAGCACCAGTGTTCTTTCCCTAACCTGTACCTTTGTCTTCACAATTGGCACACCCTGGCACCCAGGTACGTCCCTTGTAACTGGTACCCCTGGTACCAAGGGCCCTGATGCCAGGAAAGGTCTCTAAGGGCTGCAGGGTGTCTTATGCCACCCTGGGGACCCCTCACTCAGCACAGACACACTGCTTGCCAGCTTGTGTGTGCTGGTGGGGAGAAAATGACTAAGTCGACTGGCACTCCCCTCAGAGTGCCATGCCAACCTCACACTGCCTATGGCATAGGTAAGTCACCCCTCTAGCAGGCCTTACAGCCCTAAGGCAGGGTGCACTATACCATAGGTGAGGGCACCAGTGCAAGAGCACTGTGCCACTACAGTGTCTAAGCAAAACCTTAGACATTGTAAGTGCAGGGTAGCCATAAGAGTATATGGTCTGGGAAGTCTGTCAAACACGAACTCCACAGCACCATAATGCCTACACTGAAAACTGGGGAGCACCATAATGCCTACACTGAAAACTGGGAAGTTTGATATCAAACTTCTCAGCACAATAAATGCACACTGATGCCAGTGTACATTTTATTGTGAAATACACCCCAGAGGGCATCTTAGAGATGCACCCTGAAAACATACCGACTTCCAGTGTGGGCTGACTAGTTTTGCCAGCCTGCCACACACCAGACATGTTGCTGACCACATGGGGAGAGTGCCTTTGTCACTCTGTGGCTAGTAACAAAGCCTGTACTGGGTGGAGATGCTTATCACCTCCCCCTTGCAGGAACTGTAACACCTGGCGGTGAGCCTCAAAGGCTCACTCCCTTTGTTACGGCACCCCAGGGCACTCCAGCTAGTGGAGATGCCCGCCCCCTCCGGCCACGGCCTCACTTTTGGCGGCAAGGCCGGAGGAAAACAAGGAGGAGTCACTGGCCAGTCAGGACAACCCCTAAGGTGTCCTGAGCTGAGGTGACTGTGACTTTTTAGAAATCCTCCATCTTGCAGATGGAGGATTCCCCCAATAGGATTAGGGAGGTGCCCCCCTCTCCTAAGGGAGGAGGCACAAAGAGGGTGTAGCCACCCTCAGGGCTAGTAGCCGTTGGCTACTAACCCCCCAGACCTAAACACACCCCTAAATTGAGTATTTAGGGGCTCCCAGAACCTAGCAAGATAGATTCTTGAAACCTGAAGACGAAGAAGGACTGCTGACCTGAAAGCCCTGCAGAGAAGACGGAGATACCAACTGCTTTGGCCCCAGCCCTACCGGCCTGTCTCCCCACTTCAAGAAAAACTGCACCAGTGATACATCCCCCAGGGTCCAGCGACCTCCGAAGCCTCAGAGGACTACCCTGCATCTAAAAGGACCAAGACCTCTCGAGAGCAGCGACTCTGCTCCAAAGAAGAAACAACTTTGCAACAAAGAAACAACTTTAAAAGGACTCCACGTTTCCTGCCGGAAGCGTGAGACTTTGCACTCTGCACCCGATGCCCCCGGCTCGACCTGTGGAGAAACAACACTACAGGGAGGACTCCCCGGCGACTGCGACCTTGTGAGTAGCCAGAGTTGACCCCCCCACCCCCCAGCGACGCCTGCAGAGGGAATCCAGAAGCTCCCCCTGACCAAGACTGCCTGCTTCTAAGAACCCAACGCCTGGTAAAGACACTGCACCCGCAGCCCCCAGGACCTGAAGGATCAGACCTCCAGTGCAGGAGCGACCCCCGGGTGTCCCTCTCCCTTGCCCAGGTGGTGGCTACCCCAAAGAGCCCCCACACCTGGCCTGCCTGCTTCGTTGAAGAGACCCCTGGGTCTCCCATTGAACTCCATTGAAAACCTGATGCCTGTTTGCACTCTGCACCCGGCCGCCCCCGTGCTGCTGAGGGTGTACTTTTTGTGCTGACTTGTGTGTCCCCCCGTGCCCTACAAAACCCCCCTGGTCTGCCCTCCAAGACGTGGGTACTTACCTGCTGGCAGACTGGAACCGGGGCACCCCCTTCTCCATTGAAGCCTATGCGTTTTGGGCACCACTTTGACCTCTGCACCTGACCAGCCCTGAGCTGCTGGTGTGGTAACTTTGGGGTTGCCCGGAACCCCCAACGGTAGGCTACCTTGGACCCAACTTTGAACCCTGTAAGTGGTTTACTTTCCTGCAAAACTAATCTATACTTACCTCCCCCAGGAACTGTTGAAAATTCACTGTGTCCAGTTTTATAATAGCTTTTTGCCATTTGTGTGAAAACTGTATATGCTATTTTGCTAATTCATTTAAAGTATTGTTTGTAAATCTTGAACCTGTGGTTCTTAAAATAAAGTAAGAAAATATATTTTTCTATATGAAAACCTATTGGCCTGGAATTGTCTCTGAGTGTGTGTGTTCCTCATTTATTGCCTGTGTGTGTACAACAAATGCTTAACACTACCCTCTGATAAGCCTACTGCTCGACCACACTACCACAAAATAGAGCATTAGAATTATCTCTTTTTGCCACTATCTTACCTATAAGGGGAACCCTTGGACTCTGTGCATGCTATTTCTTACTTTGAAATAGTACATACAGAGCCAACTTCCTACAGTATGTATGTATATAAGTGTATAGCTCAAACCTAGCCAACATGACAGCAGAGTGCTGTTAGGGTCATGGTGAAGCATACAGTCAAAGGGTGACAGAAGAGGTAGCTGGATATTGGATTAATACATCATGGTGAGTTAGTATCCTTTAAAGAGATGTCTTCAACTCGTTCCTATATTGAAGCGGAGTTGCCTTATTTTTTTTATTTTTTACACAGTCTGATGGTATTTTCACTGTGGGAGTCCCAAGATAAGTGGTTGTGCTGGTGATGATAGCTTTGTAAATAATGAAACTGGTTTTGAAGATGGTGCGGGCTGGCAACAGGAGCCAATGGAGTTTCATCAGGATGGGGGTTATATGATCAGATTTCTTATAGGCCTGGATGAGACTTGTTAGAGCATTTAAAATGCCCTAGGGGATGCCAGTACAGATTCTGGGAGGCCATTTAGCAAGATATTACCACCATCCACATGCAAGAGTAGGAGGGCTTGCACAAAAGTCCTAAAGATGCTTTCTGTAAGAAACAATTCAACTTCCTGTAGTAGTGAGTGGGTACCAGACCATCCTAATTTTTTTGGCAATCTGTTTCTTGGGTCTCAAGTTGAATCCAAGTGACTTGGCATTCAGTAAAAACCAGGGGTTCAAAGCCATGAGGCTTAATGTAACTGAGATGGGTTTGTACTATTTCTTGTTTGTTTTTCTTGACAAATAATAGTAATTTTGTCTTAGTTGGGTTGAGCTTCAGGTAGGAACTGGACATCCAGGTCTGGGTTATGTGCAGGCAGTCCTTGATGCGACTTTCAGGGGAGTTGCGCATCATCCATTTAATGGTGAAACTTGATGCTGTTTTCTGTGAGGGGAGCTCCATGCAGAGGCTGAAGATGACAGGCAGCAGGATGGAACCCTGGGACTCCACAGGTGATAATCACCTCCAGGTCCCAAAAGATCCCTATGTGAACTCACTGGTGTCGATGGGAAAGATAACGGGAGAACCAGTGAGGGGCATTACGAGTGAATCCCATTCGAGATTCAAGGGGTCTGGATGACGATTGGATGTTTGACTGTGTCTGCAATGTGTAAGGCAGTGGTTGCCGTGCTGCAGCGTGATCTAAAGCCAGATGGTAGTTACGAAGGAGCTGTTTAACACTGATGTGATCTTACAATTAATCATAGGCTTAATCACCTTGCTGATGACTGGCAGGTGAGTTACAGTCTGGTAGCTACGTCATCAGAGTATTATGTAGGTTTATTCAGAATTGAGAGCATCTGGCCTGCCTTGAGAGCTTCTAGGAAGATGCCTTGAGTGAGGGAGGCGTTGAGGTGGTGAGTAGGGGGCGGTATATGAACTTCAGCAGTTTCATATAACAAGCATGATGCGAAATGTTGGAAATCATACAGGATTAGGCTGGTGTAATGAACATTTGGCCCATGCCTACTGTTGACAATGACGATCACTGTCTCATGGCCAGTCAGAATAGGTTTTCTTGTGGTATCTTTGTGGGCTCATTTTACTGAGCTTTGTCTACAGCACTGCAGGTCACCAGTTCAAACCCGAACAGGAATGACTTAGCCTTTGACTTGGCCCTTCATCCTTATAAGGTTGATCAAATTAGTATCAGTCACTCTGATAAAGCTAATGTGATTGTCTCAATAAACGCTATGCAAAAAAGGCCTTGTTGATTAGTGCTTTAACAAAAATAATTAGTTATGACCAAGAATATTTTACATCGTAAGCATCTCACCATGTGAGTTGAAGCATTTGCATGCTGAAAAAAATCCTATTTCTTGTTTGTTTTATAGGATTATCAGAGAGGCTATGAGAGGAAACGTGAACTGGAACCAGGGACTTCTTCTCAGACAACAGGGAGTGATGTGAAACCCTTGGAAAAGACTGAATTGGATGTTCCAAAAGCAGCATCGGAAGCAGAGCAGGGCGCCATCTCCCCAGCCGGTAATTCATTCTCTGCCAGCCCAGGATGTGGCACTGACTCTGTTATTACTGCTTATTTTCTTCCTGTATAAGCTGGTTTGGGGGATTCTAAAGGCTAGACATTGTATGATGCGGACATTTTTCTTCTGGTGTGCACCCTTTCCTCTCCTAGGGACATGAGTGACCAGACACTGTGTATATCTCTGAATACACTCCATCTGTATTGTTTTTCGGTGGTTTAACTGGCTATACTTCATTCAGGAGAAGCTGTATGCTGTACACACCATGAGATCTCGAGGGAAACCATGGATCAACCTCCCCCAGCACATTAGAGCCTCTTTCTCACTTCTTGAGTTCTGCAAGAGCTGAAGACCTGGCTCGTTGAGTAACTCTGCAGGGACCGTACGCCCACTCGGATACCCTCACAGGTGCTCAGTCGCGCTCCCCAAATCAGCCTAACACAGTGGTGAACCCCTTCTTTGGATCTGTGCGTGGCAGCTCAAAAAATGTTTTGATACTTTGCATCCAGGGTTACAGAATCAAATTCCGTGGAGAATGCCTGTTGATGTGGCTGCTAGAAGAGATTTCTCCATGCCTTTCCACTAACTCCACTCCTTTCAGCAGTGTGCTTCAGGTTGTGCCAAACTCAGTTGAAGATTCCCACCAATGTGGCTGATTCAGTGGTGGTACCCAGACCTCTTTCAGAGGGTTATCTGACCTCACAAACAGAATCTACTCACCAACTCAGCGTTCCAATATAGGATGATTGAATTGTGCACACAGCTCCTGACGGCGTTCAGCACCAGCACATAAATCCCCCACCTGTTCGTATGGAGATTCAAAAGGAGGCCAACGCTCTTTAGCAAGAACGTGCTATGCAGTGAAGTGGAAGAAGCTCTGCATATTAGTTTAGTAATGATGACCATAATCCAACCTTACGACAGGAGACTGTCATCACCCCTCACCTCTTACACCTGGCCCAGTCAAAATTGCAGTTTTCCTTCATAAGGGTACATTTTACTATAATCACAGCAGTCCATAATTTGTGAAAAGAACAGTGCTGGTGTCCTGGAGCACTGCTCAGAAGCCACAGGTGTTAAAATTAAATGCTGGCTTGCCAAATATCAAGGCTGAATGAACCTCGTGCCTCTTGAATCCACTGCCAGACACTCCCGGTCCCTTTATCTCACTTCAGCAAGTCCCTAATTTCTTTCTTTTTGTTGGTTTTTCCATTCTCTTTCTCCATCTTTACAGTTTGTGGGCTTTTCCCTGTCATCCTCTCGGGCAATGTCTGATGTGGAAAAAAGTGCCGGTCCCCAACAATAAGTGCTGGCTGTCTCCATCGGCCAACGCTGGCTCAAATTAAGCACTGGATCACTTCCTGTAAGACATCCCCAGACCGGATTTCTGTTTTCATGATAGCTATGTTAAAACGTTTTTCAGAAAGTCTGAAAAACTGTTCCATCTAATAAGGAAACTGTCCCTTCCCTGGGAACTCAGTGTGGTCTTATCTATATTAATGTCAGTGGCATGGGTGTAGAAAGCTGGCTCTTTATATGATATATCAAAATTAAATATATTGTGCAGAGAATCCAGGGATTCCCTTACCAATATATTGTATATTTTGTGGCACCAGAATCAATTTGTTCAGGTAAATACGTTTTGCAAGAAAAATCTTTACAGTTTTGAAAAGTCGACACTTAGTGCAATTTTTGGAACCTGCAATGTTATCCTATGGAGGAAAAACAAAGATGGCAAACAGGTACAGTACAGTGAATTACAGGACTAATCTCCTGTACTAAAGAGGAGTATTGGACAAGGGTCAGGACCACACCAAAAGGACACAACTGGCGGCACGGGGGCAGCTGAGTGCAGAGGTGTAGTATGGCATTGGTCGCCCAATGTCAGACGGTGAGGATCGGTCCTGTCGAAAAGATGCTGCAGGTGGGGAATGGGGATCCAGCTGGGAAAAACCAACAAGTGGGTTACAATCTTTGGGTGTCAAGGGACGTGGGGACACCTCAGGTCCTCTTCTCCAGGGGCCAAAGGCAACAGGTGCAGAGGTGTCTTAAGGCATCAGGATTTCTCCACTGGAGCACTTGCGGTTGAAGAGGCTTGCACGCAGAGGCTGCAAGCAACATCTGAGGATCCAAAGTAGACCAACGTGGACTTCGTCTCTGGAGGGCTGAGGAACCAAGTTGGCACCGTTGGTCCACTTGAACTCTGGCTGTGAAGGCACGGGTGCAGTGGTGCTTTCAGGTGTCGGGTGTTTGGCGGCCCTGAGTCCCTGTGCTGTTCCACAGGAGTTCCTGGGTCTTTGTTAAAGGCAGACAGACCTCCCAGGCTTCGGAGGCACAGCAGCTGCAGGGCGAGTCGACTGTGGCGCAATTCAGCGGGAGCAGCAGACAGACCAGCAGGGCTGGGTCCAGGTCAGGTGCTTCTTCCTTTGCTTTTGCGGCTCTTCAGTGTCCTTCTTCATAGGTCAGCAGGAATCTGCCTTCCTTGTGCCAGAGCCCCCCCTAAGTACTGCATTTAGGGGTGTTTCAGGGAGTGTAGCATAGTAGCCAATGGGCTACTTACTTCTGGGGTACCTACACCCCCTATATGGACACTTCCCACGGGAAGTGGCCATAACTTAGTCCCGTAATTCCTACGTCCAACAACACCAAGATGGCAAATTTCTAAAATTTGTATTCACATCAGGCAATGCACCTTAATGGTGGGACTGACCTGAGGGGTGTACACACCTCCCTGAATACTAAATTCCCACCTGTCCACGTGCCAAGTGGGCCCTGGGGCAGAGGGGGTGGCAACTCTCCTTTGAGTGAAGTGAGATCTGCATGCCAGGGGCTGTGGGTTTCTTTGAAGCTTCCTGCCTTGTAATGCAGATTCACAGTTCATCCTGTTGGGTGGGGAGTGCAAGCACCTCTCCCAGAGCAGGCTTTGTTTCTGACCACCCAAGAGCAAATGCTCTCACCCTTGGGGGTCAGACTCGTGTCTGGTGGTGGCTGGCTGGCTCAAACTAGTCACTCCACACACAGGTAGTTGGTAGGTTTTCAGGGGGCACCTCTTAGGTGCCCGCAGGGTGCATGTATTAATAAATCCATCACAGGCTTCAGTGACGACTTATTAATGTGAGATGCTTGATAAAACCCATTCCCATTTTCAGTGAAACGATCATGTAGATGGGGTACTCGTAGTGACCAGTGTCCAACATATACACTTAAAATAGCTTCCATATTCACTCACTATGTCTAAAAATGAAAAAAGACATAGCAGGGGGATAGCTGCTCGTGCAGATATGTCTTCACATGTAATATAATGCACCCTGCCATAGGGCTGTAGGGCCTGCTAGAGGGATGACTTGCATATATCGCATGCAGTGTTAGGGGACATGGCATACAGGCTGTGTGCCATGTTGTGTTTGCACTTTTAACTGCACCAAGACACTCAGCCTGCAATGGTAATCTGTATGTGCTAGGTGAGGGGGGCCTTGAGGGTGGCACAATTCATTCCTCAGCCCTTGGGGGTCCTCTTTGGTGCTCATGCCCTAGTTACTAGGGGTACCATTTACTAGGAACTTACAGGGGGAGTCAAAGGTATTGCCAGTTGGGGAACAATTTCACAGTTTTAGGGAAAGAGAACTGGCACTGGGGACCTGGTTAGCGGGAACCCAGTGCACTTTCTGTCAAAATTTCATTAAATACCAGGAAAAAAGTGGTGTTGACCATGTCAGAAAGGGGCACTTTCCTACAAAAGATACCAAGCCTCGATTCAAGGCAGCACTGAGTTGGCCTTGAGGGAAGTACCAGTCCTCTTCATAGCTGAAATCTACACCTCCTTCACAGGCACTGAATAGATCCTAATTGAGCGAGGTATCTCCAGTCATCAGGTTACCCAAGGTCCCTGATATTAGACTGTTCAAGATTTACATTTACCGATCCACAGGGTAAATCCCTGCTTCAGTCACAACTCGTTGGGAGGTTATAAGCACCACAGACACTCCTAGCGAGGAAGAGAAAGTTACCTTTTGAGGAGTGGATAACAGAGGAGCTAGATAGCTTTCCAGGTCTTAGAAGGGCAAAGAACTCCTAACCACCCCTGTGCCACAAAACCCTCTGCACAACCCATCACATACACCTCACCCATATGGTCCCCCACCACAGTTACCATATCAGTCACCATCGCCTCAGGAACCTACCTACTGTCACACTCAGATAGTCAGTCATTATGACGAGCAACCCTTATTTGGAGCTCATGCCTCCAAGTGCTGGAGATGACCCATGGGAAGACTATCAAGCTGGCTGCAGCAGGATACAAGCTTTGAGCCCTACCCTGAGTCCAGGCACCCATACTGCATACATGCGGTGATTCAAAGAGCTATAGAGCACCACAAAGTGTAGCGCCACATTGTGAAGGAGGAGGATTTCATGGTGGAAAGAGGGCAGTACAATACTAGCTAATTCTTAAAAGCATGTCAGGGTGCGCCTCAGAAGATTTCAGTTAATTAGTTAAAGTTTGTAAAGTTATTTCAACAGTGTAGAAAAAAGTACAAGCCCACTCCCAATGACCCACATTATATACCAGGGGCACAGTGCCGGAACTCCATGTTCGTATACACAACGAAGAAAGGAGCTGCTCCCAGGCCACTGGGGGTGCCCCTCCTCCTGACAGCAAGAGCTAGAAAAAAATGGAACACTGGGTATGCAGTTGCACGTTTTCTGTCATGGAAAGCAGATCAACCCCTAGAAGTATTCTCAAAGTGAAGTCCGCAAGAAGCATTACAGTATCAGTGGGCCTCTACTCAGTAGTGCCAATAGCAGATAAACACTGGCCTGGCAATAAAGAGCAATGCCACACAATGAAACAGCACTGTTGCCAGAAGGAATGGTACAAAGAGACATGGCGGTGGGCCTGACAGTTCTTAAATATCTTTTTCCTATTAGGTGAGCGTCTTTCGGATTACCTGCCATCCACTGTTTTGCTTATATGCAACTGAGATAAACTGCCTGGTACACTGATTCAAATATGTAAATCTTTTTTAAACCTCTAGTGCAGAAGAAGAAAATGAGTTACTTACTTGTAACTTCAGTTCTCCAGTATTGTTATCTTTCATAGATTCACATGCTTGAATCATCCCTGTTGCCGAGGTGGGAGCCCCACTGTACCATAAATTAGCAGTATAGAGAAATTTTCTTTAGAAAACAATGTTAAAGTGCATTCACTTTGACTGCTTAATTGCTTCGTTAGAAAAGACCCAAAGTCCAGCCAATCAAGTGAGAGCACCTTCTAGAACCCTCAGCACGGTAGCTCCTGTTTCTCATATTTTCCAGCACATCAAGGAGACATTAGGGGAGCCTTTATGGGTAGGTGGGTGGGTCACATGTGAATCTATGAAAGATACCAATACTGGAAAACTGCAGTTACAGGTAAGTAACTCATTTTCTTCTCCAGTATTGGATCTTTCATAGATTCACATGCTTGAATCAGAATAGCAAGCAGTTTCAAAATATTAAGTACTTATGATTGCATTAAAGTGTGGATAGTGGATTGCACAATGATAGCAATAATAATAGTAATAATCAGAATATATGTTTGTAATGTATTATGTTAAATACATAATGCGACCTGAGATACTAAACACTGAGTCAATTGAGAATTGATAAAGAAACCAGAGGCTCACCTTGCTGAAATAGATGTCGTAACGCAGCCTGCCCGAGTGCTGCGGTGTGATGAGTCTAAGCAATAGTGCTGAGTGAACGTGTGTACGCTCTTCCGCGATGCAGCATGACAGATCTTTTCCACTGCAACTCCTGCGAACAATGCAGCCAAAGTGTAAACAGCTTTTGTTGAGTGTGCTTTTTAATTGGAGTAAAGAGGTTTGCCTGCTGTTGAATGGCAAAATTGTATGGTTGCTGAAATCCATCTAGCAATGGTTATTTCCGCAACAGCAGCGCCTTGTCGTGATTGTGCATATACGACAAATAGCTTTTCTGATTTTCGAAAGGGCTTAGTGCGATGTGAGTAAAACTTGACACAACTTACTCCAGTATTGGAACTTTCATAGATTCACATGCTTGAATCATTCCCCGTCGACTAGAGCCCCCTGTACATTTAACCAAGCAGGTTTGACATAAATAGAACCTAAGGGCCATAGGCCTCTTAATTTAGCAGTCTATCAGAGTCATTTTAAGAAAAAGGACCAAACTTGAGCATCCACCAATCAGAAGACACCACCCTCTAGAACCCTCCTGAGAGAAGCTCCAGTACCTCAGATTTTCTACCGCACGTAGTGCTAGGGAGTCTCCTCAGAGCTCTGCTCTTTCTTCACACTTTTGGATTTGCGCTAAGCTGATTTTCGTCTGCTAAACTTGTTTTGACTGATTGTGGGTGAGGCCTACAGCATGTCTGACAAGGTAAAGAAGGGTTTATTCAGAGCCTGCAAGACCTGTGGCAAAAAGAGACTATACTCTGAAGACCCTCATCAGGACTGCATATACTGCCTCTAGCCAGACCACTCAGCTAAGGACTGTAAGGTGTGTCATTCCTTTTCTTTTAAGACTCTGAAGGATAAAGAAGGCAGATTATTTATATGGCTGCAAAGATTTAAGTCCAGAGATAATCCAGTCTGTGACTCGTATAGTGATGACTCCTCAACATCGTCCAAAAAGTCTTCAAAAAGGGCTAGATCACATTTAAGATCTTCTTCAGAGCAATCAAGAAAAGCCCACAAAAAGACCACCGCAGGGTCTTAAAAGGGCCGCAGCCCCTCCACTTCACCTCATAGATCCTCCAAAAAAGGGGAAAGAGGTCATGCCAGCAGCTCTGAAAGGCACAAAAAGGCATCTTCTGTATCTCCATCTGTGCCTGCTGCACCTTTCAAAAGGCCCTCATCTGCTCCTGGGGCAAAAACTATACAGTTGATGTCCGTCTCATCGTCAACGTCGGTGAGTGCCTTTTCACCGTCGACAACGGCTTCCACTTTTTCAGCGCCAACGGCAGTTCTGACAACGACGAGCATCCCACCGTCGACGAGGACACAGTCGACTATGTCATCGTCCACAAGGATCTACACGTCATCATCGTCAACGGCAGTAACAATGGTGTCCCCATTGCTGTCGTCATAGTCGACGACCACGTCGAAGGTAGACTCTTCAGTAAGACTGTTGACGATTAAGATCTCTATGCGTTTGTGGTCGACGACTCGACTGTCGAGGAAGGCTATTTCTGCGACGTCAACGACACAGTCGACGAGGGGAAAAAAGCACAGAAGCCAGGAAAAACTTACCCCCCAGTATACTTCACCTAGTAAAGTAACCCCTCTTATTCTAGTACATCTGCTGGAGGGGGGATGAAGAGTCAGACGAAGAGGGACTATTTGGAACATCGCATAGCCCCTCACAGTTAAATGTGAATTATCAAGAGGAGGATGATGAGTATGGCAAGACCTATGACCTGCAGTACTATGTAGGGGAGTAGGCATACCAGGAGGAGGCATATATACCAAGCTCTTTGCTGTCTGATCTCAGAGCAGTGCTTGCTGATTACAGTAAGCTCTTTCCACTTCAGGAACAGAGACAACAACAGCCTCCTCCGTCGCCCGTTTCAAGAGTTACCATTCCACGTCAGAGGCCAACCTCTTTGCCACAAGCGAATATGGCCACGCCGGATATGACCATACCACATGACATTGATGTTTCGAAATGTGATCAAGAAGAAGGAGAGCTCCTTGACACTCAGTTGGAGTGGGACGAATATGTAATTCCTGCTCCTCCTTCCCAGCCGAAAGTGGATTCTCCTCTAGATGACATCAGGGGGATTCCATAATCTCCTGGAGAGAGCGGCTAAACGGTTTGCTCTTCCAATGCCATCTAAGCAAACAAATTGCTTCCTATATGATTTTAAAGAGCTATTCCAGAAATCTGTACTTTTCACACCATTAGCCAACTTCTTATGGAAAGAGGGTTTAAAAGTAATGCACAACCCTGCTACGGTCATGGTGGTGCTTCCTCGACTGGACAAAAAGTACAAAGCACCGGAGGATGCCCCAGCATGTCTAACTGGTCACCCTCATCCAGATTCAGTGGTCGCTCAGGTGGCACAGAGAAGGTCCAAAAATCCCTCTGCTCCAATTTCCGCACCTCCGGAAAAGGAGGGTAGACGCTTGGACAATATTGGAAAGAGGTTTTCGTCAAAGGCTAGCCTCGTTATAAAAGCAGCTAACTCCCTGGCAGTGTTAGCCAGATATGACAGACAACTATGGGCAGACATCACCCCACATATTGACCAGTTGACGGAGGATGTAAAGTCAGAGGCGAATAAAATGTTACATGAGGGAGAGCGTACGTCAGCGGAAAAGATAGATTGTGCTATGGATATAGCCAGGACTGCGTTCCGTCAGCTCTCAGGTGCGGCTGTCCTTCGGAGGCAAGGCTGGTTAAAGGCTACATTGTTCCATCCTGAGGTCCAGAATAAAATCTTAGATCTTCCTTTTGATGGGCAGGCATTGTTTGGAAAACATATTGACGAGACACTGCAGTCTATTAAATTTGACACAGATACGGCAAAATCCTTGGGAACTCTCCAGTTCTGGAAACCTTCCTTTCAAGCCACGAGAGGACGTAGAATCCCTTCATATAGGGGAGGCTACCAGCAATACAGATACGCAACGTATCCTTCCTCTCAGCAGTTCCGTCAATACTACAAACAAAGTCAAGATCTGGTTCTAGAGGACGCTCAACTCGCCTTGCTAAAGACTCAGGTCGCAGAGCTTGATACACCCAAGGCTCCACCTGCATCCAACCATCCTCCTCTGGTTCTAGGCAGAAAGATATCCCTATGTTCGATGGCATCTGTCGTTGTAGATACGCATGTTTTGCAATAGCTCGCCATCTGGTGTTGGGCCGGAGTGTTACAAGTTGTTTTTCTTCGAAGAAGTCTTTCGAGTCACGGGACCGAGTGACTCCTCCTTTTGTCTCCATTGCGCATGGGCGTCGACTCCATCTTCGATTGTTTTTTTTCCGCCATCGGGTTCGGACGTGTTCCTGTCGCTCCGAGTTTCGGAACGGAAAGATAGCTAATTTCGGAAGATTTTCGTTGGTATTGTTGCGTTCGGGATCGGCGTAGTTAGATTCAACACCACGTCGAAGGATCGAAGAGCTCCGGTGCCCTTCGGGGGTAGTTTTTTCGATCCCCCGTCGGGGCCTGGTCGGCCCGACCGCGTGCTGAAGAACGCCGATGGAACGGACCCCGTTCCGTTTCTGCCCCAAATGCCACAATAAATACCCCTATACAGACCAACACTTGGTCTGTAACCTGTGCCTGTCACCTGAGCACAGTGAAGACATCTGCGAGGCCTGTCGTGCGTTCCGGTCCCGAAAAACACTCCGAGACCGTCGAGCCAGAAGACTTCAGATGGCGTCCGCGCCGACAGCCCACCGAGAGTTCGAGGAACAAGAAGAGGAAGGTACCTTCTCGATCCAAGACTCAGACTCCGAAGGATTCGACGATACACAAACCGTGAGTAAGACGTCGAAAACCACTCAGAAGAAGATTTACAAGGCCCAGGGGACGCCACTGCCACCAGGCCATGGCTCCACCCATAAATTCGGTGACCGACCGTCGGCACCGAAAAAGGCCCAAACAGTGCCGAGATCGTCCGACTCCGGTCGAGACACCGGCACGCAGCCTTCTCGGGACCGAGAAAGTGCTGGAGACAAGCATCGACACCGAGATGCCGGTGTAGACACGGCTCGACGCCGAGACAGCGGCCCCGAAGAAGATCGGCGCCGACAGGTTTCGGCCCCGAAAATAAAAAAAGTCACCTCGGAGCCGAAAAAGGAAGCAGACAGGGTTTCGGTCCCGAAACAAACTGCAACCGACCCAGCTTCAGGCTCTTATACAGAAGAGCACTCGCTAACCTCCCAAATGCAAAAGCATAGGTTTGAGGAAGAGCTACAATCAACTGACGTGGACCATACGCAAAAGCGTATTTTCATACAGCAGGGGACAGGAAAAATAAGCACCCTTCCCCCTATTAGAAGAAAGAGAAGGTTGGAGTTCCAAACTGAACAGACACCACAACCAAAAGTGGTAAAAAGAGTTACCCCACCACCCTCTCCTCCGCCCGTGATTAACGTCTCACCAGCACAAACTCCATCACACTCCCCAGCTCACACCACCATAAGCCAGGGTGACCAAGATCAAGACGCATGAGACCTATACGACGCCCCAGTGTCAGATAACAGTCCGGAGGCATACCCTACGAAGCCATCTCCACCAGAGGACAGCACCGCATATTCTCAAGTGGTGGCTAGAGCAGCACAATTTCACAACGTAAGCCTCCACTCAGAACAGGTCGAGGATGATTTTTTATTCAACACTCTCCTCCACCCACAGCTCATACCAAAGCCTGCCTATGCTCCCTGGTATGCTCCGGCACGCAAAAGAAATCTTTAAGGAGCCGGTCAAAAGTAGGGCAATCACACCAAGGGTGGAAAAAAAGTATAAGGCGCCTCCTACAGACCCGGTTTTCATCACTACACAGCTGCCACCAGACTCTGTCGTTGTAGGAGCAGCTAGGAAAAGGGCCAACTCCCACACATCTGGAGATGCACCACCCCCAGATAAAGAAAGCCGCAAGTTCGATGCAGCTGGTAAGAGAGTCGCAGCACAAGCTGCAAACCAGTGGCGCATCGCGAACTCCCAGGCACTACTTGCGCGCTATGACAGAGCCCATTGGGACGAGATGCAACATCTCATTGAACATCTGCCCAAGGACTTACAAAATAGGGCAAAACAAGTGGTTGAGGAGGGACAGACCATTTCCAACAACCAGATCCGCTCCTCCATGGACGCTGCAGATACAGCTGCACGGACAATTAATACATCTGTAACTATCAGAAGGCATGCATGGCTCCGAACGTCTGGATTTAAACCAGAGATTCAACAAGCAGTTCTCACTATGCCTTTTAACGAAAAAGAACTGTTCGGTCCAGAAGTGGACACAGCGATTGAGAAACTCAAAAAAGATACGGACACTGCCAAAGCCATGGGCGCACTCTACTCCCCGCAGAACAGAGGGAATTACAGCACATTCCGTAAAACACCCTTTAGAGGGGGGTTTCGGGGTCAGAGCACACAAGCCAGCACCTCACAAGCAACACCGTCCAGTTACCAGGGACAGTATAGAGGAGGTTTTCGGGGGCAATATAGAGGAGGGCAATTCCCTAGGAATAGAGGAAGATTTCAGAGCCCCAAAACCCCTACTACTAAACAGTGACTCACATGTCACTCAGCCCCTCCACACAACACCAGTGGGGGGAAGAATAAGTCATTATTACAAAGCATGGGAGGAAATCACTACAGACACTTGGGTTCTAGCAATTATCCAACATGGTTATTGCATAGAATTTCTACAATTCCCTCCAAACATACCACCAAAAGCACAAAATTTGACAAAACATCATTCCAATCTCCTGGAGATAGAAGTGCAGGCACTATTGCAAAAGAATGCAATCGAATTAGTGCCAAACACACAAATAAACACAGGAGTTTACTCACTGTACTTTCTGATACCAAAGAAGGACAAAACGCTGAGACCAATCCTAGACCTCAGAGTAGTGAACACTTTCATCAAATCAGACCACTTTCACATGGTCACACTACAAGAAGTATTGCCATTACTAAAACTACACGACTACATGGCAACTTTAGACCTCAAGGATGCTTATTTCCATATACCAATACACCCATCGCACAGGAAATACCTAAGGTTTGTATTCAAGGGAATACATTACCAATTCAAGGTACTGCCTTTCGGATTAACAACCGCACCAAGAGTCTTTACCAAATGTCTAGCGGTAGTCGCTGCACACATAAGAAGGCAGCAAATACATGTGTTCCCATATCTAGACGACTGGCTAATCAAGGCCCATTCGTTAATACAGTGCTCAAATCACACAAATCATATCATACAAACCCTCTTCAAACTAGGGTTCACCGTCAACTTCACAAAATCCTAAATTCTACCGCGCAAGGTACAACAATACCTAGGAGCCATAATAGACACATCAAAAGGAGTAGCCACTCCAAGTCCACAAAGAATTCAAAATTTCAACACCATCATACAACGCATGTATCCAACACAAAAGATACAAGCAAAGATGATATTACAACTCCTAGGCATGATGTCTTCATGCATAGCCATTGTCCCAAACGCAAGACTGCACATGAGGCCCTTACAACAGTGCCTAGCATCACAGTGGTCTCAAGCACAGGGTCACCTTCTAGATCTGGTGTTAATAGACCGCCAAACTTACCTCTCGCTTCTGTGGTGGAACAACATAAATTTAAACAAAGGGCGGCCTTTCCAAGACCCAGTGCCACAATACGTAATAACAACAGATGCTTCCATGACAGGGTGGGGAGCACATCTCGATCAACACAGCATACAAGGACAATGGAACGTACATCAAACAAAACTGCATATAAACCACCTAGAACTTCTAGCAGTTTTTCAAGCACTAAAAGCTTTCCAACCAATAATAGTTCACAAATACATTCTCGTCAAAACAGACAACATGACAACAATGTATTATCTAAACAAGCAAGGGGGGACGCGCTCCACGCAGTTAAGCCTGCTAGCACAAAAGATTTGGCGTTGGGCAATTCACAACCAAATTCGCCTAATAGCACAATTTATACCAGGGATCCAAAATCAACTCGCAGACAATCTCTCTCGAGATCACCAACAGGTCCACGAATGGGAAATTCACCCCCAAATTCTGAACACTTATTTCAAACTCTGGGGAACACCTCAGATAGACTTGTTTGCGACAAAGGAGAACGCAAAATGCCAAAACTTCGCATCCAGATACCCACACAAACAGTCCCAAGGCAATGCCCTATGGATGAACTGGTCAGGGATATTTGCTTGCGCTTTTCCTCCTCTCCCTCTCCTTCCTTACCTGGTAAACAAACTCAGTCAAAACAAACTCAAACTCATATTAATAGCACCAACTTGGGCAAGGCAACCCTGGTACACAACGCTGCTAGACCTATCAGTAGTACCCTGCATCAAATTGCCCAACAGGCCAGATCTGTTGACACAACACAACCAAAAGATCAGACACCCAGATCCAGCATCGCTGAATCTAGCAATCTGGCTCCTGAAATCCTAGAATTCGGGCACTTAGAACTTACCCAAGAATGTATGGAAGTCATAAAACAAGCCAGAAGGCCATCCACCAGGCACTGCTATGCAAGTAAATGGAAGAGGTTTGTTTGCTACTGCCATATTAATCAAATACAACCATTACACACAACTCCAGAACATGTAGTGGGTTACTTGCTTCACTTACAAAAATCTAACCTGGCTTTCTCTTCCATTAAAATACACCTTGCAGCAATATCTGCATACCTGCAGACTACCTATTCAACTTCCCTATATAAGATACCAGTCATTAAAGCATTCATGGAGGGCCTTAGGAGAATTATACCACCAAGAACACCACCTGTTCCTTCATGGAACCTAAATGTTGTCCTAACTAGACTTATGGGTCCACCTTTTGAACCCATGCACTCCTGCGAAATACAGTTCCTAACCTGGAAGGTGGCATTTCTCATCGCCATTACTTCCCTAAGAAGAGTAAGCGAGATTCAGGCGTTTACAATACAGGAACCCTTTATACAACTACACAAGAATAAGGTCGTCCTAAGGACCAATCCTAAATTTTTGCCAAAGGTTATTTCACCGTTCCATCTAAATCAAACAGTGGAACTTCCAGTGTTCTTTCCACAGCTAGATACCGTAGCTGAAAGGGCACTACATACATTAGATGTCAAAAGAGCATTGATGTATTACATTGACAGAACAAAGAACATCAGAAAGACTAAACAACTATTTATTGCATTTCAAAAACCTCATGCAGGAAACCCAATATCAAAACAAGGTATAGCCAGATGGTTAGTTAAATGCATCCAAATCTGCTACCTTAAAGCTAAACGACAGCTGCCCATTACACCAAGGGCACACTCAACCAGAAAGAAAGGTGCTACCATGGCCTTTCTAGGAAACATCCCAATGCAAGAAATATGTAAGGCAGCCACATGGTCTACGCCTCACACATTCACCAAGCACTACTGTGTAGACGTGTTATCCGCACAACAAGCCACAGTAGGTCAAGCCGTATTAAGAACATTATTTCAGACTACTTCCACTCCTACAGGCTGATCCACCGCTTTTGGGGAGATAACTGCTTACTAGTCTATGCAAAATATGCGTATCTACAGCGACAGATGCCATCGAGCTGAAAATGTCACTTACCCAGTGTACATCTGTTCGTGGCATCAGTCGCAGTAGATTCGCATGTGCCCACCCGCCTCCCCGGGAGCCTGTAGCAGTTTGGAAGTTACCTTCAACTATTTGTATATGTATCATCTCAACCTTAAATAGGTGCATACTTAGTCACTCCATTGCATGGGCACTATTACTACAATTCAACTCCTACCTCACCCTCTGCGGGGAAAAACAATCGAAGATGGAGTCGACGCCCATGCGCAATGGAGACAAAAGGAGGAGTCACTCGGTCCCGTGACTCGAAAGACTTCTTCGAAGAAAAACAACTTGTAACACTCCGGCCCAACACCAGATGGCGAGCTATTGCAAAACATGCGAATCTACTGCGACTGATGCCACGAACAGATGTACACTGGGTAAGTGACATTTTCATTTTCAAACAATGTCAAGTCGTAACATCGGGCGAGTGGGTCTTACAATTAGTGAAACAGGGTCACACTCTAGAGTTTGTCCAAATGCCTCCACCTGTAGTGAATCCTAGTTTGATTTAATGGGATAACGGGAGTTAGCTTAGCCTCTGGCTTGCAGACTTGTGCCCCTGTCACATAGTGACTTTTAACCTACTTAGCTTGCTCTGTCTTAGCCCATTTATTTAATTAATTCTTCTAAGATGGCTGTCTTGTTTATAGATAGGCCCTTTTGTTTAGAGTTATGTTATCAGTGTCACTGCGCTAAGGCGTCAACTCATGCAACAAAGACAAACAAACTGTAGGTGCTCACATTAGAAATTACCGTCCAAGCACGCAGTGTTATCTATTGTTTTGGAACAACCTACGTCATGGGTCCAAGTAGATCTGTATAAATACATCACTTTTTAGACAGATAATCAGAGAGATTCCGACCAGATACCATCGCTGCTATCAATGCTGCATGTCGCCTTGACGCTGACCCGGACTTCGCATTCGTCCGAAGTCTGAGCTCGAGACCTCATTCAAGGTAACCAGGTTGGCGGCTCCTTCCAGGGACATGGCATTGGCAGATTAGGTTTAACATACCCAGCTCTCCTCTAGGTAGAAGGTTAGGCCTAATATGATAGGGTACACAGACATATGATACACTTTATGTCTTTCTCTGTTAATGCAAGATGGTGGGGGTCTTCATAATCATGACCCTCGTCCTTACAATTCTATCTCTTGCACTGTTCATTATCCTAATCATTGTAGCCCATACGATTCATCGTATTGTATTTAATAAAAACTATTGAAACATTACTGCATTTTCGTTATTGCCTGTGTTTGATTGAGACATGATATATCTCTGAGAAAGGGGTAATCTCCGTTTAACCACGACACTCCCTGGGATGTCATACTTTTGAGTCCATGCGTAAAGGCTGCCACAAATCACCTTTAACTGTTTGGGTTGTTGGTGAGGTACTGCTAGTGAGCCGGAAGGGTTGGGACTACAGTTGCAACTTTTTGTAGGATAGGCATAGTTGCCTACAAACATAAGTACTGTCATCCTTGAACCAGCAGTCTTGCCCAGAGCAAGAGTCCAAACTCCTCCTCGCAGAACTTCACCAAAGTATCTAGAACAACTCAAAAGGGAGATCAACAAAATGCTCCTCAAAGTAGCAATAGAGAGAGTACCTTCATCACAGCAAGGAAGGTTTTTTTACTCCAGGTTCTTTCTCATTCGCAAAAAGTGGAAGGACTGAAGGCCGATCCGCAACCTCAGAGAATTAAGCACCTACGTGAAAAAACAATCCTTCTGCATGATAAGCCTACAGGATGTCCTTCTGCGATTGAACCAGGGAGACTTTATGTCTACACTAGACCTAAAGGATGCATATTTCCACATCCGCATTCATCCAGCCCACATAAAATACCTGAGATTCATGGTTGCCGGAAGCCATTTTCAATTTCGAGTCCTCTTTTGGCCTAAATTCAGCCCCCAGGATATTTACGAACTGCCTAGCTCCGATTGCAGCCTTTCTCAGGAGAAGAAAATATCAGGTATTCCCATACCTAGACGATTGGCTGATAAAAGCAAACACCTATACAGGAGCGCGCAGGTCAACAAGAAAGTGCGTGTCCTTGCTCAACAGCTTAGGCCTGACCCTCAACTGGGAGAAATCCAAACCCCTACCATCACGCAGGATCACCTTTTTAGGAGCAAAACTGGACACTCAATCCACCATGGCATGTCCCATGGTGGAGAGACAACAAAAAATATGAGCTCTAGCAAAATCGATTCAGAGAGAGGACTACATTTCAGTTTGCCTCTTCAAATCTTTACTGGGCATGATGTCATCATGCATACCTCTAGTTCCTCTCTGCAGGCTCAAGATGCGCCCCCTGCAAGAGCAGCTCAATCTGCAATGGCTCCAGATTTCAGGAAGCTTCGAAGATCAGATAAACATATCCCCAGCATTAGTCAAAGCTATGGTATGGTGGTCTCAGAAACACCATCTGTCTGTCGGCCTATCATTTCTCCATCGCCCAGCACTGTGGACTATCACCACAGACGCCTCCCTGGAAAGTTGGGGAGCTGTTTTGCAAGACCTAAGAGTAAGTGGCAAGTGGCAACTAGAGTTGACGACCATGCTTATCAATCTGCTGGAGCTCAAAGCAGTTTATCTGGCTTTACAAGCTTTTCTCCCAAAGATTGCCGGGTCAGAGAAGGTAATAAGACCGGACAACACCACTACGATGCATTACCTCGACAAACAGGGAGGCACAGGATCTCTTCCTCTCTCCAGGGAAGCTCAAAGACTATGGAACTGGGCGTCTCAGCAAGGCATCAGGCTCACAGCGGTGCACCTTCAAGGTATACAGAACAAGACAGTGAACTTGCTCAGCAGACAAAAATGTATGTGTCACGAATGGGAACTGGACCAGTCCCCAGTCAATCACATTTTTCCCCAGTGGGGAACGCCCAGATTCGATCTATTCACCAGCGGGTTGAACGCCAAATAAGGATAAGTTACTTACCTGTAAATCCTAGTTCTCTTCCAGGGGTATCCTCATCGAAGTCATAAACATTGAATATTCCTGCCCTTGTGCGGGGACCCCGGAGCATATATAAAATACACACATATAAAGTATGAAATATGCATGAAAAATATATATAGCATTTTTAGTAGACAAATTTTCATACTAAACTCATATATACATGTGTAAAACAGCAATGCAGGCTATAATCATAAACAGGCTAAAATGCTTTATTTCTATGGAGTTTTTATTTTTGTTTGTTTTTTACAATTCTTTTCAAAATTACAATAAGAGAAAAAATATCTACCAAAGCCCCACAACTGGGCCTAGGGAAATAAGCAGTAGTAATCATCAGAGAAAAAACTACATTGAAAAACAATGGAGCATTCTTAGCCAATAGGCTGCATGCAGGTTAACCCAGGAGAACCATAACAACTTTGGCACCGTGCCTTTAAGACCCTGAGCACCTCCAGTATCCCACCATGCCTCAGGGGTGAAGGAGTGGTGACAGTTGGTTCACAGTTAGGTCAGTACTTTTTCACGGTGACAAGCTGTGTAGCCGATTCGAAAGATAGTATGTCCTGCACTTCTAGGAGACGTGCGTCCGGGGAGGAGGGTGGGTTGTTTATGACTTTGAGGATACCCCTGAAAGAGAACTAGGATTTACAGGTAAGTAACTTATCCTTCTCTCGTAGGGGATTTCCATGTATAGTCATAAGCACTGAATAGTTCCGCGCGCCTGCGGGGACCCCGGAGCACTGTTGTGTAGTATATTCTTAAGTGCAATCATCAGCTCCTTGACAAAAAGGTCTGTGAAAAACACTTAAGAATAACAATGTGCAGCCTATGTGAACAGCTACACAGGCCAAATTGTTAGAAGAAAAAAACAGTTGTAGTGTAAATTTCACGTTTAAACCTCTATTTATTCTATAAATACATAAATAAATACATTCTCATATTTTATTTACACCTCTCATGAGAATAAAACAATGTAGGGCAGTGTAGCCCATAGGCTGCCATTATACAGAATGAAAATAGAGCTGTGCCTTTAAGAAAGTAAAGTCTTCCTGTTTCCCATCATGCACAGCAAAAGGCAGTTGCCTCAGTTCTTTTTTCCGGCTCCTTTCTGACAGGACCCTGAAGCATTGAGCTCTACCTCACAAAATCCTTTTGTGACAGAAATTCATTTAAAATCTTTTGAATTTCATTTTCACTCGACGTTTTTAACATTGAGTGATAATTTTCTGCTTTTTTCTGTTAGATTCTGACAGAATTTTGAGGTTTTTCTACTTCAGAAATGCCTTCACTGTTTGACAAATGTCCTTCTTGTGGCAGAAAAAAGGCCAAAACAGATCCACATCGGGTCTGCATAATTTGCCTTCCATCCAGCCACAAACCGGAGTCGTGTGACATCTGCAAAACCTTCTCCAGAAGGACCCTTCGTGACAGGGAGAAGATCCGACTCCAGGCGAAAGAGGACAGGAGGAAAAGTGGTCATTCTACCACAGAGCGAGGAGAAGGTCAGTCTTCTACCAGGGCTCACACTGGTTCCTCTATAACTCCGACCAGACCGGCTCAAAAACGGCACAGGTCTCCGACGACGTCGAGGGAAGGAACGGCGCCAACATGCTCGCCGTCGAGGAGTGGTTCGCCGGCGAGAAAGAGACATCGCTCGCCGTCGACGACGATTTCGCCGTCGAGACGGCGTGGACTTTCGCCGTCGAGATCTGGGTCACCGTCGACACGGCGAGGACGTTCCACGTCGAGGAGATCTGAATCCGGTTCGCCGTCGAAACGGCGAGATCGATCAACGTCGAGGGGTGCTCGACGTCGTAGACGTTCACCGTCATCACGGCGACGTCGAGGGTCGTCGTCGAGAGATTCTCAACGGCGAGAAGAATCGACGGCGAAGGACACTCGCCGTCACCGTACTTCGACGTCGAGGAGTGTGTCGACGTCGAGACAATCAAAAAGACCTAGGAGGGTTTATACAACCTCAGAATCCTCGGCTTCAATCATCCTCCTTCCAGCGTCTCCACAACTCTCTCCTCGACAATCACCATTGCCACAGACGCCGGTAACACCTACGGCGCCTCTTCCGGCTCCGCCTGTAGAGTCTGTTTTGAGGACTCCAACGCGGTCTGTAAGACGTTCGGGACATTCCTCTAGACGCTCTTCTTCCTCTCGACACCGTCATGACCCACAGAGATCTCAGCATTCACATCACAGGCGTTCTTCTTCGTCTACACGGGACTACTCTCCAACCCTATCGGACTCACCGTCCCCGAGAGTGTCCCCCATAGATGATGTGAATACGTTCCAGGAGGTCTTAGTACGAGGGGCAACCAAGCTGAACATCCCGCTGGCGGTACCTGCCCCATCGACGTCAGTGATCTTCGAGACCTTGCATCACAGGACATCTTCCAGACCTTTGCTTCCACTGGTTCCAGGTCTCCTTGAACCAGCAATGGATATTTTCCTTGCACCGGCCGCAACAAAGTCTGCTCCTTCCAGACTTATTAAAAAATATCGTCCACCAGAACAAGATCCTCTATTCTTGAGGTCGGACCCAGTTCCTGATTCGGTGGTCATAGTAGCGGCAAAGAAACTGCATTCAACCTCACCATCTTCTTCTTCACCTCCAGATAAAGAGAGCAGAAAGATAGATGCTGCAGGACGAAAAGTATGCTCTACTGCAGCCGTCACGATGAAGGCAGCCAGCGCTACTGCGTTATTAGGGCGGTACGATCGTGCCCTCTGGGACTCTTTAATACAGTTTGCGGAACATCTTCCTAAGGATAAAAGGGAAGATTTCCTGGAGGTCGTGGGTGAGGGATCCATGGTGTCTAACCAAATTATAAGTGCTGCAGCTGACTCTTCGGTGCTATCCGCACACAATTATGCACACGGGATAGCGCTCAGAAGGCATGCATGGTTGAGACTTACATCACTCAAACCTGAAGCGCAGCAGAGAATACAAAACCTGCCTTTCTCGGGCTCCACCTTGTTCGGTTCTCATGCCGATGACGAGATGGCTAGAATGAAAGCTGAACTAGATACCTTGAAAGCGGTAGGGATGGAAAGACCGAAAGAACAAAGAAAGGTTTTCCGGCCATATCAACGACGACTTTTCACCCACCGGTATCAGTCGCCACACTGGATGTCTTCGCGCCCCCAGCAACAGCAACAACAGCAGTATCAAAGGGGTTTCTCTACTCAGCGAAGGTCGACAAGGGGTCGTTCAACACCTCAAACTCAGGCAACTCGACAGGCTCCCACGTCTAAGCCCTGAATCTTTGCTTCCCCCTCCTCCGTTATCCACTCCGGTAGGGGGAAGTATCTCAAATCATCTGGACGAGTGGCTACGCATCACAACAGACGCCTGGGTATTGAATATTGTGAGACATGGTTACGCTCTCAGATTCACCAGTCCTCCACCATCTGTTCCACCCAAAACAGCCAACCGCCATCTCGAAGCTCTACAGTTAGAGGTCAATATCCTATTGCAAAAAAGAGCCATAGAACCCGTTCCCATCAGCCAGCAAGGGAAGGGGATTTATTCGAGATATTTCCTTGTACCGAAAAAAGACAAACAAGAGTTTCGTCCCATCTTAGATCTGAGGACAGCAAACAAATGGATTCGCAAAGAAAAATTCAGGATGTTAGCCTTACACCAAATTTATCCACATCTACGTCAGGGCGACTGGCTATGTGCGATAGATCTTTGCGACGCTTACTTTCACATCCCAGTAACCAAGAAACATCGAAAATTCCTAAGGTTCACTGTCGGAAAACGCCATTACCAATTTGCAGTTCTACCTTTCGGCCTAAAATCAGCGCCAAGAACTTTTTCCAAATGCATGGCGGTAGTAGCCGCCCACTTGAGGAAACAGCGAATATTCGTCTACCCCTATCTAGACGATTGGCTCATAAAGGCCTCCAGTTGTCTCGAGACACAGCAACATTTCGAATGGACTCTACAACTGCTGCAAAAACTTGGTCTTCAAGTCAATCTCCTGAAATCTACAGCAACACCTGTTCAGAGGTTGCATTACTTAGGGGCCATTGTAGATACCAGGCTAGGAAAGGTGTTTCCTTCGGAGGAACGACGGTTATCGATTCTCCAGAAGTGCAAACAACTGCAGGAAAGACCTCAAGCCACTGCAAGAATAATAGCTTCTCTACTGGGCTCGATGGCGTCTTGTATCCATCTGGTTCCCAATGCTCGCCTCCATATGAGACCATTGCAGGAAAACCTGGAGGATCAGTGGTGTCAACTGAGGGACGATTGGGAGAACAAAGTCCTTCTTTCTCCTCACACCCTACAATCCCTCAAGTGGTGGTGTTTACCCAGCAATCTCTTGGTGGGGATTCCGTTCCAACAACGGCCCCCATCTCAAACCATCGTAACAGATGCGTCACTGATCGGATGGGGGGCGCACATGGAACATCTTCGAGTCCAAGGCGAGTGGTCACAGAGAGAGAGTCTCTATCACATCAACCTGCTGGAACTTCGCGCAGTCCACCTTGCGCTCAAAGCCTTCCTTCCCTCTCTGAGAACGGAAACTCTCCTTCTCCAGACAGACAACGTGGCCACTATGTACTACGTGAACAAACAAGGAGGCACCAGGTCCAGAATTTTATCCAGAGAGGCTCAGACAATCTGGCATTGGCTTCTAGCCAGGAACCTGTCACTAGTGGCAACTCACCTGCCCGGCATCCAGAATGTTCAAGCGGATGCCCTCAGTCGGGTAATGGACGAGAACCACGAATGGGTACTACACGACGACGTCGTTCATTCCATTTTCGCACTCTGGGGTACCCCCTCTACAGACCTATTCGCAACCCCAGAAAACAAAAAATGCCAAAACTTCGCCTCCAGATATTACCATCCAGGGACACTGGGGAATGCCCTGTGGATAAGCTGGTCAGGAGCATTTCTTTACGCCTTTCCACCGCTTCCCCTGATTCCGGCGGTCCTCCAGAAGCTGTCCAATGTTCAGACCAAAATGATCCTAATTGCTCCGGAGTGGCCACGCCAGTGGTGGTTCCCAGACCTTCTTCACCGGTCACTCAAACCACACATCAGGCTACCATATCGTCCGGACCTTCTCACGAAGTTCAGAGGGCAGATATCTCATCCCAACCCCTCATCGTTGAGTTTGGCAGCATGGCTCCTGAGCTAGTGCAATATGGACACTTGAACCTACCTCAGGATTGTATGGAAATTCTGAAGGAAGCAAAGCGCCCTTCCACACGATCAGCCTATGCAAGCAAGTGGAAGAGATTCTGCATTTGGTGTTTACACAACAACATTGACCCGGTTTCCTGTGGAGAACAATCTATCCTGCCATACTTGTTAAGTTTGGCAAAATCGGGCTTACAACTGTCGTCAATAAAAGTTCACTTGGCGGCTGTCACAGCATACAGAAAGAGTCCTTCACAAACTTCCTTTTTTCGGATTCCGATTATTAAGGATTTCCTAGAAGGTTTAAAGAAGGTTTTTCCCCCCATTAGAAAGCCTTCTCCTCCATGGGAACTGAACGTTGTCTTATCACGTCTGATGCTGCCGCCATTCGAGCCAATACATAAGGCATCGCTGCAACATCTCACATGGAAAGCTGCTTTTCTGGTGGCAATCACTTCAGCGCGTAGGGTCAGCGAAATCCAGGCCCTTTGCGCTCAGGAACCCTACACGGTTTTTCATTCTGCAAAAGTGGTAATGAGAACTCATCCAAAATTTTTACCTAAGGTAGTCTCCGACTTCCATGTGAACCAAACAATTTCATTACCGACTTTCTTTCAGAATCCAGCTACTCCTGCTGAGAGAACTCTGCACTCTCTGGATGTAAAGAGAGTATTGAAATTTTACTTGGACAGGACAAAAAGCTTACGAAAATCACAACAGCTTTTTATTAACTATGGCCCAATCAGAACAGGTTTGGGTACATCTAAACAATCTTTATCCAGGTGGATTGTTTCATGTATAATGTTATGTTATCAGTTAGCAAACAAATCCCTTGGTGGTAGGCCAAAAGCCCACTCTACCAGAGGGAAAGCAGCTACTGTAGCCTTGATGAGAAATGTCCCTTTGGCAGAAATATGCAAGGCTGCCACTTGGAGGTCGGTCCATACCTTTACTAAGCATTACTGCCTTGATACAGACGCTAGGGCAGATGCTCAGGTTGGGCAGGCTTTGCTCAAGAATTTGTTTGCATGATTCATGTTTTTCTCAGTATTCTTATATCTACTCCACCGCGGTTATGGGGATGGGCTTGCTACTCTATTCAGTGCTTATGACTATACATGGAAATCCCCTACGAGAGAAGAAATGGTTTCTTACCTGTAACTCCAGTTCTCTCGTAGGGGTATTTCCATGATAGTCATAAGCAACCCTCCCTCCTCCCCGGTGGAGTTGACATAGAACATGAATATTATGGAGGTTGGTACTCCAACAAATGTTTTGTTTTTTCTTCATGTCAGGTTAATAGCCTCCAAAAAAGAACTGAGGCAACTGCCTTTTGCTGTGCATGATGGGAAACAGGAAGACTTTACTTTCTTAAAGGCACAGCTCTATTTTCATTCTGTATAATGGCAGCCTATGGGCTACACTGCCCTACATTGTTTTATTCTCATGAGAGGTGTAAATAAAATATGAGAATGTATTTATTTATGTATTTATAGAATAAATAGAGGTTTAAACGTGAAATTTACACTACAACTGTTTTTTTCTTCTAACAATTTGGCCTGTGTAGCTGTTCACATAGGCTGCACATTGTTATTCTTAAGTGTTTTTCACAGACCTTTTTGTCAAGGAGCTGATGATTGCACTTAAGAATATACTACACAACAGTGCTCCGGGGTCCCCGCAGGCGCGCGGAACTATTCAGTGCTTATGACTATCATGGAAATACCCCTACGAGAGAACTGGAGTTACAGGTAAGAAACCATTTCTTCTCTTCCAGGGGATCCTCATCAATAGTCATAAACATTGAATAGATTAGCAAGTCCATCCCTTGACTCTGCGGACTGTTCAATAGAAGTGCAGGAATAGATATGTATCATGCAAACAAATTCCTCAGAGAAGCTTGCCCAACTTGGGCGTCTGCTCTTGCATCTGAGTCCAAACAGTAATGTCTAGTAAATGTATGTACAGACTTCCATGTAGCAGCGTTACAAATTTCAGAGATTGGAACATTATTAAGGAGGGCAGCAGTAGCCGCCTTTCCTCTTGTGGAATGCGCTTTAGGTCTAGCAAGTAGTTGTTTGTTAGCCAACTGGTATGCATTAACAATACAAGAAACTATCCATCTAGATATGGTTCGTTTTGATGCTGCCTCCCCTGTTCTCAAATGACCATAATTTATAAACAAGTGGTTGGAATGTCGAATCAGCTTGGTTTTATCCAAATAAAATTTTAGCACTCTTTTCAGATCTAGGAAGTGCAAAGCTTTCTCCGCCGGAGTCTCCGGATTGGGGAAAAAAGTTGGTAGAGAAATAGTCTGATTGATGTGAAATTCTGACACCACCTTCGGTAGGAATGATGGGTGAGTTCGTAGAACCACTCTATTCTCGTGGAAGACTGTGTACGGTTCTTTGGAGGACAAAGCTTGAATTTCACTGACCCTCCTTGCGGAAGTAATGGCTACCAAAAAAGCATTCTTCCACGTAAGGTGTTGCAAAGAGGCTTTGTGTATAGGTTCGAAAGGAGGGCCCATAAGTTTTGATAGTACTATGTTCAGCTCCCATGGAGGGGAGGGTTTCCGAATGGGTGGAAAAACTTTTTTCAAACCTTCTAAGAAATCCTTGACTACTGGTCTTGTAAAAAAGGATTCCTGAGAAGGTGACTTACGATAGGCTGTAAGCGCAGATAAATGTACCTTAATAGATGATACCTGCAGACCGGATTTTGCCAAATGGAGTAGGTAAGACAGTATGACCTCCTCCTGAGCCAGTATGGGATTCTGACCTTGCTGACAGCACCATATGTAGAACCTCTTCCACTTGAACGCGTAAGAACACCGCATGGAAGGTCGTATGGACTCCTTCAAGATGTTCATGCACTCCTGCGAGAGCCCTAGGTGCCCATACTGCAGGAATTCAAGAGCCATGCTGTCAAGCTCAGAGAGGGTAGGTTGGGGTGAAGTAACCTGCCCTCCAGCCTGCAAAGGAGATCCGGTCTGCACGGCAGCCTCCTGTGAGGTTGTCCTTATAGGTTGAGGAGATCTGTGTACCAGAACTGACGGGGCCATTGCGGAGCTATGAGCATCATTCTGGTGCTGGATCTGTAAAGTTTGTTGATCACCGCAGGTATGAGGGGGATCGGTGGAAAAGCGTAGAGAAATATCCCTGACCAGTCGATCAACAGGGCATTCCCTCGAGATCCCGGATGGTAGAACCTGGACGCGAAGTCTGGGCATTTCCTGTTTACCTCGTCTGCGAAGAGATCCAATTGAGGCCGACCCCATTGAGCGAAGATGTCTTCGACGACTTCGTCGTGCAGGACCCAATCGTGGGCGTCCTCGAGGTGTCTGCTCAGGAAATCTGCCTCCACGTTTTGTTGACCTGGTAGGTGAACTGCTGTAAGCTACATTCCTCTCGCCAGGAGCCAATGCCAGATTGTTTGAAACTCCCGAGATAGAGGTAGGGATCTCGTTCCCCCTTGTCTGTTCAAATAATACATTGTGGTCATATTGTCCGTTTGTATTAGGAGAGATTTCCCCTGAATCGATGGAGCAAAAGACTTGGGAGCCAGATGGACCGCTCTGAGCTCCAGCAGATTGATGTGGTACTCCCTTTCGTTGTCGGACCACAGGCCCTGAGCTTGAAGGGGACCTAGATGAGCCCCCCATCCCTGAAGAGACGCATCTGTTACCAGAGTGTCGGATGGAATTACCTGGTGAAACGGAGCTCCTACTGACAGGTGAGGTCTGTGCATCCACCATTGTAATGACTGTCGTGCTCCTATCGGCAGCCGCACTCTGTCCGTCCTCCCAGCGGCCTGTGCTCTGGTTCCAGTTGTTTTCCAGCGCCTCTTGGTGGGGCCTCATATGTAGCCTGGCATTCGGGACAATGAAAATGCATGAGGCCATGGAACCCAGTAGAGATGACACTTTTTCTTTATTGATAAGACGTTCTTCCGAAGGATACACTCTTTCGAGCTCTGTATCTAGTATTGCTCCCAGGTAGTGGAGATTCTGCGTTGGAATCTAGGTGGACTTTTGGTAGTTGACTTGTAGACCTAGAGACCTGAAAACCTGGAGCACAATGTCCTGATGGCTTCTCGCCTGTTCCGTAGAGGAGGCTTTCAGTAGCCAGTCGCCTAGGTATGGGTAAATGAAGATTTTTTGCTTCCGTAGATGTGCCGCTACCACTGCTACGCATTTCGAGAAAACGCGAGGGGCAGATTTCAGGCCGAATGGTAGCACCCTGAACTGATAGTGCTGTGAGGCTATCCGGAAGCGCAGGAATTTCCGATGCTTGGGAACGATCGGGATGTGAAAGTACGCATCCTGCAGGTCGATGGAGCACATCCAGTCCCCCTGATGTAGCTGAGGGTGAAGGGCCAGCATCCTGAACTTTTGCTTTTTTATGTACTTGTTCATTAGTCGTAAGTCCAGAATCGGTCTGAAAACACCCTCTCGGCCTTTTTTCGCTACCAGAAAATAACGGGAGTATACCCCCTTCCCTCTGTGCGCAACTGGAACTTTTTCTATTGCTTTCTTTCGTAAAAGGGCGTGAGCCTCTTTGCGCAATAGGCTGACGTGAGACAGATTGCGTTTGGTTGGTGGCAAGTGCGGTGGAGGTTGTCGGAAAAGAAGAGAGTACCCATTCTCAACAATGTTGAGCACCCATATGTCTTTTGTTATACCACGCCACTCGTGAATAAAGTCTGTGATACTTCCCCCCCCCCCACCGGAGTGGTGCACAGTGTTAAGGGAAGCGAGTTCTCATTGTTTGGCTGGCGCTTTGGGTGTGGACTGCTGTAGTCTACTTGACCCTCGTTCCCTCGTGGTCTTACGAGACTGAAAAAGTGGGCGTCCTTGCCTCTGCTGTGGCCTCTGGGACCAATGAGGGGTTTGAACCCTCTGCTGGAAAGGGCGCCGGTCGTAAGGCCTATACCTTCGCCTGAAGTCCTTTTTTCTCTCCAGGCCTACTGCCCTCATGGTATCCACTTCCGTCTTCATGCGCGCCATCTCTTCGTCTGTATGGGTACCAAACAGCGAGTTCCCGTTGAACGGAAGATTTAAGATACGCTGTTGTGCTTCCTGCTTTAATCCAGTCAGTCTTAACCAGGAAGACCTTCTTGCACAAACCCCATGTGCGTATCCATGTGCAGCTAAGTCTGCCCCATCTGCCGCTGCGCTGATGACCTGGTTGGAGACCAGACATCCCTCTTGAAGGATCTCCTGGAAGTCCTGCCTGTCCTCCCTAGGCAATTTGTCTGCGAACCTGTTCAGAGAGTCCCAAAGTGAACGGTCATATCTGCCTAGGAGTGCAGAAGCGCTGGAGACCTTCATCATAGAAGCCGCCGTGCCGCACATTTTCCTCCCCAGAGAGTCTAGATGTCTGCTCTCCTTGTCAGGTGGAACCGTGGAGGATGATGCTACTGAGTGTGTTTTTCGGGCTGCGGCCAATATGACTGAGTCCGGCGGCGGATCCGTCCTGAGAAATAGAGGATCTTGTTCAGGCGCTTTATATTTCTTCAAGATCCTAGCAGGAGCTGATTTGAGGGTGGCTGGCGCTAAAAAGGTGTCCATGGTTGGTTGGAACAGAGCAGGCACTAGCGGCAGCAGCTTTTTCGAAACCGCCCTATGCTGCAGAGTTTCAAAAATGACTGAGGAGGTTGACGGTTCTGCAACCTCTATGTTAAGCTTTTGTGCTCCCCTGATAAGCACCTCATTAAAGGTAGTGATGTCGTCCCCCGGGGAAACCCTAGCTGGTGGAGAATCCGTTAAGGTGGGGGAGTATTGTCTGACCGATGACCCTGACGACGACCAAGAGGGCGACCTTCTGTGTCTTGACCGTGACCTAGATCGTCTCTGGGAGCGTGACCTGCTGCGAGATGCTGTAGCAGAGCGCCCAGGCCTCGTGGTCGACTGGTGAGAAGCAGAACGAGCCCATCCTGCCCGCGCTGTCGGTGATGGTGTTCTCGGGAGAGAGGCAGTAGGAGAGTACATCCTCGAATACTGCGAGTCCGGGGAGGCCGTCGGTCTATTAACGCTCTCCAACCACCTCGGTAACAAATTGATGGGCGAGACATGCCCAGACGATGCAGCTCTTGACCGAGATGAACCACTTCTTATGGAGACCACCGGAGATGGAGTGGCCTTATCCGCCGGCGGAAACCCATGCTGTGCTCTCTGCAAGACAGGTAAAACCTGTGGCGACGTCGACAGCTGTAACGACGTCGAAGGGAGCGCCGCCGGTTGTTCTTGTCTCGACATTGAGTTCCTCGACGTTGACCGGCGATCCCTGGACCGCGACCTGCTCGCCGTCGTGTGCCTCGTCGTTGAGCGGTGGGCTGCCGATGGCAGATGTCCTCGTTCTCGCCGCTGAGGCGATTTCGACGTCGCCTTCCTTGACGTCAAGGGGTGCGAGGCCTTCGGCGGCGAATGGGCACGCCGGTGATGGCTCGATGTCGATTGGTGGGTTGCCGCCGACGGAGATATGCCCCTGCGGTGGCCATGTTCTCTCGACGCCGTATCCTTCGACGTCGGTCGGGTCGCCGCTGACGGCGATCTATGACGGTGAGATGGTGGCAGTGACGACGTCGGCGGGCAACAAACAGGTATCTTCCTACCTGCTGACGTCGATCTAGCCTGTCTCTCCTGAGAATGGCTTGTTGGCTGCCTGGGAAGCGAAGAGGATGATGTTTTTTGCCTCTCGTGAAGCCCATGAAGCCTGATCTTCTCCCTGTCCTTCAGAGTTCTTTTTGACATGTTCTTGCAGTGTTTGCAAGTGTCAGGGCAGTGACTCTGAGGCAAGCACACAATGCAGAGAGTGTGTGAATCTGACTGGGCCGCCTTCTTCCCACAGGAAGGGCATTTCACAAAAAGTGAAGGCATTTTTCAGTCAGGAAAGAATTTCCAGACTCCGACAATGATGTTAGATGTCGAGTAAAGGTGGAAAAAATGCTGTTCTGAAGTATTTTTCTGAGAAAAACTCAGAAAAACTGAGAGCTCAATGCTCCAGGATCCTCTCAGAAGAAGCCGGAAAAAAGAACTGACCTAACTGTGAACCAACTGTCACCTCTCCTTCACCCCTGTGGCATGGTGGGATACTGGAGGTGCTCAGGGTCTTAAAGGCACGGTGCCAAAGTTTTTATGGTTCTTCTGTGTTAACCTGCATGCAGCCTATTGGCTAAGAATGCTCCATTGTTTTTCAATGTAGTTTTTTCTCTGATGATTACTACTGCTTATTTCCCTAGACCCAGTTGTGGGGCTTTGGTAGATATTTTTTTCTCTTATTGTAATTTTGAGAAGAACTGTAAAAAAAAAAAAAAAAAAAAAAAAAACTCCATAGAAATAAAGCATTTTAGCCTGTTTATGATTATAGCCTGCATTGCTGTTTTACACATGTCTATATGAGTTTAGTATGAAAATGTGTCTACTAAAAATGCTATATATATTTTTTGTGCATATTTCATACTTTATATGTGTGTATTTTATATATGCTCCGGGGTCCCCGCACAAGGGAAGGAATATTCAATGTTTATGACTATTGATGAGGATCCCCTGGAAGAGAACAATAGTTCGCAAGTTGGCATCACCAAAAGGGATCCTGGGGGAATGCGTTTTCCATAGCATACGCTTTTCCTCCAATACCACTGATGCCGAGAGTCCTGACAAAGATGAAGAGGGACCCGTGTACTCTAATATTAATAGCTCTGTACTGGCCTTGCCAACATTGGCTTGCAGAGCTGCTTCTTCTGTCAATGAAGCCTCACATCCCACTTAAACCATCTCCGCACTTGCTGACAATGAGCAGAGGGCAAATATTGCATCCGGATCCTTAGTCGATGCGATTATCCGCATGGCTCCTGAGCACAGGGAATCTGCAGATTTAAATATTCCACAGGAGTGTAGAGACATTCTGTCCAAGGCCAGAGCATCTAGCCCCAATAAGGCTTACTCTTGTAAGTGGAAAAGGTTTTGTTTGTGGTGTCATCAACAGCAAATTGATCCTCTTTCCTCATCTCTGGAGCAAATATTGCCTAATTTACTGCATTTAGCGCAATCAGGAGTTGTGCATTCCTCTATAAAGGTGCACCTGGCAGCAATTGCATCGTACAGGCGTTCAGACTCTTCACCTTCGTTATAGTCCTCTAGATTGATAAAATGATTTCTGAAAGGGCTTTTCAGAGTTTTTCCTCTATTCAGGCCTCCTCCTCCCTCGTGGAATCTGAATATTGTTCTTGCGCAACTGATGAAGCAGCCGTTTGAGCCACTTCATCGAGCTTCTCTGAAATTCCTCTCCTGGAAAGTTGCCTTACTTGTGGCCCTCACATCAGCCAGACGAGTCAGTGAGATACAGACTCTTTCCATATAAGAGCCGTTTTTACAGATTAAACAGGACAGACTAATCTTGCGCAATAACCCGCATTTTATCCCAAAAGTCCCTTCAGATTTTCATCTGAATGAGCCCTTAGTTTTCAAAACATTTTTTCCAGATCCGTCAACTCCTGCAGAGAGAGGTTTGCACTCTTTAGACATTAAAAGATGTGTTAAATTCTATTTGGACAGGACAAAATCTTTTTGCAGGTCCAATCAGCTGTTTGTGGCTTACAGTGCACCCAGGCGAGGTCAACCGCTCTCCAAACAGAGCATAACTAGATGGATCTCCTCAGCAATTCAATTCTGCCATCAGGCAGCGGGCAAGCCACTGCATTCATATGTCCGTGCACATTCTACGTGGGCAGTTTCTTCTTCAGCAGCGATGTTTGCTGGGGTTCTGCTGCAAGACATTTGTGGAGCAACGACGTGGAAAAGCAGCCGTACGTTTACAAGACATTACTGCTTGGAAGCACTATCTCAAGGAGAGGTAGCAGTGGGTCAAGCAGTCCTCAGGAACCTCTTCCAGTGAAGGTGAGCCATCTCTTTCATCCCTCCATCCTGATGTCAGGTATGCACATTGTTTATTGCTAATAGTTTCAGATTCAGATCCAATGCTTGTGATAATGTGATTATAATGGAAAAAAGGGGGAACAGACAGAATTAAAATTTAAATTTTGCTGTATATTAACATGTTTTCAGTGTGTATCTGGAATAGACGGCTAGAGTGTTACAATGTGCATACGTACTGCTCGCTACTCTGATTCAAGAATGTGAATCTATGAAAGTTCCAATACTGGAGTAAGAAAATTAGTTACTTAACTGTAACTTTAGTTCTCCAGTATTGGAATCTTTCCTAGATTCACATGCGACCCGCCCGCCTCCCCGGAGAAGCTCACCTTCACCTCTTTTTCTTTTGTCATGTTATACGCACTTGTGCTCTGAAAATCTGAGGTACTGGAGCTTCTCTCAGGAGAGTTCTAGAGGGTGGTGTCTTCTGATTGGTGGATGCTCAGGTTTGGTCCTTTTTCTTAAAATGACTCTGATACACTGTTAAATTAAGAGAACTATGGCCCTTAGGTTATATCTATGTCAACACTGCTTTGTTAAATGTACCGGGGGCTCCCATATCAACGACGGGAATGATTCAAGCATGTGAATCTATGAAAGTTTCCAATTCTGAAGAACTAAAGTTACAGGTAAGTAACTAATTTTCTTCTCAGGTCTAGAGTATGCAGAGATTGCTCTGCTTGGGTGGTTGGATTTGGTAAGAATGTTCGTAGAACAACAGCTTCATTAAGATGACATTGCAAGGACACCTTTAGAATCAATTTTGGGTTAGTTCTTAGTATAACTCCCTCATCTGTGAGTCTGAGGAAAGGCTTGTAGTGTCGCGTAGGCTCTCATTATCCTAATGAGACTACTGGATTTTTGGGCGGCAAGATCGTTTCACAGTGTGAGGGACTAAGTCTGACCCACGGTGAAGGACGCTTGTCACCCCAAATCCGGGTTATGCTCCGGCTAACTAGCAGTGCCTTATTTCTCCTGAAGAGAAGGGACAATTGGGCAGCTGAGCGCATGACATCTTATTACTTCCCAGGGAAGTCGTGGTCACTCAGGTCACAACCGGTGCTCTCATACATAGTACGGTCTCATATAAAAATGACAAAGGCAGTTTAAGTTTTAAAGATTGGTTTAATAAAACGACTGCATTTTATATAGTAAGGCATGAGCTGCGATAACCAGAACGAAACAACAGTAGGATTAAAATAGTAACGGTGAGAGTGAAGCACAAGAATAAGGCTATCATAGTGCAACTATATTAAGTTCTCTCGAAGTTATATTATGAGCACAGCATGGGAAGCTCTAAGCCTGCCTTTCAGGTTTCCCCGGGAGGACATCAACCCTCATACCTGAGCAAAGGCCTGTAAGCTGCATCAGCATCTGCAACGGGGCAGTGAGCATCTAGTTGTAGGTTCCTGGTCGGAATCTCCCTCTGCCTGTACTAGGACTAGAAAGTGATTTTATAACTAACACGCAGATGTTCTAAGAAGAGGTCCCTACGTAAGGATGTGTATCGTCTACGAACACCAGAGACTAAACTTCTACCACATGTACCGGCAATTTACCAGACTGTAGCCTTGACTGAAGCACAGAGTGAGAAAGAATGCAGTGTTAGCGAACACAGAGCTGAACTAGGCTAAACAGTGTGATAGTAAGAATAAAACAAGACCGTAAAACTGGTTATTATAAAATAACAGTGCAAGGCAAAATAAAAACGTGTCTAGGGTAAAGTGCACAGAGGCCTAATATGCAAACCCAACTTGCACAACGCTACACTAAAATGGCACTAAAAATGGCTACACTACACCCTCCCCTTGTCAGTAGAAAGTGGTTTAAGCAAAAGCTAAAAAATGTCCTTATGCTAAAATATAAGTAAGACTCTATCCAATTTCAACAAGTTAAGAGGACACATAAGCATAGAATTTCACAATTTGAAAAAGGAGCATGCGGCCAAATGCCGAATTCAAGGGATAATGTCAGTTTAGAATAAGTCCAATTTAAGCAGTGGTCACGGAAAGCAGGAGATTCTCCACTTCGGTAGACGACAAAACTGGAAAATCCACGACGAAGACTAGCAGGGAGCAGGCGTGTTCCAAAGCCTCAGTAGCCACCAAGGCGCCATCCCGTGCAGTGCCTATAAACGAGTGAACATCCTCCAGGAAGGGTATCTTGCATTGAGCTTCTCTAAGCAAACGCAGCCGCATCGCGCATGTCTGGTAATGAGCCCTCATCGGGAACACCAACAGATCAGCATCAACCACTGGGGGGCGTTGCCGTGAGAGACAGACCTCTAGTGCATGTTCAAAAGAGCACCAACTGCACCGAAACACAGGCTGCACACAATCCAAAACTGGTCTGAATGACAGAGACCAGTCACACCCCAAATGTTCCTGGAGTGTTGCTCCGAAATACTGTATCACGCGTTCATGACACAGCTGCACTGATGGGAGCGCCCACATTCGTCCTCGAAGCGGCGGGACAGCCATTGCGTAAAAACAACAGCAACAGTAAAATGCCGGCCAATATAGCCAAAGTTATCAGAAATCCTCCAAAAAAGCTTCTGAAAATTGAATGGATAGCCGTAGGTATTAAACTGAATATGGAAGAGAAGGTATGAATAAAACCAACACCAACGGCTTTGAAAAAATTTGCTAGTCCAGCCATGCTGGACGCATTAAATATACGTCCCACGAGTTCACCAAAGTGGCCCGGAAAGTTGGTATTTAACAGGGACTGTATTTCCGCCAATGACCTTGCCACTTGAAGAGTGTAGGTCTCGCGTGCAGATGTAAGGCCACATGCTTCTGAAACAACAAAGCTTTCAGTCTGCTTAACTTGTCAAAATTCACCTTGGAAGTAGCAATGTGAGGCCAATAATCTGCTACCTCCCTAATTCTAGTGGGGGGAAACAACACGTTCCCGCAGCAAGTAACGACCTTAGAGACCTAAACAACGTAAACTATTCTGACTCGCATACCACAACAGTCTTCACTATTGAGGAGGGCATAGCTGCCGTTTGAAAGCACCTGGAACGTTTAATCAAGGGGACTGGAACTCCCTTCAGATAGCAAGCCAAATTCGCAACCGAGGCATTACACGCCCCATGCAAGGACAGCTGCTTACAAATCATCGAATGGCTGACTGAAGTCCCACATTCACTACCGCTAAGAAAGACCTCTTTCATGCCATTGAGGCATTTGTACAAGAAGGGAAGCTCCCACACCTCATGGATGTAACTATCTCCTAGCTTCTCATATCTGCCTACCGGAACATGTTTCAAACAAGAAGTGAATTGTAATGTAGAAATAGGCAGATTAATAACCCTGTGTATCAACCATTCTGCAGAGGGAATCTCGGCCACGGTAAAAGGCAATCTTTCTAATTTTTCAATGTTAAGCATGACATAAGTCGCCTCTTTCTTAGCCATTAGTTGTTGTTGTCGCGTCAAATTAAAGGAAACAAATATGTTCGGTGGCATGTGTAGCTGCAGATACACATGCTGTGCATAGTCCGCCGTCTGGTGTTGGGTCGGACTGTTACGAGTTGTTTTTCTTCGAAGAAGTCTTTTCGAGTCACGAGACCGAGGGACTCCTCCCACTTCGGTTCCATTGCGCATGGGCGTCGACTCCATCTTAGATTGTTTTTTTTCCGCCATCGGGTTCAGACGTGTTCCTTTTCGCTCCGTGTTTCGGGTCGGAAAGTTAGTCAGAATCAACGGAAAATTCGTCGGTATTGTTTCGTTCGGTATCGGGATAGTTAGGGCAAATCGACACCGAGCCTTAAAGAGCTCCGGTAACCCTTCGGGGTATTTTCGATCCCCCGTCGGGCCTGGTCGGCCCGACCGCGTGCAACATCGAGGCTGATGGAACGGACCCCGTTCCGATTCTGTCCTAAATGCCACAGTAAATATCCTTATACAGACCAACATTTGGTCTGTAACTTGTGCCTGTCCCCCGAGCACAAGGAAGAGTCGTGTGAGGCCTGTCGCGCGTTTCGGTCGAAAAAAACGCTCAGGGACCGAAGAGCCAGGAGGTTGCAGATGGCTTCCACGCCAACAGGACAACAAGGGTTCGAGGAGGAGGAAGAAGAAGAAACTTTCTCCATCCGCGAATCGGATTCCGAAGAATTCGACGTCGACGAGCAACCAACCGTGAGTAAGACGTCGAAAGAAAGGTCACACGAAAAAACAGACAAAGCCCAGGGGACGCCACTGCCAACAGGCCATGGCATAACCCATAAAGTAGGTGACCGTCCATCGGCACCGAAAAAGGGCGAGCTGGTGCCGAAGTCGTCCGACTCAGGTCGAGACACAGGCACGCAACACTCTCGGGACCGAGAGAGTGGTGCAGAAAAGGCTCGACACCGAGATAGCGGCACCGAAGCTACTCGGCACAGAGATAGCGGCACCGAAGATGGTCGGCACCGAGAGGCCAAGACACTGAAAAAGAGAAAGATCTCGTCGGAGCCGAAAACAACTAAAGACACGATTTTGGTGCCAAAACACCCGGCAACCGAACCAAAAACCAGTTCCTACTCAGAGGAACAATCACTGTCCTCCCAACTAAAAAGACACCGATTTGAGGAGGAATTACAAACTACAGAGGTAGATCACACGCAAAAGCGGATCTTTATCCAAAGGGGTACAGGGAAAATCAGCACTCTTCCCCCAATCAGAAGGAAAAGGAAACTTGACTTCCAACAACAAGACAAGCCACCACAAACAAAGGTGGTAAAGAGGGTAACTCCACCACCCTCTCCACCACAGTCAACTCATGTATCACCGGCACAGACTCCACCACAATCACCAGCTCATACCACCATGAGCCAGGATGATCAGGAAGCATGGGACCTCTATGATGCTCCAGTATCGGACAATAGTCCAGAGTCGTACCCAACTAAACCCTCACCACCTGAGGACAGTACAGCATATGCACAGGTGGTAGCTAGGGCAGCCGAATTTCATAATGTATCTCTACATTCGGAGCCTATTGAGGATGACTTCCTCTTTAACACCCTGTCCTCCACCCACAGCCATTATCAAAGCCTTCCCATGCTCCCGGGAATGCTAAGGCACGCTAAACAGATTTTCAAGGAGCCGGTTAAAAGCAGAGCAATAACTCCAAGGGTGGAGAAGAAATACAAGGCACCGCCCACAGACCCTGCTTTTATTACATCGCAACTGACACCAGATTCAGTAGTCGTAGGAGCAGCTCGTAAAAGAGCCAACTCGCATACATCAGGCGACGCACCACCTCCGGACAAGGAGAGCCGCAAGTTTGATGCAGCTGGGAAAAGGGTTGCAGCACAAGCTGCAAATCAGTGGCGCATCGCCAACTCGCAAGCACTCCTAGCGCGATACGACAGGGCCCATTGGGACGAGATGCAGCATCTCATCGAGCACCTCCCCAAAGAATTCCAGAAACGAGCGAAACAAGTGGTTGAAGAGGGGCAAAATATCTCCAACAACCAAATACGTTCTTCTATGGCTGCAGCAGATACAGCTGCAAGAACAATAAATACTGCTGTGACAATAAGGAGGCACGCATGGCTGCGCACATCTGGCTTCAAACCTGAGATACAACAGGCAGTGCTCAATATGCCGTTCAATGAACAGCAATTGTTTGGCCCAGAAGTGGACACTGCAATTGAAAAATTAAAGAAGGACACTGACACAGCCAAAGCCATGGGCGCACTCTATTCCCCGCAGGGCAGAGGCACATTTGGCACATTTCGCAAAACAACTTTCAGAGGAGGGTTTCGAGGTCAAGCCACAGAAGCCAGCACCTCACAAACAAGACCACCTACCTACCAGGGACAATATCAAAGGGGTGGCTTTCGAGGCCAATACAGAGGGGGCCAATTCCCAAGAAACCGGGGAAAGTTTCAAGGTCCCAAAACCCCTCAAAATAAACAGTGACTCACAGGTCACACATCCCCTTCACACAACACCAGTGGGGGGAAGACTAAGTCAGTTCCACAGATCATGGGAAGAAATAACAACAGACACTTGGGTCTTAGCAATTATCCAACATGGTTATTGCATAGAATTTCTCCAACTCCCTCCAGACGTCCCACCGAAAACACACAATATGTCAAAACAGCATATAGACCTTCTAGGACTAGAAGTTCAAGCATTACTGCAAAAAGACGCAATAGAATTAGTACCAAAAACACAAAAGAACACAGGAGTTTACTCACTGTACTTTCTAATACCGAAAAAGGACAAAAGTCTGAGACCAATATTAGATCTCAGAAAACTAAACACCTACATCAAATCAGACCACTTTCACATGGTCACGTTACAAGACGTAATACCACTACTGAAACAGCAAGACTACATGACAACGTTAGATCTAAAAGACGCGTATTTCCATATACCGATACATCCCTCGCACAGGAAATACCTAAGGTTCGTATTCAAAGGAATACATTACCAATTCAAAGTGTTGCCATTCGGAATAACAACAGCACCAAGAGTCTTTACAAAATGTCTAGCAGTAGTAGCTGCACATATCAGGAGGCAGCAAATACACGTGTTCCCGTACCTAGACGATTGGTTAATCAAAACCAACTCGCTAACAAAGTGTTCACACCACACAGATTATGTTATACAAACCCTTTACAAACTGGGTTTCTCCATCAACTATGCAAAGTCACACCTTTTGCCGTGTCAAACACAGCAATACTTAGGAGCGACAATCAACACAACAAAAGGGATAGCCACTCCAAGTCCACAAAGGGTTCAAATTTTTCACAAGGTGATACAAGCTATGTATCCAACACAAAAGATACACGCAAAGATGGTATTAAAACTCCTAGGCATGATGTCCTCATGCATAGCCATTGTCCCAAACGCAAGATTGCACATGCGGCCCTTACAACAGTGCCTAGCATCACAATGGTCACATGCACAGGGTCAACTTCTAGATCTGGTGTTGATAGACCGCCAAACATACATCTCGCTTCTATGGTGGAACAGTACAAATTTAAACAAAGGGTGGCCTTTCCAAGACCCAGTGCCACAATACGTGATAACAGATGCTTCCATGACAGGGTGGGGAGCACACCTCAATCAACACAGCATCCAAGGACAATGGGACGTACATCAAAGAAAGTTTCATATAAATCACCTAGAATTGTTAGCAGTATTTCTAGCGTTGAAAGCATTCCAACCAATGATAACCCACAAATACATTCTTGTCAAAACAGACAACATGACGACAATGTATTATTTAAACAAACGGGGGGAACACACTCGACACAGTTGTGTCTCCTAACACAAAAAATATGGCATTGGGCAATTCACAACCACATTCGCCTAATAGCACAGTTTATTCCAGGGATCCAGAACCAGCTAGCAGACAATCTCTCTCGGGATCACCAACAGGTCCACGAATGGGAAATTCACCCCCAAATCCTGAACACTTACTTCCAAATTTGGGGAATACCTCAAATAGATCTATTTGCAACAAAAGAAAACGCAAAATGCCAAAACTTCGCATCCAGGTACCCACACCGGCAATCTCAAGGCAATGCTCTATGGATGAATTGGTCAGGGATATTTGCGTACGCTTTTCCCCCTCTCCCTCTCCTTCCATATCTAGTAAACAGATTGAGTCAAAACAGACTCAAACTCGTACTAATAGCACCAACATGGGCAAGACAACCTTGGTATACCACACTACTAGACCTGTCAGTAGTACCTCATGTCAAACTACCCAACAGGCCAGATCTGTTAACACAACACAAACAACAGATCAGGCATCCAAACCCAGCATCGCTGAATCTAGCAATTTGGCTCCTGAAATCCTAGAATTTGGACACTTAAACCTCACACAAGAGTGTATGGAGGTCATAAAACAAGCTAGAAGACATCCACTAGACACTGCTATGCAAGTAAATGGAAAAGATTTGTTTGTTACTGCCATAATAATCAAGTCCAACCATTGCATGCATCTCCAAAAGATGTAGTAGGATATTTACTACATTTACAAAAATCAAATCTAGCTTTCTCTTCCATAAAAATACATCTCGCAGCAATATCTGCTTACCTGCAGATTACTCATTCAACTTCCCTATTTAGAATACCTGTCATTAAAGCGTTTATGGAGGGCCTAAAGAGAATTATACCACCAAGGACACCACCTGTTCCTTCATGGAACCTCAACATTGTCTTGACAAGGCTCATGGGTCCACCTTTCGAACCCATGCATTCTTGTGAAATGCAATACTTAACGTGGAAAGTTGCATTTCTCGTTGCCATCACATCTCTAAGAAGAGTAAGTGAAATACAGGCGTTTACCATACAAGAACCATTTATTCAAATACACAAAAATAAGGTCGTTCTAAGAACAAGTCCAAAATTCTTACCAAAGGTTATCTCACCGTTCCACTTAAACCAAACAGTGGAATTACCAGTGTTCTTCCCACAGCCAGATTCAATAGCTGAAAGAGCACTACATACATTAGACATCAAAAGAGCACTAATGTACTACATTGACAGGACAAAACGCATTAGGAAGACAAAACAACTATTTATTGCCTTCCAAAAACCTCATACAGGAAATCCAATTTCAAAACAAGGTATCGCCAGATGGATAGTGAAGTGCATTCAAACCTGCTATCTTAAAGCAAAGAGAGAACTGCCTATTACACCAAAGGCACACTCAACCAGAAAGAAAGGTGCTACTATGGCCTTTCTAGGAAATATTCCAATGACCGAAATATGTAAGGCAGCAACATGGTCTACGCCTCATACATTTACTAGACACTACTGTGTAGATGTGTTATCTGCACAACAGTCCACAGTAGGTCAAGCCGTACTAAAAACTTTATTTCAAACTACTTCCACTCCTACAGGCTGAACCACCGCTTTTGGGGAGATAACTGCTTACTAGTCTATGCACAGCATGTGTATCTGCAGCTACACATGCCACCGAACGGAAAATGTCACTTACCCAGTGTACATCTGTTCGTGGCATTAGTCGCTGCAGATTCACATGCGCACACCCTCCTCCCCGGGAGCCTGTAGCCGTTTAGAAGTAGATCTTGAACATTTGTACATTTGTAAATATATTACATTAAACATTCATTTTGTACATACGTATTTATTCCATTGCATGGGCACTATTATTAGCATACACAACTCCTACCTCACCCTCTGCGGGGAAAACAATCTAAGATGGAGTCGACGCCCATGCGCAATGGAACCGAAGTGGGAGGAGTCCCTCGGTCTCGTGACTCTAAAAGACTTCTTCGAAGAAAAACAACTTGTAACACTCCGACCCAACACCAGACGGTGGACTATGCACAGCATGTGAATCTGCAGCGACTAATGCCACGAACAGATGTACACTGGGTAAGTGACATTTTCCTTCCCTGGCACTGATGTGCTGCCACGGAACACGACCCGCCTTCAATGTCTGGAGCGTTCAACCCAACTGCATAATGGACCTGGTTTGACTCTGTCCATGATATAAAGAAGACATATCAGATCGTATAATGTCTATAGCAGAAGAAACAATGTTGTTAATTGTATAAATCCGGTCGGACAAGGTGTGAATTCCATTATCCACAACAGCTAATGCCCTTTTCAGATTATCCTGATCTATCTGCCGTAACCAGGCTGCAGCTTCTTGTTATGAAAGTTTCCAAATTTCATTGTATACTTCATACAAGAAACGCTTCCTACGTGGCACCTTCCGGCCTGACAAAAAATCTTGTAAGTCAGTGTCATTAGATAGGAGAGTGAGATGTGTCTTAACTGCATCTAGCGAGGATGATTTCAGCCATTGCTGGCATTTTCCCACACTATATGTCGTAACTATTTCAGCATGTTCTGGTGATATATAGCGAGGGTCTGACCTACTCGTTCGGAATCCCCCCGAGGAAGTGACAAAACGTTGATGACACCCGTTGGGATCTATTGGCCACAATAACCACCCGCCTGGACGTGTCAGTGAAGTGTTAAATGTACCATTTCAGACCCATTCACTAAGCTCACTAAAAGTTGCATTAAAGTACTTTTGCCAGTTACTAAATTTTGCAGGGACAGGTATTCTGGGCATGTTTAATTCTCTGATTGTAGCTAAACCCAAGCAGCTGGTCTGCTGTACAGTTTAATTTATAAAAATCATTTGAACGAGAATGAGGCATGCTCTAAACAGTGTTTCTCTACCCTTAGTTTGCCAATTCTTTTTTCCTCAAACACTTTTCAAATCAAAATTTTCTGACCAATATTCATAACCTTCAATTGACAACCGGGAAACAAAGGAATCCAAATATATAAATTTTGTGTTGGTCAAGAACACTTGTTTATCTTTAGTTGGAGTTAATTTAAAGTAATACGACTCAGCATACTTTTGATGGTGCCCAGAAAAATACGTAAATTTATCAAAGTACGTTTTGGAACTCCCATACGGGGGAGTGGGCAATGTTCCCATTGTGTATAGTCAAATATCGTCTTGGGAATACTCGCTCTATGTATGAAATGGTGCCCATAATAATTATAGCAAAACATGTCATCATAATTGTCTCTAAACTGGTAAGACAAGGCCGCACCATCTCCCGTGGTCTCCATACCGAGCGACTCATCTCGTTCAAGAGCGGCATCATCTGGGCATGTTTCGCCCATCAACCTATCTCCAAGATGGCTAGAGAGCCTTAACAGACCAGCGGCCTCCCCGGATTCGCAGTATTCGCGAATGTACTCGCCTACTGCCTCCCTTCCAAGAACGCCATCACCGACAGCAAGGGCAGGACGGGCTCGTTCTGTTCCTCGTCAACCGACCGCGAGGCCTGGGCGCTCTGCTACAGCGTCTCGCAGCAGGTCTCGTTCTCAACGGCGATCCAGGCCTCGTTCACGAAGATCACCCTTTTGGTCGTCGTCAGGATCATCTGTCGGGCGTTACTCCTCCATCCTAGCAGATTCCCCACCTGCTAGGATCTCACCAGTGGATGACATTACCATGTTTAACGAGGTGCTGTTAATGGGAGCGCAGAAATTAAACATAGAGGTTCCAGAGCCATCTACCTCCTCGTCAGTCATCTTTGAGACTCTGCAGCATAGATCAGCGTCAAAAAAGCTACTGCCTCTAGTGCCTGGTTTGTTGCAGCCAACCATGGACACTTTTCTGGCCCCAGTTATGCTCAAATCTGCCCCGTCTAGGATTCTGAAAAAATATAAGGCTCCCGAACAGGACCCTTTGTTCCTAAGAAAGGATCCGCCACCGGACTCTGTCATATTGGCCGCAGCCCGAAAAACCCACTCGGTGGCATCATTCTCCACGGTCCCCCCGGATAAAGAGAGCAGGCATCTAGACTCTCTGGGGAGAAAGGTGTGCGGTACGGCGGCTTCGGCAATGAAAGTCTCCAGTGCTTCTGCACTCCTGGGCAGGTATGACCGTTCTTTGTGGGACTCCCTCAATAGATTCACAGAGAAATTGCCCAGAGAAGACAGACAAGATTTTCAAGAGATCCTGCAGGAGGGATGCCTGGTATCCATCCAGGTTATCAGTGCGGCGGCAGATGGGGCGGATCTAGCTGCACATGGGTATGCACATGGAATTTGTGGAAGAAGGTCTTCCTGGCTGAGACTGACTGGGTTAAAACAAGAAGCACAACAGCGCATCCTGAATCTCCCATTCGCCGGGAACTCGCTGTTCGGTACCCATGCAGACGAGGAAATGGCCCGCATGAAGACCGAGGTGGACACCATGAGGGCTGTAAGCCTGGAAAGGAAGAAAGATTTCAGGAGAAGGTATAGGCCTTATGACAGGCGCCCTTTCCAGCAGAGGGTTCAATCCCCTCGCTGGTCCCAGAGGCCACAACAACGGCAGGGACGTCCTCTCTTTCAGCAAAGGAACACAGGGGAGCGAGGGTCAAGTAAACCTCAGCAGTCCACACCGAAAGCGCCGGCCAAACAATGAGATCTCGCTTCCCTCGACACTGTACACCACTCCGGTGGGGGGAAGTATTGCAGGTTATCTTCATGAGTGGCACTCTATCACAAGAGACAAATGGGTGCTCAATATGGTTGAAAATGGCTACTCTCTTCTTTTCAAACAGCCTCCACCACACTTGCCACCAGCCAAATGCAATCCATCTCATCTCGGCCTGCTGCGCAAAGAGGCTCTCGCCCTCTTACAAAAGAATGCCATAGAAAGGGTTCCACCTGCGCACAGAGGAAAGGGGGTTTACTCCCGTTATTTTCTGGTGGCGAAAAAGGGCCGAGAGGGCGTCTTCAGACCAATTCTGGACTTACGACTGCTGAACAAATACATAAGAAAACAGAAGTTCAGGATGCTAGCGCTTCACCAGATTTTCCCTCAACTACATCAGGGAGACTGGATGTGCTCCATCGACCTGCAGGATGCATATTTTCACATCCCAATAGTTCCCAAGCATCGGAAATTCTTGCGCTTCCAAGTAGCGTCACAGCATTATCAGTTCAGAGTTCTACCATTTGGCCTGAAATCTGCCCCACGCGTCTTCTCGAAATGTATGGCGGTGGTAGCGGCACATCTTCAAAAACAAAAGATATTCATCTACCCATACCTAGACGACTGGTTACTGAAGGCTTCTTCTCCGGAGCAGGCGAGAAGCCATCGGGACATTGTGCCCAGGGTTTGCGAGTCTCTAGGTCTTCAGGTCAATTGCCAAAAGTCAACCTTGATTCCAACACAGAACCTTCACTACCTGCGAGCTATAATAAACACAGAACTCCAAAGAGTGTATCCTTCGGAGGAACGACTATCCTCAATAGACAGGAAGTGTCAGGACCTGTTGAAAGCCAACGCACCTACGGCACGTCAGGTGACATCGCTGCTGGGCTCCATGGCATCATGCATTTTCATTGTCCCAAATGCCAGACTGCACATGAGGCCCCTCCAAGAGGCATTGGAGAGCAACTGGAGCCAAAGGACAGGTCGCTGGGAGGACAGAGTGCGACTACCGGCAGCGGCACTTCAGTCATTGAAATGGTGGATGCACAGACCTCACCTGTCAGTAGGTGCTCCGTTTCACCAGGTAGTTCCATCCGACACTCTCGTAACAGATGCGTCTCTTCAGGGATGGGGGCTCATCTGGGTCCCCTTCAAGTTCAGGGCCTGTGGTCAGACAAGGAAAAGCAGTACCACATCAATCTCCTGGAACTCAGAGCGGTCCATCTGGCTCTCAAGTCTTTCACACCATTAATTCAGGGGAAAACTCTCCTAATACAAACGGACAATACAACCACGATGTATTATTTGAACAAACAGGGGGGAACGAGATCCCTACCCCTATCTCGAGAATCCCAAACGATATGGCATTGGCTCCTGGCCAGAGGAATGTCACTTACAGCGGTTCACCTGCCAGGACAACAAAACGTGGAAGCAGATTTCCTGAGCAGACACCTAGAGGACGCACACGATTGGGTCCTACACGGCGAAGTCGTCGAATACATCTTCGCTCAATGGGGTCGACCTCAATTGGATCTCTTCGCAGACGAAGTAAACAAGAAATGCCCAGACTTCGCATCCAGGTTCTACCGTCCGGGGTCTCGAGGGAATGCCCTGTTGATCGACTGGTCAGGGATATTTCTCTACGCCTTTCCACCGATTCCCCTCATACCGGCAGTGATCAACAAACTTTACAGATCCAGAACCAGAATGATTCTCATAGCGCCACAATGGCCCCGTCAATTCTGGTACACAGATCTCCTCAACCTATCGGAAAAACCTCACAGGAGGCTGCCGTGCAGACCGGATCTTGTGAGCAGAATGGAGGGCAGGATTCTACATCCCAACCTACCCTCTCTGAGCTTAACAGCATGGCTCCTGAATTCCTGCAGTATGGGCATCTAGGGCTCTCACAGGAGTGTATGAACATCTTGAAAGAGTCCAAACGACCTTCCACACGGCGTTCTTACGCTTTTAAGTGGAAAAGATTCTACATATGGTGCTGTCAACAAGGCCAGAATCCCATACGGGCTCAGGAGGATGTCATACTGTCCTATTTACTTCATCTGGCAAAGTCCGGTCTGCAGGTATCATCCATTAAGGTACATTTGTCTGCCATTACAGCCTATCGTAAGTCACCTTCTCAGGAATCCTTCTTTACGAAACCTGTAGTCAAGGATTTCTTAGAAGGTTTGGAAAAAGTTTTTCCGCCCATTCGGAGACCATCTCCTCCATGGGAACTGAACATAGTATTGTCAAAACTTATGGGCCCTCCTTTTGAGCCTATACACAAGGCCTCTTTACAACACCTTACGTGGAAGACGGCTTTTTTGGTGGCCATTACTTCAGCGAAGAGGGTCAGCAAAATTCAGGCTTTGTCTTCCAAAGAACCGTACACGGTTTTCCACGACAATAGAGTGGTTCTGCGAACTCACCCATCTTTCCTTCCGAAAGTGGTGTCAGAATTCCATATCAATCAGACTATATCTTTACCAACTTTCTTTCCCAATCCGGAGACTTCGGCAGAGAAAGCATTGCACTCCTTAGACTTGAAAAGAGTGCTGAAATTTTATTTGGATAAAACAAAATCGATTAGACATTCCAACCGATTGTTTGTAAATTATGGTCATTTGAGGACAGGAGAGGCAGCATCTAAACGAACTATATCAAGATTGATAGTTTCTTGTATTGTTAATACTTACCAGCTGGCTAATAAACAATTACTAGCTAGGCCTAAAGCGCATTCCACAAGGGGAAAAGCGGCTACTGCTGCCCTCCTTAACAATGTTCCAATATCTGAGATTTGTAAGGCTGCTACATGGAAGTCTGTACATATGTTTACTAGACATTACTGTTTGGACTCAGATGCAAGAGCGGATGCCCAAGTGGGGCAGGCCTCTCTGAGAAATGTATTTGCATAATATGTATCTATTCCTGCACTTCTATTAGACAGTCCGCAGAGTTTAGGGATGGGCTTGCTAATCTATTCAATGTTTATGACTATTGATGAGGATCCCCTGGAAGAGAAGGATAAGTTACTTACCTGTAAATCCTAGTTCTCTTCCAGGGGTATCCTCATCAAAGTCATAAACAACCCACCCTCCTCCCCGGACTCACAGGCTCCTAGAAGTGCAGGACAGACTGTCTTTCGAATCAGTTACACAGATTGTCACCGTAAAAAAGTACTGACCTAACTGTGAACCAACTGTCACCTTTCCTTCACCCCTGAGGCATGGTGGGATACTGGAGGTGCTCAGGGTCTTAAAGGCACAGTGCCAAAGTTTTTATGGTTCTCCTGTGTTAGCCTGCATGCAGCCTATTGGCTAAGAATGCTCCATTGTTTTTCAATGTAGTTTTTTCTCTTTTTCTCTAGAGTTTACTGCTGCTTACATCCCTAAGCCCAGTTTTGGGGGCTTGGGTAGATATTTATTCTCTATTGTAATTTTATAATAAAAAAAATAAAAAAAATAAAATAAAAAAAACTTCATAGAAATAAAGCATTTTAGCCTGTTTAACATTATAGCCTGTATTGCTGTTTTACACATGTATAATATGTGTGTATTTTATATATGCTCCAGGGTCCCCGCACAAGGGCGGGAATATTCAATGTTTATGACTTTGATGAGGATACCCCTGGAAGAGAACTAGGATTTACAGGTAAGTAACTTATCCGTGTAGTATAATCAGGAATGTATGTTCTGCCAAAATTTAGAAAGCCCAACAACGATTGGAGTTCCTTAATCATATTTGGTGGTTGCAATTGTGCGAATTTTTCTAAAAATTGTGGCGCTAGGCTCTTACCCTCACTCGACAGCTCATATCCCAGGAATATGACGCTGAGGAAGGCAATTTTTGATTTTTTTAAGTTAAATTTGTAGCCGATTTCGGCAAATACTACAACAATGCGGGCTGTCCGTCTTAAATGTTGTAGCAACTCGTCATCCGTGAGATATATATCATCCACATATGACAATGCTTTAGGGTCGAGCTCGTGCAAAATTTCAGTCACACGAGCTGTAAACAGTCCTGGGCTGTTCTTATTCCCCGGAGGCAAACAAGATAATTTTTCTGGGAGCCTAGTGCGCTAAAGCTGGTTAAATCCCTGCTTTCAGGGTCTATATTCTGGCAGAAGAATCCATTCGAGATATCCAAGGTTGTTTTATATTTCTTCCGCACAATGTTGCTTATTAGTGCAGTGCTATGTGAATTTTGTATAGCATATGTGCGTGTATGTCCATTCAGATGTCTGTAGTCTAAGACTATTCTATATGAATGGTCCGGTTTAGCTACAGGGAATAAGGGATTATTCATCGGTGAGACACAGGGTTCAATTACCCCCTGGTATTCTAATTGTGTAAGTATTTCTCTCAACGGTGCCCTTGCTTTATGTTTTATGGGATACTGCGGTTGTGGTTGAGGCTCACCTTTTAATAGGAATTACATGATAGGGAGAATCCCTAACCCACCCAACGTGATTTCTATATAACGCAGGTGCCTGTGCAAGAGCCTATTTCATAGAATAGGACTTAGCGAGTTCCTCCGGAACAAGGGGCGAGAAGGAAGCTCTAATGACCCCCTCCCCTGCAGGGCAGTTGCGGACAAAATCTTGCAGCCAATCCTGTTCAGCCAACAAAATGTCATGTATCTTAACTACTCGATCCCAAAAGATTGCGTGTATAGTGCGTTCAATGTCTCCTTCCAACTGTAAAGTCACTGCATACACCCTATCGGGTTCGTAGACACGCATGTCCGCTGTTTCTACCTGGATGAAGTCATCAGTTGCTTTCACCTCCAGATGCTCTAGAAGATTCCGGTGAACTATTGTGGCCTCTGCTGCGCTGTCTAGCAGAGGTAGAGCCCATGTCTTGTTCTTCAAGAGAACCCTCTTTCTGAGTGGCATGTCTAACTGAGACAGGCGCCACCTTTTTCTTTTTAAACTGTTGTTATTTAAACTGTTTTTTTTTGTTGTACTGGTTTCTCTTACTTCTTGACAGAAACCTCAGAAGAGCGTTGTGAGTCCTGTCTCGGTTTCACGTACTCTTGTCTCCGCTCTGACTACCCACCTCTCTCATTTCTCTTTTCCGATGAGTCCTGAAAGGAACGAGATTGGCGTGTATCAGTATATTGACATCTATCAGGCGTCTTAATATTATCCCTATTTCTGAGATTATATCTATTCTGCGGGGTCTCCGTATGTGGAGATTCTCCCCTCTCCTTTTTAGGCGGTTGTTGTTTTTTCTCCCAGCGCTTCTTAGTACCCTCAGGTTGCTGTTTCGTACTATCTTTAGTAATTTTCCCCTGAATCTGAGGTTTTTGTGGTCTAGCCCCCAGGCTATCTCGACCAATACTGGAATATGTTTCCACTATTATTTTAGGCAGTTCCCGCTCCTGATCTTGTTGCAGAATGTCACGAAGACGCATGCGCACTGCAAGCGCAACTGCTTCCCCTTTAAGATTGCTTAGGATCATTGAAGAAACCGTGGCAAAATTGCCTATCTGTTGCATTCCCAAATCTAAGGCCAGGGCAGCCCCGTATTCATCTTGAATCTGTTTAAGCACTTCCGGTAGGTTAGCCAGTGTAGGTGTACCGTGTGCCGTGGTATAGAGCGCAGCAAACACCGTGCCCCACGTATTACAAAGTTTCACTGTGGGAACCATCCCAAAGGGTAAACACATAGTTAATATCCTATGTTTGTCCTGAGGTCCAGTATGGGGAAATACCGCCTCCAGCGTATTCATTTTCTGTGCCAGCCAAAACGGAGTCTCCTCTCGTTTGGCAGGGACCTTACCCATAATGGAATGTACAGTCACCGGATTAATACCTGGTGTTACTGCATGTGATTGTGCTGGTGCAGCACGCACTGGGTGTGTATTAAGTGTCTGCATCACAAATTGTACTAAGCGTCTATATATTGCCGTTAAGTCAGTATATAAGCGTCGAACCTCCACCACCGCCATATTCGCAGCCGCAGGATGCGGTGTATAGATGGCCAATAAAGGCCAGGTCGGACCGTGATTGCTCAGGGGACCTAAACTTACTGGTAACATTGTATGGGGTAGGGCGCCATCAACCCTTTTATTATGGTCTTGATAAGATAGAGGTATCTCTAAATATGCGTACGCCCTGTATTGTCCAGGCGCGTTCGCTACTGTATATGTATGGAATGCATGTTTGTTCCCATCAACTGCTGGAAATGTGACCCAAGAGTAGAAAAGTTCTGTTCTATAGGCTGCGTGGGCGTCCACCACAAACGTGACTGGACCACCCTGGGCCATAAGGCCGTGTGCTAGCAAATGTGCCGTGAGCGGTTGTCTTATGTTAAGAGAAATTTGTATTACCTGGGGATTCGCCATCAGCAAAGCACCATGAACTCAGAGAAAGCACACCAAAAGGGGAATTGTTTATTTCCTTTCTAAGGTTCAAGCTTGAACAACCATCCGCTGAAAATAGGGTTACCTATGCAACGGAGGCGGGATTCCTCAGTACCACGGACGTCTCTGTATACGGAACTGAGGGATCATTATATTATATGAGACCGAGATATACCGGTGGACCCGAAAATTAGAGCCTGACCAATCGTTGGTGGCGCCATGTTGCGTAGGCCCTCATTATCCTAATGAGACTACTGGATTTTTGGGCGGCAAGATCGTTTCACAGTGTGAGGGACTAAGTCTGACCCACGGTGAAGGACCCTTGTCACCCCAAATCTGGGTTATGCTCCGGCTAACTAGCAGTGCCTTATCTCTCCCGAAGGGAAGGGACAATTGGGCAGCCGAGCGCATGACATCTTATTACTTCCCAGGGAAGTCGTGGTCACTCAGGTCACAACCGGTGCGCTCATACATAGTACGGTCTCATATAAAAATGACAAAGGCAGTTTAAGTTTTAAAGATTGGTTTAATAAAACGACTGCATTTTATATAGTAAGGCATGAGCTGCGATAACCAGAACGAAACAACACAGTAGGACTAAAATAGTAACGGTGAGAGTGAAGCACAAGAATAAGGCTATCTTAGTGCAACTATATTAAGTTCTCTCTAAGTTATATTATGAGCACAGCATGGGAAGCTCTAAGCCTGCCTTTCAGGTTTCCCCGGGAGGACATCAACCCTCATACCTGAGCAAAGGCCTGTAATCTGCATGCCAAAAAGAGGGTACTTTCGTACACTTGTGTTACTTCATCCCTATGCACCAGGGCTCCCTGGTGTAGGTACTCCGGTCTTCTGGGTATCCAAGGGTGGGGGCACTTTCCAACTTACTTTGTGCCAACTGGTTTCCTTGGGGTCCACTTGGAATGATACTGAATCCATAAAAATCTAACCGCAACAGTCCTGTGTTATCCTATGGGACACCCAGCACGATTGCACCGAGTTGCCTGTCGGATTTCTAGTACTTACCCCTGGTAATTTCCTGCTCCTCAAGCCCCTGGGATTCTAACGCACTTACCTTGGTTGGGCACCTCCATTCTTATACCGCTTTCTTAGTAAATGGTTTGCTCCCCCCATAGGGCTCCATGTGTTTCAATGCTTTTCCTGCTTGCTACTAAGTGTATATTTTGTGTGAAGCTATACCAATGTTAGTATAACCTTAGTGTTGTAATAAAGAATAGTTTATTTTTGCAACACCTGGTGTTCTTTCTTGTGAACAGTTCCTGACTCTGTTATGGTATCTTACAAGTGCTTTACACTCCTCATGGCTAAGGTTTAGCTGCTCACCGCAACTACCTCGAGAGAGCTTTTGCTTTTCTGGACCCCTGCACACTATCACTAAGGGTTGCCTGTAATCAGTATAGGGAGCCACACCATAGGTGTACAGCATAAACTGAGCCATCCTCCTACAGAAAGCACTTCTCCAATATTAGGTGCAACTCCAAATACCCGTGGTTTGACCGCCACAAGGAGTTCAAACTTTGCCTCTCCCCTGACCATAATGAGGCCACCTGCCGCTCCTTTCTTGCCTTCCGGTTCAAGAAAATGTTATGGTTTTGAAGAGAATGACATTGGACACACACCACCATGCAGCAACAAGAACTTCTGAAACTCTCATTCCCCAGTTCCCTCCTCCCCACTTCAAGCCAAGCACCTCCTAGTCTTCCTCAGCTTCGAAGTTCTCAAAAGCATCCATGCCTCCTTCAGTGCAGAAGGCCTCCTTCCGCTCCAAGGCCTTCGTCAGTTCTCAAGCTCCCAGCAGCATTAAAGCCTTCATTGGTGCCAAAACTTGTATTACCATTGAAGCTGCAGTCTGCTCTGAAACCACATGAAGGGCCCAAAACAAAAGGACAGAAACCTGGAGCAACACACTCATGTAGGAGGATGTCAAAGCCCCAATCTTGGAGAGATTACAATGAGAGTTGGGTGCTAGACAACAGCACCTCTACATTCACCTGCTCATGGTCACGACCTCTATTAATAAGGCGCCATCGGCTCCAGCAGCACCTCTGGAGCCAATCCCTCAGAATAGGTAACTGGTTTTCAAAGAAGAGTTCCACTTTACAGTTACACGTTTCCCTCAGAACCTCTACCCATGAGACAGGGAGACACAGCCATCAGTTCTGTCTCTCTTCTGCACACTAATCCTCTACCATCACAGCCATCTGCTCCGCCGCCACTGCCCCTGCCAGCATCTCCAGAGTTACCCTCCTAGTCAGTTTCTCCCCAGGACAGTTCCTACAGTCTGTTTGACCCCTACGACTAGCCCCAGGAGGAGGAGCCCACTGATGACCCATGGGCCAATGACTGTGTGAATCCTCCAGGTGACCCTGACCTAGAACATTACCCCTTGGGAATTCACCTCCCTGATGACACGTGCGTACCATGAGGTTATACAGCATGTAGCCACATACATATAAAGTGTGTAGGAAGTTGGCTCTGGATATACTATCGCAAAGTGAGAGATAGTGTGTACAGAGTACAAGGGTTCCCCTTAGAGATTGATGGTGGAAAAATTAGATAATTCTAATGCTCTATTTTGTGGTATTGTGGTCGAGCAGTAGGCTTATCAGAGGGTAGTGTTAAGCATTTGTTGTACACACACAGGCAATAAATGAGGAACACACACTCAAAGACTTAACTCCAGGCCAATAGTTTTTATATAGAAAAATATATTTTCTTTATTTTAGAACCACAAGATTTGAAGTAAATACATAAAATGCAAGGTACTTCACACAGGTAAGTAAGGAACTTTGAATTAAAGCAGTAGTACACACAGTATAGGTTAAAATAGCAATAAGCTATTTTAAAAGTGGACACTGCAAAAATCAACAGTTCCTGGGGGAGGTAAATATGGTTAGGTTTTGCAGGTAAGTAAAGCACTTACACAGTAAGTCTCCTGGGCATAGGCAGCCCACCGCTGGGGGTTCAAGGAAACCCCAAAGTCACCGCACCAGCAACACAGGGCCGGTCAGGTGTGGAGATCAAAGGAGGGCCCAAAACCCATAGCCGCCTATGGAGAACAGGAGTGCTCCGGTTCCAGTCTGCTGGCAGGTAAGTACCTGTGTCCTCGGGGAGCAAACTAGGGGAGTTTTGTGGAGCACTGGAGGAGACACAAACAGGCACACAAAACACCCTCAGCGGCACAGGGGCGGCCGGGTTGGCATCGGGTTTGCTATAGGAAGCAATGGAGGGATCGGGGGGGTCACTTGGGCAATGCAGGCAGGGCACAGGGGGCCTTCTCGGGCCAGCCACTGACTGGGCTAGGAAAAGGGCCACCTGCTGGTCACTCTGCACTGGAGGTTGGTTCCTCTCGGTCCTGGGGGCTGCGGGTGCAGTGCTTGGTCCGGGCGTCGGGTTCCTTGTTACCAGGCAGTCACGGTCAGGGAGAGCCTCTGGATCCTCTCTGCAGGCGTCGCTGTGGGGGTGCGGGGGGGGGTTGACTCAGGTTACTGACGTTGTTGCAGTCGCCCGGGAGTCCTCTCTGCAGTGTTTGTTCTCTGGAGCTCGAGCCGGGGGCATCGGGTGCAGAGTGTGAAGTCTCACACTTCCGGCGGGAAGGGAGAGTTCTTTCAAAGTTGTTTCTTTGTTGCAAAAAAGTTGCTGTTGGTGAACAGTGCAGCTGTTCTCTGGAGTTTCTTGGTCCTTCGGTTTCAGGGCAGTCCTCAGAGGTCGCTGGTACCTGTCAGATGCGTCGTGTTGCAGGTTCTTTGAGTCTGGAGACAGGCCGGTAGGGCTTGGGCCAAGTCAGTTGTTGTCTCTGTCGTCTCTGCAGGGCTTTCAGGTCAGCAGTCCTTCTTTGTGTAGGTTGCAGGAACCTCATTTCCTTGGTTCTCGGTGGCCCCTAAATGCTAAATTTAGGGGGGTGTTTAGGTCAGGAGGGCAGTAGCCAATGGCTACTGTCCTGGAGGGTGGCTACACCCTCTTCATGCCTCCTCCCTGAGGGGAGGGGGGCACATCCCTAATCCTATTGGGGGAATTCTCCAATCTTAAGATGGAGGATTTATAAAGGCAGGGGTCACCTCAGCTCAGGACACCTTAGGGGCTGTCCTGACTGGTGGGTGACTCCTCCTTGTTTTTCTCATTATCCTCTCCTGCCTTGCCGCCAAAAGTGGGGCCAGTGGCCGGAGGGGCGGGCATCTCCACTAGCTGGGATGCCCTGGGGTGCTGTAACAAAAGGCATGAGCCTTTGAGGGTCACCACCAGGTGTTACAGTTCCGGCAGGGGGAGGTGAGAAGCACCTCCACCCAGTACAGGCTTTGTTCCTGGCCACAGAGTGACAAAGGCACTCTCCCCATGTGGCCAGAAACTCATCTGGTTGTGGCAGGCTGGCAGAAACTGGTAAGCCTAGCACTAGAAGTCGGACTGGTATTCAGGGGGCATCTCTAAGATGCCATCTGGGTGTATTTTACAATAAATTCCACACTGGCATCAGTGTGCATTTATTGTGCTGATACGTTTGATACCAAACTTCCCAGATTTCAGTGTAGCCATTATGGAACTGTGGCGTTCATGTTTGACAAACTCCCAACCCATATACTCTTTATGGCTACCCTACACTTACAATGTCTAAGGTTTTGCTTAGACATTGTAGGGGCATAGTGCTCATGCACATATGCCCTCACCTGTGGTATAGTGCACCCTGCCTTAGGGCTGTAAGGCCTGCTAGAGGGGTGACTTACCTAAGCAACAGGCAGTGTGAGGTGGGCATGGCACTCTGAGGGGAGTGCCATGTCGACTTAGTAATTTTCTCCCCACCAGCACACACAAGCTGTGAGGCAGTGTGCATGTGCTGAGTGAGGGGTCCCCAGGGTGGCATAAAACATACTGCAGCCCTTAGAAACCTTCCCTGGCATCAGGGCCCTTGGTACCAGGGGTACAATTTACAAGGGGCTTATCTGTGTGCCAGGGCTGTGCCAATTATGGGAACAAAGGTACAGTTTAGGGAAAGAACACTGGTGCTGGGGCCTGGTTAGCAGGGACCTAGCACACTTTCAATCATAACTGGCATCAACAAAAGGCAAAAAGTTAGGGGGTAACCATGCCAATGAAGGCATTTCCTTACAAAGTGGTAATGCATATCGTCTAAAAAGAGGATGATTTCCTTATATAGGCACTCACTAAGTTAAGTGCTCAGTCAGTTTCCTCCCTATGCTTAAGGGAATGCTAAAATCTGCCTCTGAGAGCTTCCGAAAGCTCGCCAGTACTGTTCACCACTAGGGTGGAAAAGAATTTGAATCCCTCTCCCTGTGACCAGGTGTACATTAAGGATTAGGCCCTGCCATATTCCGTAGAGGTTCACACTGCCTGCAAGCGTGCCTCCGCCCAAGCCACTGGCTATGCCTGTCCTCCAGATAAGGAGGGTAAAAAGTTTGACTAGTCGACCAAGAGGATGGCAGTGAGAGAAGCTACCCACTGGCACATAGCCAGTTTGGTTGCTCTCTTATCCAGATATGACAGGGCACATTGGAAGAAGATGGAAGGGAATAAGTTCTGTAAAAAGGGGTAGGAGATAGTATCAGAAGAGAAAATCATCTCCAACGCCAGCGTCCATTGCACGTTGGATGCTGCCAGTACATCCTCCATGGGCTAAACAACAGTATCATACTTGGACACCACACCTGAGGTGCAGCAGCATTTCATCAACATTTAACGGGGCATTATTTTCGGGCCACATGTTGATGAGATGCTTGAATAGAACAAGATATGGAGACAGCCAAATACAAGGGGGCTCTCCAGGCTGCAACATACAGGGCTTCCTTACGGGAGCAGCAACCCAGAGGATGGTCCAATACTATCTCGTCCGAGCAGCATCACTCATATTAAAGACAGCAGCAGGCAGACTTAACACCCCCAGGCCAGCAAGGGGTACATTAGAGGCTCCTAGGGAAGAAATACTAGGGGGAGGATCAAAGGAAGCTCCAACAAGGGGTCTGCCTCCTCCAGACAGGGACAAGCCCCATACTCCGTCCAATCACACATCATCTGTCAGTGGAGACCATGCAGCTTTGTTATCACATCACATCAGACAAGTGGGTTCTAGCCATCATTCAGCATGCCTGCAGCCTTTAAATGTAATCCACCCCTTTAAGCATCCCACCAAGGACACACAGTCACGTCTCTCTCTTTCTCTCCTCCAGGAATAGGTGTGTGCCCTTCTACAAATGGCAGGAGGGGGCCATTGGACTGGTACCCCCTCAACATCAGCTGCACTTCGTCATTCTCAAGAAGGACGGTTTCTTTAGGCCTGTCCTCGATATCGGATCCCTCAGAACATTTTCGGATGACAGCCCTACAAGAGATCATCCCCTCCTTCAGCAAGAGGACTGCATGATGGCTCTTGATCTAAAGGACGCCTATTTCTATACATCCTGTGCACCAGAAGTACCTTCACTTTGTGCAAGTTGGATGTCACTGCCAGTTTAAAGTACTCCCTTTCAGGTTCATGACGACCCCGAGAATGTTCACGAAGTATCTGGCACTGGTGGCAACACATCTGTGCAGGAAAGAAATTCATGTCTTCCTCTACCTCAGTGATTTGTCTGATAAAGAGCAGTAGCTGACCTTAGTGTTTTGCACACACAAAATTGGTGACGTCCTTGCTACATGCATTAGACTTTACTATAAACACTCCCAAGTCCCACCCCTTGAAACACAACTTTCCTCAACTCCATCCTAAAATACAGTCACAGGCAAAGCATGCCCCAGCGAGCAAAGAGCCTTAGCATGAAACCAGCTGCACCCTTTTTTCAGTTAACAAATAGCAGTTCATATTACCATGCACCTTTTGGGTATGAAGGCATCCTGCGTTGCAAACGTTCCCCATGCAAGGTTGCACAACCCCCCTTTCTAAATTGTCGACCAGTCTAATGGTCGCAAGCACAGGGTCATTGGGATGATCTAGTGTTCTTTCAGGCCAAAGCACACCGCTCTTTGCAGTGGTGGTCAGCCACCAACGTAGGGGAGGGCAGACCTTTCACAGACCCAGTCCTGCATGTGACCATTACCATGGGCGCTTCTCTTTAGGGTTGAGGAGCCTGTCTCAGACAGTACGCAGGTCCAAGGAGGACAGCAGCTCTCACAGTACGCCACAGTAATTACTACGGGCAATTCCACTAGAGCTCAAAGCCTTTCTGCAGCTCATTCCCAGCAAAGGTAGCATGACCAGATGAACATCCCCTCCCCTCTGCTATCTCATCCAGCGCAGAGCATCTGTAACTGGGCAGTCTGCTGCAGCCTTCCCCTTCTCACAGAGCGTCTAGCGGGGTACTTAACAGCATACACTTCAACAAGCCAAAGAGTGCAAACTCCACCTTCACAGATACTTTCAGTACCGGTGTACTCCACAGAGAGACCTGATCTTCACCCCAGTGCACACAAAACGCCAAGCTTCACCCACTGGCACTGCACTGTGGATAAGCTGGTAAGAGATCTTTGCCTAAATGTTTCCACCTCTCACTGCTTCCTTTATGGTGACAGAGTACATACAAGAATCTTTAACTCCCATCATAGTGGCACAAACCTTGACCAAACAACTTTGGTTTTCCATTCTGCTGGAGTTATCAGTCGGCGCCCATGAAAGGCTTCCCGTCATGCCAGAGCTTCTCAACAAAGAGACAAGGTTAGATCAGGCATCCGGATCTGGGGCAGCAGAATTTTACGATTTGGCACCGGATGGACTATATTTCAGCCAGCTCCGCCTCTGGCAAGAATGTATGCTTATCTCAAAGAAGGCTCAAAGACCCACAACATGTGCCTGTTTTGCATCAAAATGGGAGAGGTTCCTGCATCAATGCATTTCCAACAACTTGGGTTGTTTAAAACCCACAGAGCAGGACATTGTTTCCAACCTTTTGCATCTTTCGCCTAAACTTGAAAGCAGTTTATATGCAGAACAGAAAGCACATCTGTGTTCAGGATACCAGTAGTTAAGGCCTTTTTGTAGGGACTTGAAAGGGTCTTAGCTCCCAGAGTGTGCCTCCTGCTCTGGTCTGTAACCTCAACACAGTTTTTTTACCAGACTGATTGGGACAGCATTTGAACCTATGCTCTCTACAGTTTCTTTCCTGCAAGGTGGCCTTCATTGTGGCCTCTATTGCTGCATCAATGAGCTGCAAGCACTCACAATACAAGAACATTTTATCCAGGTCTGTAGAGATAGGGCCATTCTTGGAGTTAACTCTACGTTCCTCCCTAAGGTGGTGTCACTGTTCCACCTCCGGTCTTCAAGCAATCCAATTCCGTGGCAGAAAGAGCTCTGCAGACTTTATAAGTTAAGAAGTCCCTTGTGTACTATATTAATAGGACCAAATTGTTCCGTAAATCAAACCAGCAATTTGTCTTCACTGCTAAACCTCACAAAAGGCAGCCTATGTCTAAGGCCGGCATAACCAGGTGGATTGTCAAATGCTTTCAAATTAGAAAACTGTAATTAGAGGTACACAACAGTCTCTCTGTGTTCAATTTTTATTTCAGCCTTTTTTAATTTAGGAAAACAGACTCTCTGATGTCATCATTTTTATGGCAAACTCCAGCCATAGACTGGCACTAAGCCTCTTTATATTGTCTGACCGCAGAAGGAGGGATAGTACCACCAAATTGTAAAACCTATTACTGTGCATATTTGCACAATATTCTACCAGATTCAGAACAGCGCAATCTCCAAATCCATGTTATGATAGCTGATGGAGATTATGGTAAAGGATGTTAACATTAAGCTTATTCTCAGATTAAGAAAATCACAGAAAAAAGTACACTATTAAGTAATTCAATGGTTTCTGAAATGTAAGCCCAGTTTTATAAGAATTTCTCAATTCTGCACTTTGTGCGTTACCTTCAGGGTTTGGCTTTTAAAAATCAAGATGTTTTTGATGAAGCATTATCAGAGAGATGGAAGGCAAATGGCTTTTCAAAAGTAACTGATTTTTTTTTTTAGCTGGAGATTAATGGAAAATTTGGGGAAAAAGAGTGACAGCAATAAGGATGAATGCAAATCTGCTGCAATGGCCTTCCAGTATTATGTACCTCACGTTTAGGACGATCGCCCTCAGCTAATATTTGATCCGACAGAATACATTTGTAACTTAATTGAACATGCTGCATAAAAATGCGGTGAACTAGAAACAATATGTGACAAGTCAAGCAAATAAATGTATTTCTCAAAATCCCCACTAAGTGGAAGAAGCAGGAAGATATTGTGTCACCAGAAACATAAAACAAAGTTGGTAAATTAACTTTTCTATATTTAGAGGTTTAATTTGTGTAAAATATATTTTTATTACAAAAGAGTAGTGAGTTGTTCAGCAACTTATCAAATTAAAATCCGCCCAGAAAGCTCAATAAGTTGTTTTAGATGTGAGGCCGCCAAAGGTGCAAATTGGTCCCATATCATATAGCATTTTCCCGGATTATCCAGACTGATGCTCCACATTTCAATATTTTCAGAGTATACTTTCAATTCAAATTCCTTCAAGTTCGATTATCCCTTTCTTGAGCTATTACCTATTTAATATCATATAGCATTGTCCCGGATTATCCGAACTGATGCTCCACATTTGAATATCGTCCAAGTATACTTTCAATTCAAATCCCTTCAAGTTCGATTATCCCTTTCTTGAGCTATTACCTAGTTAATATCATATAGCATTGTCCCGGATTATCCAAACTGATGCTCCACATTTGAATATCGTCAGAGTATACTTTCAATTCAAATCCCTTCAAGTTTGATTATCCCTTTCTTGAGCTATTACCTATTTAATATCACATAGCATTGTCCCGGATTATCCAAACTGATGCTCCACATTTGAATATCGTCAGAGTATACTTTCAATTCAAATCCCTTCAAGTTCGATTATCCCTTTCTTGAGCTATTACCTATTTAATATCACATAGCATTGTCCCGGATTATCCAAACTGATGCTCCACATTTGAATATATCGTCAGAGTATACTTTCAATTCAAATGGCTTCAAGTTTGATTATCCCTTTCTTGAGCTATTAACCATTTAATATCATATAGCATTGACCTGGATTATCCAAGTTCATACTCCACATTTGAATATCATCACAGTATACTTTCAATTCAAATTCCTTCAAGTTCGATTATTCCTTTCTTGAGCTATTACCTATTTAATATCATATAGTATTGACCCGGATTATCCAAACTGATACTCCACATTTGAATATTTTCAGAGTATACTTGCAATTCAAATTCCTTCAAGTTCGATTATCCCTTTGTTGAGCTATTACCTATTTAAGAAAATAGCCTGGAGATTTCAAACGTTGATCTGTATTTCGGTGCTGGTGGCACACTCAGAGATATTATTATAGAAATGGAGGACCAATTTAATTCCATCGTTAAAGGATTGGTTTAAGAAAATGGGTAGATTACGACAGTGTGAAGAATTAAATGTGAAATGGGCTGGTCCAAGTTCAAAGCATTTTAAAATATGGAAGGAATTGTTTGTCTAAGTTATTAGCACTACTGTACTTTATTATTTTAGCAATTTCTTTATATTCTGTTATGCGTTGATATGTAGACGTGTAACAATGATTTAATTATATATATACATGTGCAGTTTGAGAAGCAACCTGCAATTTTTTCACTTTGTGCACTTTAGTGTTTTACTAAAACATGGGTTTTAGCTCTTAGCTTGACTATATCCATAAATGATAAAATAGACTCATTGTATTATTTATTTATTTTATGGAATTGTGCAATTCCAGTAAGTTTGGATGTGTATATACTTCTCAAGATGCACTTCCTCTCTCATGATATTCTCATGGCACTTGTTCTGTTTTTTAGCTTTTCTTTTATGCCCCTTGTAATATGTGATCTGTTTTTCAGAACCAGAAAACCGAGAAGAATCTGCATCTGAAGATGGGCCTGAGCCCTCGGCGAAGAGGCTGAAGAGGTATTTTCCACTAACATGTTTCCGTTGATCACCTTTTTCCTTCAAGGCCTGTGTTTTGCAGTGGTGCTGAAGCAAGAGATGGGGAGCAGTCTTGGTTTGCGCATTCAGATTGAGGGATTTCTCTGTGATAGATTTGTAGCTGGATGATCAGGACATGTCTAAGCTTCCCTCTATTCTCCGTAGTCCCACCACATTGCTTCCCTGAGGTGGCAATTAATGTTCATGTCATCAGAGGCTGAGTGTAGCTGCCTCCAACTTTCTCTTCCCCACTGCGATGAACACCGCAGCCTCAGCACCTGAAAACTTTCCTTTTTGACAGTTTTCTATAAAATGCAAGGCCCTCCTTCATTAAGTGATCGAAGGCCCTTCCAGCAGAGCTGATGGAGCTTTTTGAAAAGCATGTCACCATCACAGAGGTTTTTATGAACATCCACATGGTCTCTTCCAAATATATCCAGGAAACCTTGGACAGTTATTTATTTATTATCTCATCTCTGGTTTGTACTAACTGTTCTTTTCATGAC